>NC_092872.1:303616955-303937143 GCF_028372415.1 Notamacropus eugenii | reverse complement strand
AATATGCAACGGTCTCAGACCATGGAAGAGCTCAAAAAGGATTCTGAAAATCAAGTAAGAGAGATGGAGGAAAAACTGGGAAGAGAAACGAGAGCGATGCAAGAAAATCATGAAAAACGAGTCAACAGCTTGCTAAAGGAGACCCCAAAAAATGCTGAAGAAAATAACACCTTTAAAATGAGACTAACCCAAATGGCAAAAGAGGTCCAAAAAGCCAATAAGGAGAAGAATGCTTTAAAAAGAAGAATTGGCCAAATGGAAAAGGAGGTTCAAAAGCTCACTGAAGAAAACAGTTCTTTAAAAATTAGAATGGAGTAGATGGAAGCTAATGACTTTATGAGAAACCAAGAAATTATAAAATAAAACCAAAAGAATGACAAAATAGAAGACAATGTGAAATATCTTACTGGAAAAACAACTGATCTGGAAAACAGATCAAGGAGAGATCATTTAAAAATTACTGGTCTACCTGAAAACCATGTTAGAAAAAAAGAGCCTAGACATCATCTCCCAAGAAATTATCAAGAAAAACTGCCCTGATATTCTACAACCAGAGGGTAAAATAGAAATGGAAAGAACTCACCGATTACCTCCTGAAAGAGATCCCAAAAGACAGTGGGGAAACAAAACTTCCACACTTCAAACCATAGTATAAAGCAGCCATCATCAAAACCATTTGTCTTGGTTAAAAATCAGGGAGATAATTCAATGGAAGATATTAGATAGGGAAGAATGAGACACAATGGAATTCAGTAATCTATTATTATAAAAACAGAAAACACAAATTACTTAGGAAAGAAATCCCTATTTGATAAGAAAAGCTGTAAAAACTAAAAATCCATTCAGCATAAATCAAGCTTAGACCAACACCTTATGTCATATTCCATAAAATATTTTAAGTGCATAGATATCCTTAATATTAAAGATCATACTGATGAGGTATGGAACCAGAACACCTAAAAAAAAAAAAAAGAGAAAGACCTTTAGTCCTTGTTCTTTCATTATGACCCTCCAACCCACTCCAGCCTTTCCTTGTCTGCTCCTGGCCCACCTCAGGATACCTGACACTCCTTGATCCTGTCCAGAATTTCTCACAATTTTTTTCTGTATAAAAATACAAATCTTACCCACATTAAATTGCGCAGACTCATTAAGAATATCCCCCACTTCTATCGCTACTCTGATTGAAAGAAGGCTTGAGTGGTCAAATTCTTTCAAAGCAGATCCTCCTTATACCCTTCCATTTTGAGGTTCCTAAGTACTCCAAATCACAACAATACTATATAGAATTTAGACAGGCAGCAGATCAGATACCTTTCACAGGAATGGGCTGGAGATATATTTCTAACCAAAGAAGGAATAAAGGTAATTAGAGAAAATAAAATAGATAATGATGATTAAAGGAAATTGAAAAACTTCTACACAAACAAAATTAAGGCACCTAGAATAAGAAGAGAAGCAGTTGTATGTAAAAAGCTTTTTTTATCAAATTTCTCTGATAAGGGTTTAGTATCCAAGATACATAATTAACATATATGTGACCAAAAGTCATTCCATAACAGATAAGCATTCAAAGAATATGAACAAATAGTTCTCTTAAGAAATGAGACAATATTGACAACCATATGAAAAAATACTACAATCACTAACAAAAGAAATGCAAATCAAAACAACTCTTAAGATTTCATCTCACATTCTGTAAACTGCCTAAGACAAAAGGTGGGAAAAGTCAATGTTGAAGGAGTGTTGAAAAAATTAGGCACACTAGTATTCTTGGTTGAACTGTAAATTTATATAACCATTTTGTAAAGTAACTTATAATTATGCAAATAAAGGGACAAAAATGTCTCAAAGATTCCATTACTAGATTTATACCAGAAAGAGTTCATTGATAAGAATAAAGTGTTCCACATATACCAAAAAATTTATAGCAGCATTATTTGGGATAGCAAAAAATTGAAACAAAGTAGATGCTCAGCAAATGGTAAATGACTAAATAAACTGTAGTGTGTGAATGTAATGGAATATTACAATGCTGTAAGAAATGATGAATACAGAGAAGCATGAAAAGATAGACAGAGTAACAGATACAACAGAAGAATCAAAAACACTAAATCTGGTAAGAGACCTAACTAAGCCAAGCAACCTTTAAAAATGACAATAGGGGAGCCATTCCCTCCAGTTCGCGCTCCGCTGCTTATCCTCTTACCCTCTCTTCCACTGGCCCATGTCCACCTATCACTACCTGACAGCAGCTGGGGGCAGCTCTGGCCCCAGGCCCGCCGCTGCTGCATCCCTGCTGCACCAGAGTTTCTTGTGGAACGTCTTTCAGCGGGTTGATAAAGACAGGAGTGGGGTAATATCTGACAGTGAACTTCAACAAGCATTATCCAATGGCACATGGACTCCGTTTAATCCTGTGACTGTCAGATCAATCATATTGATGTTTGACCGAGAGAACAAAGCTGGAGTGAACTTTAGTGAATTCACTGGAGTAAGTATATCACAGATTGGCAGAATGTCTTCCGGACATATGATAGAGACAACTTTGGAATGACTGACAAAAATGAACTAAAGCTAGCGTTATCAGGTTTCAGTTATCGGTTATCTGCCCAATTTCATGATAGCCTTATCTGAAAGTCTGACAGACAAGGAAGACAACAGATCGCTTTTGATGATTTTATTCAAGGCTGCATTGTCTTACAGAGGTTGACAGATATGTTCTGGCACTACGATACCCGATCAGGATGGTTGGATTCAAGTGTCTTATGAACGGTATCTTTCCATGGTCTTCAGTATTGTATAACACTCACCTGTGGAGGTTATCGATGGGACTGTTATGGAAAAAAAAAAGACTGGAAATGCCAAATCCCTTATCTCCTCACATCATGAAAAAGAACACTGATGCAACTCAAGATTGTCTTCCTCCCAAATTTCATATAATTGATATGTTTATGTTTCAAAATACTAACTGTGTGTATATGTGAAAAAGTTAATTAATATTTTACCCTACTAACTATAACCATATAGCTCTCCACATGCAAAAATGGATTTAGTTTGTGGTCATTTGTGCCATGAAGTAGAATATGTGTAACTTCACTTCAGGTACACTGCATGAAAAATGCATCATGTCTTTGGTAGATGTCTCTACTCCTCATGTCAGAATGCTTCTAATAATCAGAATTTTAAAATCGTATGGAACTTGCACATAAGGCTTTTCATGTGCCTTACTTTTTTAAAGGGGTTTATTGTATCCATTTTAATATGTAATGTAAGCAATAAAGGAAATGGTACAGACTAAAAAAAAAAATGAAAATGGGAAGACTATAAAGAGAAGAAAAATGGGAAAGTGCTATAAAGAATTTTTAAATGAATGCTATCAACTATCAGTGGCAGTACTGCCACAACACTTGCCTCTAATATGTGAATACACTTAACAATGAAGCAAAATGGCACTACAGAGCAGCAGCCTCCAAACTTTTTTTATTTCACACCCCAAACATATGCATATTTATAAATTATGTGTGTTCTACTGTAATACGTATGTTATAAAACATACAAAAATTATAAAGTATGAGGCAAGGAAATAAACAGTATTTTTAAATAGTTTTAATTTTCTTAAATTTTTTTTGCTCTAAGAATTAGAATATTATTTTGTGAGAGCAATGTGATTGACTATGTTAAATTACTCTTGAAAACCTTGATTTAACATTCTGGTACACTATTCTGAAGATAAGGTTCTGAATTCAGTTTTTGACACATGGTTTAAATGCCAACCATGGCTTTAAAAGATATTGTACAGTGACACCTTAGACCCAAAAAAAAAGGGCACTTTTCCTTGATGGTGAATTTATTATACTTGTGAATTCAGGGGCAGACTTCTTACCAAATCTCATTAGACCATGAAATGTGATTGCTTTTACCACATAATAGGCTGACAAAGTCCCTAACAAGAAGTATTGCCTCTGTCACTTTCTTGTTCACTTATATTTGCATTATTAATATTATCTTCAATCCACAATTTGTTTGCAGTAATATTAAGCCATTTGTCCATTTGCTGAGTTAAATTACTTAAAACAAGGTAATATAATCTGTAAATCCACCTAACCAGGCACAGGTAAACTGAAATATTATCACAAGACTGAAAGCAAATTAACAAAGTGTGAGGGCTAACTTTAAATGCTGTATCTTACATGTGATCATCCCACACAGAGACTAAGTTGGGATACCACTGTTAATTCATATATTAAGCAGAAGTAAAACTTAATGTCTTTCTTTTTAAGATTAGAAAAATGAAATATGTATTCTAAGAGGGTCTTTCTGTGCCCTAATAGGCCATTTCTGTATACCCCCTAGGAGTTTATGCACTCCCCTCTGGTATCTACTGCTACAGAATACAAGGATCAGGAAAAGCATTGGTTCAGAGTTTAATTTGGAGAGTTAAGACTAAATATGCAAAGAAATCTGGAGGTGACAAAACTGTGGGGCACTCAATGACCATCAATTGACAAAGTAACTGAAAAAGATGAAAATAATAAAGGATGGCCCAATATTATGGTTGGAGACTTAGCCATCTTCTCCCCTGAAATATTATACTGAGTTTTGCTGATTAGGTGATTTTTGGTTTTAATCCTAGCCCCTTTGATCTCTGGAATATCATATTCCAAGCTCTTCAATCCCTTAATGTGGAAGCTGCGAAATCGTGTGTTATCCTGATTATACTTCCACAATACTTGGAATTGTTTCTTTCTGGCTGCTTGTAATATCTTCTCCTTGACCTGGGAACTCTGGAATTTGGCTACAATGTTCCTAGGAGTTTTCCTTTTGGGATCTCTTTTAGGAGGCTATCAGTGAATTCTTTCCATCTTTATTTCATCCTCTGGTTCTAGAATATCAGGGCAGTTTTCCTTGATAATTTTTTGGAAGATGATGTCTAGGCTCTTTTTTTTTATCATGGTTTTCAGGTAGACCAATAATTTTTAAATTTTCTTTCCTGGATCTACTTTCCAGGTCAGTTGTTTGTCCAATGAGATATTTTACATTATCTTCCAGTTTTTCATTCTTTTGATTTTGTTTTATAATTTCTTGGTTTTTCATAAAGTCATTAGCGTCCATCTACTCCATTCTAATTTTTAAAGAACTATTTTCTTCAGTGAGCTTTTGGACCTCCTTTTCCATTTGACCAATTCTTCTTTTTAAAGCATCTTCTCCTCATTGGCTTTTTGGACCTCTTTTGCCATTTGGATTAGTCTCATTTTAAAGGTGTTATTTTCTTCAGCATTTTTTTAGGTCTCCTTTAGCAAGTTGTTGACTCATTTCTCATGATTTTCTTGCATTACTCCCAATTTTTCCTCCACCTCTCTTACTTGATTTTCAGAATCTTTTTTGAGCTCTTCCATGGCCTGAGATCACTGCATATTTATTTTGGAGTTTTTGGATGCAGAAGTTTGACCTTGCTGTCTTCCTCTGATGGTATGCTTTGCTCTTCCTCATTTGAAATGATGGAAGAAAATACATTTTCACCAAGAAAGTAACCTTCAATAGTCTTGTTTTTCACCTTTTTAGTCATTTTTCCAGCCAGTTACTTGACTTTTGAATCCCTTGTCAGACGGACGGTATACTACTCTAGGCTCCAGAGGTTTTGTTGCAGTTGTTCTCTGAGATATCTGTACACACCTGTAAGTTCTCAGTTCCTCCAAGGTGGCACAATCAAAGGAGAGTAGTTTACTCCTCTCCTGACCTGCACTCTGGTCTGTGAGCAACCAAAAGCACCCTTTTCTGCCCTGGAACTACGAATGCAAGTAGGATTCCCTCTCCATAGCCACCACCAGCTCTGCCACTCCAGCACTCCTCTTCATTCCAGGACAGCGGAGGACTGAGACTCAGATCAGCCCCTTGATTCCCCCAGGGTCTAAAAGTGGATGTTGTTGCTGCTGCCCTGGGACCAGTCTGCACTCCCTTCTCACCCAGGTGAAAGAGCTTTCTTACTTATCTTTGAAACTATCTTTGGAATTTGTGTGTTGAGAAATCTGTGAACTGCAACAGCTCCTGTCCTGTCCTTACTGCATGGCCCACACTCGGCTGCACTCCACTCCAAGTCCAGTGTGATAGACTTTTCCTGTCAGCCTTTCAGGCTGTCTTGGGCTGGAAATCTGTTTCACTCTGTCATTTTGTGGCTTCTGCTGCTCTAGAATTTGTTTGGGGTCATTTTTTTACAGATATTTTATGGGTTATGGTGGAAGAACTAGAGCAGGTCCCTCCTTCTATTCCACCATGTTGGATCTGCCTCCCCTCCACCCCAACACTCTTTAACAAGAATGCAGCAAATAACTAAGATTTAATAACAATGGAAAATCTTACAATAGTCAAAAGGCTGGAAAATGGGAATAATTATATTAGGTATCTATCAAAAATAACTGACCTGGAAAACAGAATGAGGAGAGAGAATTTAAGACTCATCCTCATCCCACACAACCATGACCAAAATATGAACAGGTAGTTTTTTAATAAAGAAATGCAAGCTATCAATAACGGTATTAAAAAATACTGCAAATCATTAACAGAAAAATGTAAATTAAAGCAAGTGTGAGGTTCTACCTTGTGCCCATCAGCTTAGTGAACATGAAATGATGAAAGGAGGAAAGATGGAAGAAAGGGAGGAAGGGAGAAAGGGAAGGAAGGAGGGAATAGGAAAAAAAAGATGCCAAATGATAGTGGGGCTAAGAGAAGAGAGGCACTGGTGATGGAGCTATGGATTAGTCCAGGCCTTCTAGAAAACCATTTGGAACTATACCCAAAAAGCCACTAAACTATGACTCTACTAATAAGCCTATATGCCCCCAAAGAGAGTAAAGAAAAAGGAAAAGGACCCATATGTACAAAAATATTTACAAAAGCTCTTCTAATGGTAGCAAAGAACTAGAAATTAAGGAATGCCCATCAACTAAGGACTATATGAACAAATTATGAAATAGGAATATAATGAAATATTACTGCATGTGAAGAAAAAGATGAAATGAAGAGTTTTACAGAAATATGGGACAATTTCTATGAAGTTATATAGTGTAAAAGAAGTAGAATAAGGAGGAACAATTTACACAATAATAATACTGTAAAAACAAACAACACAGAGGACCACAACTCCATAGGACAAAAGATGAATGAAGCATGCTACTCATAACACAAGAATTTGTTATACTTCACTGTGCATATATTATAAGAATTTTGCTCTTCTTTTTTCCAGTAGGAGAGTAATGATAGGAATGAAAATAAATTTCTCTTCACTGGAAAAAAAATTATTTTTAAAACCATGACCAAACAAAAAAACTTCAATTTCCTAAAAGAAAATTGCCAGAATTTCTAGAACTAAGCAGCAAAGAGTAATCCACAGATCACTGCTTAAAAGAAATGTCATCAAATGACTAAAGAATTATTTATAGAGCAAGAAAAAAATAACAAAATTCATCTAGAAGAACAAAAAGTTAAGAATATCAATGGAAATCAATGAAAAAAATGTGAACGAACTAGGTTACAAACCACATTACAAAATAGTAATCATGAAAACAATTTGGTATTGGTTAATAGAGAGGATGATCAGTGAAATAGATTAGGTACACAATACATAGTAGTAAATGATCAGAGTAATCTAGTATTTAATAAATCCAAGGTATGGGCTTCTGAGGTAAGAATTAAACATTTGACAAAAACTGCTAGGGAAACTGGAAAGCAGTTTGGCAGAAACTAGGCCTCAAGGCTGCAGGTGTCCCACCCCTGAACTAGGCATAGAACATTTCACATCATAGAGCAAGATAAGGCTAAAGTGGATAAATTGTTTGCATATAAAGGGTGATATCATAAATAAATTAGTTGAAATGGAAATGTATCTGATTATATTAAATTAAAAAGCTTTCACACAAACAAAATTAATGAAGCCAAAATTGGAAGTGAAAAAGGAAACTGCAGGGGGAAGAGGGGCATTTTATAGCAAGTTTTTTTTTTTTTCTGATACAGGTTTCATCTCTCAAATATGTAGGGAACTGAATCAAATTTGTAAAATAAGAGACATTCTCCAGTTGATAAATGATAAAAGGATATGAACAGGCAGTTTTCAGGCAAAGAAATCAAAGCTACAGTCACATTAAAAAATTCTCTAAATCACTACTAATTAGAGAGATGCCCATTAAAACAACTCTGAGATGCCACCTCACACCTATCAGATTGGCTAACATTACAGAAAAGGAAAACGACAAATGATGTAGAGAATGTGGAAAAACTGGGACAATAACACATTGCTGGTGGAGTGTGAACCAATCTAATCATTCTAGAAAGCAATTTGGAACTAAAAGGGTTATAAAAACCACTTATACCCTTTGACCAAGCAATACTTCTATTTGGTCTGCATTCCAAAGAGATCAAAGAAAAGGGAAAAGCACCTATTTGTACAAAAATATTCATAGCAGCTTTTTGTGGTGGAAAAGAATTAAAAATCAACAAGATGTCTATCAAGTGGGAAATGATTGTGATGGATTATTACTGCGCTATAAGAAATGGTGAGCAGGTCAGTTTCAGAAAAATCTGAGAAGACTTACATGAACTCATGAAAAGTGAAGCAAACAGAATCAGGGTATATAGTAACAGTAGTATTATAAGGCTAATCAACTGTGATCAAAGACTTATCAAAGACTTAGCTACTTTGATCAAGACAATGAGCCAAGACAACTCCAAAGGAATGATAATTAAAATGCTATCCACCTCCAGAGAAAGAACTGAAGAACTCTGAATGCAGATTAAAACATAGTTTCTTTATTTTTCTTGCTTTATTTTATGTTGGTATTTTCTTTTGCAACATAGCTAATATGGAAATATGTTTTACATGACTTCACATATATAACTGATACCAAATTTTATACCTTCCAAAGAAGAAGAGGGACAAGAAGGAGGGAGAAAATTTGGAACTCAAAAATTTTTTTAATTATTGTTTTTAAAAAATTTATGTACAACTGGGAAATATTTAATAAAATAAATAAAAACATATCTTTAAAAGGGAAAAGCCAAATTAAAAATACCCAGGAATGTCATAACCAAAATCTAGAATCTGCAAGACAAAGGAAAAAAATATCATAAACAGCCAGAAAGAATTCAAACATTAAGGAACTACAGTGAAGATCACATCAGATTATATTACAACTACAACAAAGAAAAGAATGTCTTGGAGCCCAACATACCAAATGACAAAAGAAAAAGGTTTACATCCAAAAATAATTTATTCTAGAAAACTGAATATGATCCTACATAGAAAAAAATGTCTTTAGTAGAACAGTGGGTTTAATTATGAAAAAAACACAGCTGACTATTTCTGAAATACAAACACAGAAAACAAGGAGAAACCTAGAAGGGCAAATATATTTGATCAACTGTTAGAGAACAAATGATGAAAACAAGTGCTTACAGCATAATAGGAAGAGAAGAGACAGCAATTCTTTCAAAAATCCCACTATTGTCAAGAATCACGGAAAGAGTTAAAAAAACAGACAAAGCAGCACCCGGATAGGATTTGTCATACTTAAGAGTATTCCAACAGTTGATAGAGGGAAAAAGACCTTCCAGCAGAGGGGATAAGAGTTCACATAAGCCTCAATCACATCTGAATAAGTCATAGGAAAATTGAAGATATATACAAATACACAAAGTCTGGTGTATTTAACCAAGAAATAGACTGAAAATAATGAAAGATGGGGTAGAAGAAGGACAGTAGAATTAGGAAGGGAAGAGTCACAAGCATAATAAACTTCAACTACGGAAGCCTGACCACAAAATTAGGATTAAAAGGAGAGAAAATGTAAGATTTGGGTACAAATCTAGAATAGTCATTTCTCAATTAAATGGTCAAAGAATACGAACAGGAAATTTTCAAAAGAAGTGCAAACTGCTCCTAACCATATCTTTTTAAATGTTTCAAATCACTGCTGAGAAGAGAAATGCAAATTAAAACAGTAAAGTAACAGTATTTTTACCTTATATTCATCATTGCACAATGGCAATGATGATAAAAGAGGAAAATGGCTGTTGTTAAAGAGACAGTAAGAGGGAAGTTACACCAATTCACAGTTGATAGAGCAATGAAGTAGCCCAACAGTTCTGGAAAGAAATTTGGAATGATACTACAAAAGTCACTAAACTATGCATACCCTTTGACCCAGAGATGCTAATACTGGGCACATACCTGAAGGCAAAGACAAAGGGAAAAAACTCATGTATATTTCTAGATATTTCTGGCAACATTTTTTGTTAGAGCAAAGAACTGGAAACAAAGTAAATACCCACCAATTATGAATAACTGAAAACAATTTTAGTATATAATTTTTGGTAGAAGAATAATGTTAGGCCCTAAAAAAATGACAAACCATTCAGCTTCAGAGAAATGTGGGAAGATTTTCATTAACTAACAGAGAGTGAAGTGAAAAGGAACAGGAGAAAAATTTACATAGTGACCACAATAATATAAAGGAAAATAATTTTGAAAGATTTCTGAACTCAACACTAGGAGTACTGTTATAAAGTTAATCATGACTCCAGAAGACTAATGACAAAGGATATTTATCTCTTTGCAAAGCATCCGTCATCTCTCTCTTCTCTTTTGAAAGACTTCTGAACTCAACACTGAGTACCGTTATACAGTTAATCATGACTTTAGAAGACTAATGACAAAGCATACTTCTCATCTCTTTGGAAAGAATAAACCACAGGTATAGAGTGAGACATATTATTTTCAGATATTGTGATTATATTGCTTTGCTGAACTATAATTATTTGTTAAAAGGGAAGTATTCTATGTGAGGTGGTGATAGTAATGCAAAAGAAAAAAATTTTTTTAAATATACAGAAGAGAGCAGAATGAAGTTCAGAAAGGGCCAGAGACAAGCAGGGCAGTTTTGGTACTGTAATGTTAAATTTAATTAACTTTTTTAAAAAGCAAACTGTACTTAACAGAAGTAGATGGTTTCATATGGAACGGTCAGTTCTGTTCTTTGCATATTGAAATGTCTGTTTTCATATAACAATTATAAGGAAAAAGTACTGAATTGAGAGTGAGGAGAACTGTGATGTAGCCCTGACTATGCTAGTAACTTTGTAATCCTGGGACAAGTCACTTAATGATGACTGTGTCTTGAGTTACCTTAAAAGTGGAAGAACAGAACTGAACCATCAGATGATTTTTCAGAGTTCTCTTCCAATTCTAAAATCTGTAATTCTATAAAAATTTTCTACACTTGTTAAAGCAAACATTATTAGCTTTTAATGATTAAGTAAGCCATCAGTTTTTAGTAATCAAGTCAGTTAAAACTTTTTTCTGGCAGTTAAGTCAGATTTCATTTTCCTCCTCTCACTAGGAAGTCAAGAGAGTCAGGTCCTTCCTTCAATAGGATTTAAATGGCTGCTTCTGAGGAATATTTCCAAAAAGCACTTGGGCTCTTCAAACCACCCCAACACTGCTTTAAATGTTGGCCTGGCAAAAATTCATAAATAGTCAAGATGTACCTACTAAAAATGATTTTGATTCTTCTAAGACTTTTTTCCAGCTAGTAACCACAGTCCCTGAGTCAACTACTGCTGGGCTTAAGAGGTCATTTCTGATTCTCACTCCCCAATTATACTGTTAAACCACAATCCCTTTTAAAAGGAAAAAAAAAAGTTGATAAACAGATTACTTACTCACCTAAGATGGTTTCATTAAATTGAAAATCCCTATCTTGGGAAGGGGAAAGGGAAAGGAGGGATGGAGAAAAATTTGGAACTCAAAATCTTATTTAAAAAAATGCTGAAAACTATCTAAATTGTTAAAAAATAAAAGAAAAACCACATATACGATTATTATTGTGCTTCAGAAAAAACTGGATCTACATGAACTGATACAAAATGAACAGAACCTGGAGAACATTGTACACTAACATCAATACTATATATATATATATATATATATATATATATATATATATATACACATATATATATATATACACATATATATATATATACACATATATATGTGTATATAAAACAGCATCTATGAATGAGAATCATGCAAGACAATCCCAAAGGATTCTTTATGAAAAATGATATCCACCTCCAGAGAAAGAACTCATGTCATCTGAACACAGACCAAAGCATACTATTTTTCACTTTCTTTCTGTTTTTCTTTTTTGTTCAAGTTTTCTTCCACAAAATGACTAATAGGGAAATGGTCTATATGACTGAACATATGTAACCAGACTCAGACTGCTTACTATCTCAGGGAAAGGGCAGGGAGGGAAAAATACATTTTGGAACTTAAAATTTAAAAAACAAAAACTACTGTTAAAAATTGTTTTTACATGTAATTGGGGACAATCTAATTTTTTAACTAAAAAAGGTAAAAAATAAAAGCCACAGAAACCTCTTGGTTCAGAATTAATCAAACCATATTTACTCTAATTACAGAATCCCTGACATAAATTATCATTTGAGTAAGTTATAGTTTTGTGTTGAATATCTCAAAACCTCAATCCACCAATGATCTTATCAAACGTAGGTCTTCCCTCCAACCCTACAATACAGATCACAACTTATCAATGCCTTCTAATCTAGAGAGATTCCTTCTATTTGGGTTGTGTTTTGTTTTGTTTTGTGGAGGAGGGGAGTGAAGACTTGGAACTGTCCTTCATTTCTTTTACAGAAATTCAACAGATGATCTACCCAATGCTCCAAATGTCTTTTTTTTTTTTTTTTAACATTTTGTAGGTACTAGCAAAGCATCTGGGCTACTCATCTTCCTCTGGAAACATAACTGGCCAACCTCCTTTTCCAAACAGAAATATCCTCAATAAATAATAAATATTTACATAGCACTGTAGAGTTTACAAAACAACATAAACACATAATTTCATACATACCTCCCAACAACCTTGTAAGGCAAGTGTTAAGTATTATTAGCCCTATTTTTCACAGAAGGAAATAATCTCAGAGGTTAACAGACTGCCTAGGGTCAGAGTGCTTCGATTTGAACCTAGGTCTGATAACTAACATACTACTTCTAAACAGATGATCACTAGAAAAATGCTGTAGTCTTTGGATCACTTATTCTTCAGAGATCGTGGTTTTCCAAAAAGTCATGAACGCAAAGAATTGCTGGGGCAAATTTATATTTTAAAAAAAGGGGAGAAGAGTCAATTTCTGTACTGCAAAGTCTGGAATCTTTAAAAGCAGGGCACCTAACCACTCTGGTGACCAGCAAGGCAGAGAATTAAGTCATCTCAAACCCTATTCAAACCTTTAGACTCCAAACAAAGGAGTTAGGCACTACCAGTAGATTAGAGGTAATTATGCATTAACCAATAATTAGAGCTAAATCCTCAAGATAAGGGGAAAGAGCCCCAAACAAACTAAGAATCCTAAGAATCAAACAACACCAGAGAAGCAGAGAACTTACATCCTTCACTCTGTATGTAAAAAACAGCAATGTCAATTCTCCCTAGCTATGGTAGGGGGAGGGGGAAGGGGAGGAATACAGGAAGAGGAATCACATAGGCTCCAAACTGTCCTGCTCAGAAGGCTGCACTGGACCAGAGGAAAAGAGGTTTGTAAATAGAGCTAACATCATTCCTGTAACCCACAAGTTACACAGACCCAGGCCTGCAAACCCAGTATCAACCATTTTAGGAAGTTGAGGGAGTCCTGAAACCCAGCCTCAGGCTCCAGGTTGCCAATCAAATCAACCAACATTAAGTGAGTACTTAGTAAGTAGCAGGCACTATACTAAAAGCCCAAGGTACAAAGTCAAAAGATGACACTGTGTGTCATCAAGTAGATTACATCCTACCTGTGAGGAAACATGTACATGTATGAGTATATATAAGATACATACAGAGCAGATGGAAGTTAATGGTAATAGTTGCTGTGAGGACCAGAAAAAGTATTCTGTAAAAAGCCAGTCATCCAATAAATATTTATTAAACCCTTACTATATGTCAGACAAATAAAAGCCAAAAGAAAAACACTGCTTGCCCTCAAGAAGATCAGTTTCTATTAGAAGACATGTATCATAAAAGGAAGCTGAAAGGGAGGGCATAAGTCCAGAGTCAGAAGCAGAGACAAGAGAACCAAATTACGAATGGCCTGGGACCTTTCCTCAAAAGGAGAAGGGAAATACAAAGGTAGAGGGAGGTTCTAGAGTGGGAAAATGCAGGGAGAGGAGGCAGTTGAGGAATGATGTCGAAGTCCAGAGAGTCAGAATCGGAGCCAGTAAAAGAATGAAGGCATGGGTGGCCTGGGGCCCTTCCACAAATTGGAGGTGACAAAAAAGTGACCTTTGGAATGATTCTTGAAGAAAACCAGGGATTCCAAGAAGCAGAGAAGTGGTAAGAAGAAATGAATCCAATAAAGAAAACAGCCAGTAGTACAAAATGGAGGTAGAAGTTCCTACTAAGATGGCTATACTTAATAGTGAATAAAAATTTATTAAGTATCTACTATGTGGTAGGCACCGTGCTAAGCACTGAGGATACAAAAAAAGACATAAAACAATCCCTGCCCACAAGGAGTTCAAAATCTAAAAGGGGAAGACAAGGCATAAAAAGCTGAAAAGGGGGGGTAGGGGTGGGAGAGATTACCTGGCCTAAGGGCAGGATGAAGTCCTGCAATCCAGGTAGGAAATGATGTGAGCATTGGGGAGATTCAGAGTTAATTTCATCTTGCAAAATGATGAATTTCTGTACATCATAAAGTCTTTCAGATAAGCAGTTGTTTCCAGTGGGAAATGAAATGAATTTTCTAGGTGTCCTCCTTAAATGGTGTAGGATCTAAAAGAAGCCCTCCACTGTCCAACCTTCTCCCCTACCCACCCCCCCAATCAGAAAGAGGAAGGGGCCCCAGAGGCAGGGGGGAGAAAGCATACCTAAAAAGGTAGAAGAACTACCAGCTCCCATACCTACTCTAGCAAAACCCCAAAGTTCATGCCAGATTGAATAATAATTTTTTCTCAGTACTACACAAGGGATCACCCTAGGAGTCCAAGGGGAATAAAAAAAGGCTCTCCCCAGCTACTATCCAGCAAAGACATCATTGACCCAGCATCCATTCCCAGAACAAACAGAGGGGGCCAGAGACACCTGTAGCCTGCAAGGCTCTGTGTTCTTACACAGGAAAAGTGGAGGACTCCTCAGAGAAAGCCCCAGGTTGTTTAAAAAGCTACAAGGTGGGAAGCATGGAAGTGCCTAAGGAACATTGGAAGCAATGACCAGCACTCATACTGAGAAAGCCAAGGCTCAAAGGCTAACAGTATATCCTGAGGCACCAAAGGTCCTGAAGATTCGGAGCTCTGATCCTCAAAGATGCAGGGAGCCTAACCCTAGAAGACAGTCAGTGCAGGAATCCAAGTGACCTAATAAGAAACCAAGTAGGGGCAACAACCCCACTGAGGGTGTGGAGCTTGGCCCTGGTCCAAAACCCCAATTCAGGAATTAAAAATGAAAAGATGGGTAAAGGAAACAGACAAAATCAAGAAGTGACTACTAATTTAGAGAGCCTCCAAAATTCTGTTACAATTCCAAGCAATGACTCAAGGAAAAAAAAAATAGATTTTCCACAAGTACATGAATACCTACAGGAAATTAAAAAGAAATAAAAAAATTTTTAAAGCTCTTAAAGAAAGAATTGAAAGAAAAATAAATGTAACACATTAACTAAGAAATAGAGGAGACTCCCTCAGTAAGTCAAAGTAAGTTCAGCAACAATGGACCAAAAGCCCATTTCCATAGAGGGAATCTGAGTATCAACTAGCCCTCAATTTCCCCCAATCCTGTCAGCCCGAATCCTGAACCCTGATCCAGACAACAAATCAATAAAAACCCATCCTCTTCACCCATATTGAGCCCTTAACTGCATTCAGCATCTTTCTGGACTGCCCTGTGTGTGTCCATCATTCCCAACTATCCTGTGCTATGTGTATTGCCCAACCTCAATTCCAATGAAGCTTGCTTGCTGTACTTTCTGTCTGCTCCTGACTCACCATGCTTTTTGTTTTTTGTCAAAGAGTACTGAACCTCCCAGCCTCAAATGAGCTCAAGGCTGATGTTACCTGTAGTTGTACTTATTTTCCAATGGAATAGAAAGCAAGGGCTGAATCCTAAATTGCATGGCCCATGATGGCAGAGATCCTCCCCTTCAGAGCTGTAATAGGGGCCCCGCAGGCTTTCCCTTCAGGAATATAAGTGGCACCAGTGCTCTACAGGTTTATCACCTTGGCAGACAGGTAGCAGAGGGGAGATTTTTGGTTTTTCCTTGATATGCCAAAGCTCCCCAAGTCCATGTTATTGCCCAATCTCATGATTTTATAAAGATACATATGTGGGTAGATAAATACTGATACTCTTTCTCTCACTTTCTTTTTGGGGTAATATAATCATAATATTATCCATTATTTTTTTCTATTCTTTTGGTTTGCTTTTCTGAAATTGTTTACTTACTTATTTACAGGTATTTATTATCACTCTATCAAGCCCACCCCTCAAGTGAACAATATAAAACAAGAAAAAAGAAAACACTTGTAACCAAAATGAATAGTATTCAAATTCCCATCTTGGTCATGTCCAAAAATATATGTCTCATTCTGCATTTGAAATCCATCAACTCTCTAGAAGAAGGTAGGTAATCTGCTTCATCATAAATTCTCTGGAATTGTGGTTTACCACTGTACTGAACAGTTATAAAATCATTCATTTTCTCTCAAGTTGTCATAATTAATATAAATTGTTCTCCTAGTTCTGCTCACTTCACTCTACATCAGTTCATATCTTCTCAGTTTCCTCTGAAGCTGTCCATTCCATCATTTTTAGCACAATAATATTCCATTTTTCATATACTGTAATTTATCCATTCCCCAATAAGTAAATACGCCCTGAGTTGCCAGTTCTTTGACGCTGCTATAAATATTTTGTACCTATGGGTCCTTTGCTTCTTCGTTGTTCTCTCTGAGGTACAGACCTAGTAGCAGTATGAACAGTTCAATAACTTTCTGGACAGATTCAAACTCACTTACAGTATAGCTAGACCAGTTCACTATTCCACCATTTCGTTAATGTACCTATTTCCCTCCCATCCTTTGCAACATCTGCCATTTTCTTCTGTCAGCTTTTTTGGAATCTCACAGGCATGAAGTGATAAGTATAAGCAATCTCAGTTACTTTACTTTGCACTTCTCTAATTATACTTATTTTTGTATGGTTATTGTTAGTTTTGATTTCTTTGTTTAAAAACTGCCTATTCATGTCCCTTGACTATAGGGAATGACTTAAGTCTTTTCAATTTGAAATGATTCCTCTATCATGGATATTAGACCTTTATCAGAGAAATTTGATGCAAAGGTTTGGGTCGTTTTTTTTTTTCTCCAGTTATCTGTTTATCTTTTAATTTTAATGGCATTAGATATTTGTGCAAAACCTTTTATAAATTTTATGTAATCAAAACTATTTTATTTTCTCTAAAATATTTTATAAAATGATTCTTAATTTTTTCAATTCCAGATTTCCTAAGTATACACTTGATATAGTCCCTATTTCATCATCTGAAGTGTGATCTTAAGAGTGAAAGTTCCCAAAAACAGAAAAAAGGAAATACAGATTAAAATCACACATCAATGAAATACATTCATACATCAACAAAAACTGGTGTATATATACCATGGCTAACGCTTGCATCTTTGAATATATTTAAAAAGTTCTAATTCAATAGAAAATCTACAATTAAAGAAGTATGCCTTAAATATTTTATTTTGTAAAATTACATATGGTATCTTAAGATATGTATATCAAGTATTTAAAACTATTAAAGCTTAAAACTGCACTAAGGCTTTTAAAACACTACATAACTGAAATATGTATGTATACATACATATAGTATACTAATTAAAATCTCAAAAGAACTAAACTCCTCAAATGATTGGAATCTTCTACTTCAAAATTTTAAAAGAAACAAGTTATTAGAAAAGAACTTCACAGAAGTGATTTTTTTTTTAACAGAGTATTTATTGGGATCAGTACATACTGAATTTCTATACCATTAACACACTGAATGATCCAGTTTTCACTACTGTATATTGATTAGGCTGATTAACTCAAGTTGCTAGAAGATTCAGTCAGTCAGAACACCTTTTTTCCCCAAGCATTTCAGTTAATCAAAATTTTAGTCAAAAGTAAAAGAAAACAGAATAATGAGCTATGGACATTACAAGTTTTATTCTTGCAAAAACATTTATTATTTTCCAATAAAGAGAAATTAAATTATTAAACTAAAGACATTTAAAGCCTATAAAGGAAGTACAAGTTCAAGACCAGCCAATCTTTCTTTACCATTCCTGTGTTTTTAAAGCAATCAGTGAGTATAAAAAAAAATGCAATCCTATGGTCCAGCAAGTTATAACATATGAATGTAATGGAATATTATTATGCTATAAAAGATAACAAAAGAGACAATTTCAAAGAATTCTAGATAGTACAAACTTCTGCACACTGAAGTAGAAACAGAACCATTTATATAAGGACAACAACGTTGTAAAAAAAAAAAACAGCATAGCTTTAAAACTTAAGAATGCTGATAAATGCAATAACCACCCATGTATCCAGAGGAGGGCCTTTGACAAAGCCTATTACCTACTTCTTGACAGACTTGATGAATTCAAGGTGCAGCAGACATGCTTTCTCAGACATATCCATTGTAAGTATGGATTTGCTCTGCCTGTGAACATTTATTACAATAACAGTACCTAACAGCTAACATTTTGTATTGTACCTACTATGTGCCAGGCACTAGGCTAAGCATTTTACAAATAATACCTCATTTGATCCTCACAAGCCTGGAAAGAAGGTGCTATTATTATTATTCCCCACTGATTTGCCCAGGATCACCAGCTAGTAAATGTCTAAGGCTGAGTTTAAACTCGGGTCTTCCTGACTCCAGGTCCAGCTGTTTTAATTTTTTTAAATGAAGGGGCAAAGAGGATTTGAAGGGAAGAGAGCTAATACTAATGCCAAAAACAATAATCACTGAAACCTTTTTTTAACATACAGAAGATAATAAAAGAAAGCAAAGACAAATAAGAGAGCTTTGAAAATAACATATTGAATTTATTATACAATTTTTTTCAAAAGTAAGCAGAATGTCATAGAGAGTCCTGATTTCACCTACACTACTCCTTTTATATTCTATTTCACAAATGAAAACATTCCTCTTATGGTGTTGAGAATTTTTTTTACACCAAAAAAAAAAATGGGGGAACGGGGGGAGGGGGTGGTCAGTCAAGTAGAAGGAATACCAAAGGAGAGCAGTGTCACAAAAGCTGAGAGAGAAGACAATATCCAGGACTAATGTCCAAAGTTACAGGGGTTAAAAAGTATGAAGGCGGAAAAAAAAGCTATTAAACAACTAAGAAACCATTGATGACCTTAGAGAGAGCAATTTCAGTTGAGCAGTGGTGCTGAGAAGTAAATGGGAGTGATGCTAAGAAGCATGGGGAAGCACTGGGAAGTATGAATTAGGGAAATGGAGCCAAAGAACACAAACATCTTTTTCTACGATTTTGGCTGGGAAAGGGAGAATGGCTAGAATGAGTGATGGACTGGGAACTCAGGGAAGGCTGAAATTACTGGAGGTTACAGGTAGGGTATAGAATAGGTTTAGATGAAATGAGAAAGAATAAAAAGTAGAAGATTTTATAAAAGACTGTGATCCTACAGAGGATTTTCAGCATTCTTAAATACCTTCAATGAAGATGTACAGTATATGCATACAACTGTTAGCATAATTAAAGGTATCTCTGTTTCAATCAGCTTATCATCATCTCTTCTCTCCATATTTTGTGCTAATAATAGTTCTAGGGAGGGAGAAAGCATTAACTGTGAGGATCATAAGATTCTTAAACTGAAGTCTAGAAGGCACCTTAGAGGTCATTGAGAAATTATCTTCATTTTATCTCCCAAGTAACCATATAAGGCTCTACCATCTGTAGAATAACATTCTTGTGTCACCTTTCTTCTCTCCTCCTGAAGTCCCTTCTCCAACCAAGGGTAATACACAACAGAAAGATTAACAAAAAAGAGTAAAATTTGAAAAAAAATCATCTCAATTTAAGCTGATTTGATCAACAAAAATGTATTAGAATACCTTCTATGTGGCAAGACTGTATTAGATGCCAGATAGAAAAAAAAAATCATGACAATATTAAACAAGTATATTCTCCACAAGCACCTATGCATGGATAAGCCTAATAAATATTATCCTCTGATGTAATCTAGTTAATTCATTATTTCATAAGTCAACTAACAAAATACAAATGACGGCATGCATCTAATAGGCTAACAATTTAACCAAAATAAATATAATGTCACAAGAAAAGAAATTCTCACTTCTTTAAAAAAATAAAAAAGCAGTGAGACTACAAAACAACACATTTTCAATATTAAGTGATAAAATTATTATTACAATTAAAACATATAACCTAAATTGATTTAAAGAAACATAAATTAAGACATCACTGAAGTTCCACCTCATACCATCAGATGGCCAAAGTTAGCAACAAAGGAAAATGACAAAGGCTGGAAGACTTGGGGAAAATAAGTACACTAACACACAGTTGGAGTTTTGAACGGGTCCAGCCATTCTGGAAAACAATTTGGAAGTAGGCCCAAAAAGCCCAGAATACCACTACAAGGTCTATACCCCAACTAGAGGAAAGAAAGGAAAAGTGCCCATACATACTAAAAAGAGTTATAGCAGGTTTTTCTGTGGTGGCAAAGAACTGGTAACTGAGGAAGTGCCCATCAAGTGGAAAATGACTAAAAATGTGATGGACTACTATTGTGCTATAAGAAATAATTAGGGGATGATTTCAGCAAAACCTGGGAAGATCTATATGAAGTGATTCAAAAAGAAGAAAATAATTTATACAATAGTAATATTATCAAAAAGTCAAATATACAAGACTTTAGAACTCCTATCAATGCAATTACTAACCACAATTCTAGAGGACTAACAATGAAATATGATTTCCATCTCTTGACAGAGAAAGGTGATGGACTCGGAGTACAGATTGAGACCCGCTTTTTTTTTTTTTCACATGAACAATGCAGGAAAACTTTGCTTGGTTATATATACTTGTTACAAGGTATTTGTGTTTCTTTTTCAATGAGGGTGAGGTAGGAAAGAAAGAAAGCAGATTTTCATATAATATGAAAAAACTAAAATTTAATTTTTAAAAAAATCCCATAGTCTTCCTAACTGACTGGAGTTTCAAGTATTTCCGCTCTGATCAGTGACATGAAGGGTCCCATCAAAAGAAACAGAATACGTGGTACTTTCCATTCTCTTGCTTTCTTTCATCAAATTTTAATTGACACTTATGAAAGAAATGAGGGTGAACTTCATCAAACCTAATAAAAAAGCTAAGCTAAATCCTAGGTAAAGAAATGAGTACACAATGAATTAATATATTAGAAAGATTAAAAGTCTGATAATCCTATTCATCAAACTTTCCCTGACCTTCATTGTGCTTTGTATCACAACTCTGGTTATTTTTCTCTCTTCCTTAGCTACTGAAACCTCCTGTAATAAACTTAACATTGCAAGTAAAATAAACATTCATAGCAAACAAGGAAAACTAACATCGATTAAGAAAATACCCATGATTAAAAGTTCCAGTTGCAGCACCTAATCACAATAAACCTAGGGCTTTTTCCAATAACATTTTCTGATTAATCCCTAAGAAACCTAGTAAAATATAAGTTCCTTGAAGGCAGGGACTCTCACTTCTCTATTTCTATCTCCAAAACCAGGAACCTGTGCCTGACACACAGTAGGTGCTCAATGAATGCTTGATCAATTAAACCTTTAAAGAAACTACAGACCGAAAAGAATGACCTGGCACTTTTCATCCAAATAAATGCTTTATGTACATAAACTTCATTGAATTTAACCATATCTATCCAGAAGAACTTTTAAGTCAACCCCAATGGTAATAGCAAAGACCAGGACCAATTCCTGCCTTTACCATTAAAGTCACTCTCTACTTCCTCCACCTGCCCCTCTCTACACTCCCCCTCCAAGAAAAAATAACTACCCATACAAGACTTTCAAGATTTCAACTGTTTCTTACAGGAACATGAATTGAGAGCAAGAAGAGGCCTTAGAGGTCATCTAATACAACTTTCATTTTCCAGATGCGGAAACTAAGGTTCAAGGAGCTCAACGAGCTTGCCCCAAACCAGCTCGGACTGTGAGCTCCTTTTAAGGGTAGGACCTGTTTCTGTCTTGCACCTATCCTCCCCAGTCTTAGCACAGAGCCTCTGGTACCCAGTTTTATTAATGCTTGCAAATCAAAATTAAGGCTTGTTCCTAAATGCCTGATATAACACAGGATGCAACATCCACGTCCTCTGCCTCCAAAAGCTAAACCATTCCACCCACGCTGCTCCTAACCATCAAGGAAGGCCAATCAATACTCAGGTGATCAGTTTAAAACAAAAGCCTGGAAATGAATTTGGGGGGGGGGGGGGGGGGAGTTGTGTGCCTCAGTCTGTCTACCGTGTGTTTAAGTTGTCTGCTCTAAGTCTGTATCTAAGTTTCTCTAGGGCCTTTTGCTTCCAGCGTGTGTAAGTCTGTCCTCTGTGGGAGTGTGCCTGTGTAAGTCTGTCTATCGCCTTCGACTTCCCAAAGAGCTTTCTAGCTGTTAACTCATTCCCTTTAGAAAAAAAAGAAATGTAGTGCACTTGGTTTTCCAGACTCGTAAAGCCCCCTCCCCCAGCCTCCCCCGCAGTGCCCGCCTCCGGGTGCACGCAGCCCCCGCCGAGGCAGGGCCCGGCTGCCGTCCGAGGCCAGCCCAGGGTCAGGTCCCCGGGGATCCGCTCCCCGCACCCTCCCGGGGCGGTGATCTCCCTCCCAGTCTCCTTCAGCCGCCGGAATGGAAGCTCCCAGAGGGCAGGATCGGTCCTGTTGGGGGGAGAGGGGGACGCGGTGAGTATTTCTCCCCGGCGGCGCCAGAAACGCAATAAGAGCTTCCGAAAGGAGCGTGGACGGACTGAGCGACGGAGCGAGCGCCCTCCTCGTCCCCCGCCCGGCCCCGCCGCACTCACAGCGTGTGCCCGCACACGTTCACCATCAGCTTCAGGGAAGGGTTCCGGTACTTGGTGGTCTTACACCGAGGGCAGCCCTGGTCGTCCATGGCGCCTTCTCTCTACCTCCTGACCGACTCCCACCCCCAGCCCCAACCTCGCGGCACGGACCACACCGAGCCCGATCCGGCCGCGGGCTCTCCACACTGAGGGGAAGCAAAACCGGTCTCCGTCAATAACCCGCACCGCGGCGAGTGGGTTCCGTCGGTGAATGGGCTCCGGCGGGAGCGCGGCGCACCAAACAAAGGTTCCGGGGGGCGGGGAAGAAAAGCAGAGGGAGGCAGGAGGGGGGAGGGAGAAAGGGGCGGGGCTGGGGGAGGGAGAAAGGGGCGGGGCGAGGGAGAAAGGGGCGGGGCGAGGGGAGGGAGAACGAGAGAGTAGAAAGGTAGAGAAACTCAAAGCCTGGTGGTGGCTACTGGGTTCTGTCTTGCGTCTTTCAAGGAAACTAGAACCGTGTACCAATTAGAAAAGCCTTAAAGTCTTCCTGGGAAATTTCATTAATAATTAGGAGGTTTCAACGCGGGGGGGAGAGAGGGGGGAAGGGGGAAAGGGAGGAAGTGTTTGTTAAAATCCTGCACACTGAAATGAGCCATGCCTTTCCACTGAAGAGTATATAAATATGTATCATACATATGTAACAAATAAAATATACAAAATAGAAATCTCGTGGCAGAGTGGACAGATTATTGAATTGGGGACAGGGATGTCTGGATGTGAATCCCGCTTCAGACACTTTTTGACAGACAGCTTTGTGACCCTGGGCAAGTCTTTTAACAGGAGTTGGACTAAATGGCCTCTGATGTTCCTTCTGTCCATGAACTTAAGATTCTCTGAAAAATGTGCCCAACTTCCAAATACTTCTGGCTCTCAATAAATGTTAGAATAAGGTAAATATCTGTTTTCAATAGGAGTACCTTGCCTCAAGGGTGTCAAATTTGCCTTAACTCAATTGTGATTGACTACACAATTTCCAACAACCTTAAAATCATCTTCATGCAAAACCTTTTTTCCCCACCAAAATAAATTCCAGCAAGGAGGAAAAAATAGTCTGCAGATATCTGAGCGATCTCACTCAGCAATACCAATAAAAGTAAATCTACTTTTCATGAAAGATTTCAAAATACACTCCACACATTTGTTAATACTGAAATAGATAGGAAAATAAATCTTTTCACAACCAGAACTGAAAATTCAATAGTGAGTCTATTCCTAATCAATGAGAATGCCTACCATAATCTGTAATTATCAAGTAAGGTGTGAGGTCATAGAGATGGACCTGGAGCAAGAGCGAGGAGACCAAGTTTTAAATCCTGCCTCAGTCACTGTGACTTTGTACAATTCACTTGATTTCTCCAGGCCTCAGTTTTTTCATCTATAAAATTAGGATATTGGACTAAATGACCTCTGAAGTTCCTTCCAGTTCTAAATCTATAGTCCTATTAGTAGAAGGACATACTAGATACTAATAATAGCTAAACAGTATCATCTCATAGCTCATCATTTCAATATATGTGATTGATTCACATCTATGTCTTCAGAAAAGTCCTCTATTGAGGCCTTTCTCTGTCTTTCCATATTATAGGGGTATCAAAACATAAAATGAAGCTCACTGAGAATGAAGATACATTTCAAGTGATGATAATCGTGGAGAAGGCTAACACTCTGAGATGTTTCCTACCATCTATTTATCAATACTATAGGCATCTTTATCCAATGCCACTGGGATTGATGGAACAGGGATCAAATTATGCAAATAGCATAAGACTTCAGGAATTTCTTCACCATACCATCAGTTATCACCAAGACCTGTGGTAGTATGTATATACTGTACTGATTTTTATTGGAAATTGACACTACTGATCCAAAATTCAGAAAGCCGAAGTACTTTGAATTATTGCCAATTTTTGGTACTCTTTCTTGCATTTTCTCTTACCCATCTCTTTGTGAACAATATCTATTTGTAAGACAACTGGCTGAAGATATAGAGCTATAGCATTAGCACATAGGAATTTAGCCAGTCCATATACAAATAGAACTGACTTTGGCCTCATTTTGCAGCATGACCCATCTAACTGAACTAACAAGCCACTGACTAGTTAACTATTCAAGATTTACAAAACATTAAAAATCCACTGCTATGGAGAGATACGAGCTTCTCTCAATTTTCAAAAGCCAAATAGAGCCATTAAAAAAGTTGCAGCAAATCTCCATTCTTATTGGTATTACCAATTGATATTACCTTCAATGTCTTCATTGGTTTTTGACAGTGTATTAGAGATGACACAGAATTTCAATGATTCCTTTATTTACCGTCATCAATATGATTATGAAGAAAGGACAGAAAACAGACTAAAACCATAATCGTATCTTACTACTCTCTATTTCCAGGATTTCAACCAGAGCTTTTCTGGATGGACTACATGAACATGGAGGACATACTCAAAAATGTACACTCAGAATCACAATAGGCTTTAGACCAAGAGTTCTTCAACTTTTTGTGTGTTATGGATTCCTCTGGCAGTCTGTAAAAGCCTATGGATTCCGTCTCAAAATGATGTTTTTTTCTTCTTTTTTAATTTTTTTACTTAAATCTATCAAAGTTAGTCATCCCACAGTGTAACTGTTACTATGTACAGTCTTCTCCTGGTTCTGCTCACTTTGCTCAGCATCAGTTCATATAAGTCTTTCCAGGTTTTTCTGAAGTCTGCCTGCTCATCATTTCTTATAGCACAGTGGTATTCCATTACATTCATATAATACCACTACTTGTTCAACCATTCCCTAATTGATGGGCATCCCCTCAATTTCTAATTCTTTGCCACCACAAAAAGAGCTCCTATAAATATTTTTGTACATGTGAATCCTTTTCTAAGTTTTATGATCTCTTTGGAATACAGACCTAGAAGTGGTATTTTTATATTTGATGAGTCAAAGGGTATGCGCAGTTTTATAGCCCTTTGGCCATAGTTACAAATGACTCTCTAGAATGATTGGTTCAGTTCACAACTCCACCAATAATAAATTATAGTTCCAATTTTCTCACATCTTCTACAACATTCATCATTTTCCATTTTGTCATGTTAGCCAATCTGATAGATGTGATATGACAGAGTTATTTTGATTTACATTTCTTTAATCAGTAGTGATTTAGAGCATTTTTTCATATGACTATAGATAGCTTTAATTTCTTCATCTGAAGACTGCTTCTTCATATGCTTTGACTATCAATTGAGGAATGACTTATATTCTTATAAATTTGACTCAGTTCTCTGCATGTTTTAGAAATGAGGTCTTTAATCAGAGACATTGGCTGCAAAAACTATTTCCCAGTTTTCTGCTTCCCTTCTAAACTTTGTTCCATTGGCTTTGTTTCTGCAAAAACTTTTCAACTTATGTAATAAAAATCATCTATTTTACATTTCATAATGTTCCCTATCTCTTGTTTGGTCATAAATTCTACCCTTCTCCATAAATCTGGCAGGTAAACTATTCTTTGCTCTCCTAGTTTGGTTATAATATCGGATTTTATATCTAAACCGTATACCCATTTTGATTTTATCTTGGTATATGATGTAAGATGATTGTCTGTGACTAGTTTCTGCCTTATTGTTTCCAGTATTCCCAGCAGTTTTTGTTAAATAGCGAGTTCTTATCCCAGAAGCAGGAGTCTTTGGGTTTATCAAACAATAGATTATTATAGTCATTGACTGTGTCTTGTGTTCCTATCCTATTCCACTGATCCACTACTCTATTTCTTAGCTAGTACCAAGTAATTTTGATGATTGCTGCTTTATAATACAATCTTAGATCTGTTTCAGCTAGGTCACCTTCCCTTGTGTTTCTTTTCATTAATTCCCTTGATATTCTGGACCTTTTGTTCTTCCTGATGAATTTTATTATTTTTCTAGCTCTATAAAATAATATTGGTAGTTTGATTGGTATGGCATTGAATAAATAAATTAATTTAGGTAGAATTGTCATTTTTATTATACTAGCTTGGTCTACCCCTGAGCAACTGTTTTTCCAAGAATTTAGATCTGACTTTATTTGTGTGAAGTGTTTTGTAATTGTGGTCATATAGTTCCTGGGTTTGTTTTGGAAGATAGACTCCCAAATATTTTATAATGTCTGCAATAACTTTATGTGGAGTTTCTCTATCTCTTGCTGTTGGGCTTTGTTAGTGATATACAGAAATGCCAATGATTTATGTGGGTTTATTTTATGTCCTGCAACTTTGCTAAATTTATTTATTATTTCAAGTAGTTTTTTAATTAATTCTCTAGAATTCTCTAAGTGTACCATCATAGCATCTGCAAAGAGTGATAGCTTTGTTTCTTCTTTGCCTATTCCAATTCCTTCAATTTCTTTTTCTTCTCTTATTCTCTAGTACAGTATTGAATAATAGTGATGATAATGGACATCCTTGTTTCACCTCCCCCCATCTTACTGGAAATGCTTCTAGCTTATCTCCATTACATATAATGCTTGCTGATGGTTTTTGATAGATGCTATTTATCATTTTAAGGAAGACTCCATTTATTCCTATGTTCTCTAGTGTTTTTTAATAGGAATGGGTATTGTATTTTGTCAAAAGCTTTTTCTGCATCTATTGAGATAATCATGCTATTTCTGTTAGTTTTGTTGTTGATATGGTCAGTTATGCTGATAGTTTTCCAATATTGAACCAGTCCTGCATTCTTGGTATAAATCCTACCTGTAATCTCTATGATAATATTTTATTTAAATTTTTGCACTTATATTTATTAGGGAAATTGGTCTATACTTTTCTTTCTCTGTTTTGACTCATCTAACACAGAGTATCAGCACCATATTTGTATTATAAAAAGAACGGTATAGGACTCCTTCTTAGCCTGTTTTCCCAAATAGTTTATATAGTATTGGAATTATTGTTTAAATGTCAAAATAATGTTTTTAAATGCATAAATGAAAAACATAGAATTATAAAAGAAATTAATTGTATTGAAATATAGTTTTAAAATTGTTTTTTAAAAAATAAGTTCATGGACCCCAAGTTAAGAATCCCTGCTTTAAAAGTCATAATTTTGCAGCATATCAAATATATAAGAGAATTATTAATAATAATAACAATTCTTACCATCATTACAGCTGGAGTTTATATGGCATTTTAGGAGTTACAAAGTACTTTACAGACGTTATCACATTTGATCTGCACAACAGCTACGACTTAGATTATACAGGGGTTATTTATTGCATTTTACAAATCAACCTTTTTATGAACATTTTATTTATGATAAGTTTTACAAATATATTACAATTTACAAATGTAAAATTACATTTTATAAACCATTTGATGTCATCAGTAGGTTGAGACAAACCTCATAATTATCCAACCAGTTTGCCGTTCAGAAGCATTCACAATTCTCCATGACAATCTATCTGGCCACGTTGATGTTATTTTAATCTGTTCCCTAATAGCAACTGAATGCAACATCCCTATATAACAGGTTTAGTTGTATTCAATCTAGTTTATGTATTCGTCCTAGAAGAAGCTAACATTTGGTTTGATTTTTAGTCCTATGCAAATCTCTTTTTCTAGTGCTTCTTCCTTACTGAAGTCTACAATCTTCTATGACTATGTTGATTTTAGTACCCCAGAATAAAATACATAAAAGACATGAGCCAATCCATGAACTGCTCTTCCAAATCAAGTTAATGTTATGAACTGACAATAAATCTAAAGACAAATCAGGTCATGTGCTAACCTGTGTCAGGACAACGTTATATATATCATCAAATTTTCAACAACAATATAAGGTTATTAAGATTCATAAAATTCTTCAACCAAGGTAGTAGTAGCGGTAGTAGTAGTAGTAGTAGTAGTAGTAGCAGCAGCAGCAGCAGCAGCAGCAGCAGCAGCAGCAGCAGCAGCAGTAGTAGTAGTAGTAGTAGTAGTAGTAGTAGTAGTAGTAGTAGTAGTCGTAGTATACTGTCACTATTAACTTTGGTTAAGTTGGTCTTTGAAAGTCCTTCCTAATACAAGGACCTAGGTTTAATTTGGGACATGCTTTTCATAAAATCTCTCAAGCTCATGATCCCACCCAGAGAAAGCCTGGGAATATAGTAACTGGCTCATTTTTTAAATCTCAAAAAGGGCCCTTTAGGCTCCTGCAGGCACTCAATTTAACAACATCATTAAACATAGAAAAGATTTTATTTACACAACCAAAGGATAGCATCATTCCTCTCCAAGCCTATAAATAGTCAAAAAGAAACAAACAACCTTCTCTTCTCTTTCCCAAGAGACCAAAACAGAACTTCTGTGTGGCTTATGGCCATTAGAGAGACCTGTCACCCACCCTATATAGTTCACATGACTCATAATAATAAAGGAAAGTTTCAGATTTGATCCTCCACATCATAACTCTGTGATTCATTGTTCTTTTAGTGTCAACCCCTCCTCTGGTCCTCAGCAATGTGGCTCCTTGTCATGCTAATCATTCTTCCTCCTTTGGTGCTCCATCAGCATCCCCACCAGACTTCCTTCCAAGATTGTGTGGATACAGTGGCCTTTAGTTTAGTTAAGCCTCCCACCAGTTCCAGATGTGCCTTAGCCTTTCTGGCTTATATCAAGTCCTACATGCCCTACAATTGCTCTCGGCTCTATGCAGCATCACTCCTCATGGAGTCTTCCCTTCATAGTTTATATGGTCTGTCTTATGTGTGTAATAATAAGAACAGATGCTGGGCCCAGGATTCTTCATTTTCTTCCTATCCACCAAGGTATCCCTCTCAGCTCTGGATCCATAGCTGCCTAGGCTATTTCCAGTTTTTGGAGTCTGAACAGCTTAAAAAAAAAAGTAGGTCCCCTTTCTTAACTACTTTTACACATTCATTCATGTTGTTTTTTGTCCTTCCTTCTTGAAGATCAATGATGTCATGAGGGTGATGTCGTGACTTGCTTGTGAATTGGATTTAAGTGTGGCAGAGCTTCACTCCTCTAGAGTCATCAAAGTCCAGTGGCAAGACATGTCAATACATCTGGCAATGACCTGGATCTTTTGTCTCAGTTTCTGAGACACTCATTTGTAGCCCTAGGCCAGAGTCCTAAGCAAAATTACTTATAGCTTATGTTTTGGCTCATGTCTAGGGTCTCACCAAAGGGGGACCAAAAAAATACTCAATCTTCACTATAAATAAGGTATGGGACAGCTGTTTACTTCACACACACACACATACACACACACACACACACACACACACACACACACACACACACACACACACACACACACCCCTAAATATAAGAGACTCTCTCAAAGCATGTACTTACAAGATTTAAAACCAGCAAAAGTAGCAGTAATGTGGCTACTGTGATATTCCCCTAAAAAGCTGGGCAGTTTTGGGGACTGTTGAAGAGACATTTTATGAAATAACAGAGTTAACAGAATTTGAGAGTTGAAAGGATGTCCATGGTCATCTAGTCCAACTCATATACCAAAACAGTCCCCACTATAATATAGATGACAAGTGGTCCTTCAGCCACTACTTAAAAGACCTCCATGGAAGAAGAACCATCCCACACCCCATCTTTCCAAGCAGTTAATTTTATTTCTGGACAGTTCTAATTGTGAGCAAGTTTTTCCTGATAGCAAGTCTAAATTGATCTCTTTGTGACTTCCACCCACTCCTCTTGGTTCTTCCCTATGGGGTCAAATAGAACAAACCTAATCCCATCTGCACAAGATAGTTCTTCAAATACTTGAATATAGCTGCCATATATTTAGTCTTTTTTCCAGGGTAAACATAGCCAATTCCTTGAACAAATCCTAACATGCTATCAACTCAAGTTCCTTTACTATTCTGATTGCCCTCCTCTGACTACTCTCCAGCTCGTCACTGTCCTATTTAGACTGTGGTGCTCAGAATTTTATATTTTCCCATCTGCTTTACACAATCCAAACAATTCTTTCAAGGGTCATATTTTCTGGCAAGTCAGATTGAGGGCTCCATTCATCCCCTGGACAGTAGCCAACTCCAGCAGATGTAGTGGATGTAGACAAGGTACCACCCAAACTGATAAAGGGTCTAAGATCTCCTGATTTCTTGATATCCAAGATTAGATGTGTCCATCTTGGCATCTTTGTTCATCTTTCGTCCAAGAAGAAATATAAAACATAGCTCAGGGATCCAGCCTCAGACTCACCTAGGCAGGACATGTGCTTTAGTTTCTATGTACTCACAGTCAACATGGTGGCTGGAGTAGGGGAAGGGCATCTGCCCCCTGGCTCAGCCCTTCAGGGAAAAGCTTGAATAGTCTTCATATGATGGGAGATAGGAAGAGAAGAAATAGAAGGTCCTTAAAGATTCACTGATTCAGTAGCAATTCCTGCTCAGTGGCCAATAAGGGAACTGCTTTGTCACCTCAGGGTTAAGACCCTTCAGTGTTGAGTCACACGTGTGCCTACAGCCCCTGAAAGTTTCTAGGGAGCTGGTATATACTCCCTGGGATGGCCCCTAAAGGCCCAGCTCCATACTTGCTCCACTGGGTTTAGTACCCATTACATGTAGAAATAGCTCCCCTCTCAGAGTCTTCAGAGAGTAAAGATGTAGGGGGCTTATCTCACTCTTACTGGTTCTTGGTATATGCCTGCTACACTTTATTGGTAAATACTTGTCCTTTACTTGATTTGTGTGATCTCACTGATGTGGAAAACTTTCTCCACCAGACCAGTACTAATAGGAACTTATCTATTCTCTCTGATCCCAGAGTGATTCTTGTCCAATTCCATCCATAAATCCCCTATTGAGGATAAAACCAGCTTCCGGGAGACCTTATTTTGTGGATACTAGAACAACACTCCAGCTGTTTATCTTTTATCCTTCACTCTTTCTACCTAACAGCCTTCCTTGGAGCTCCTTGAAAGCAGCCTTGCTTTTCTATTTGTATCTCCAGCACTTAGCACGTAATAAGTGCTTAATAAATGCTTATTTATTCATTTCACCATATTTATGTCATTCCTTACAAGTCATTCATAATGTTATTTAGCCTACTCACATATATCATGTGTTTTCTTTGCCCATAATTCTAATTCTTCTGATATTAAGATTCAGCTTAGTTCAATGGAACAAGAACTGATTTTGGCATCAGAAAATCCAGTTCAAATCCTACCTCTGCAACTTACTACTTTGAACAAGTAATTAACCTCTCTGGGGCATCATTTGTCTCATCTATAAAATCAGGAGGTTGGACTAGATAACTTTAACATCCTTTAAAACTCTACATATACAGTCTTATGACCTCCTTATTCAATTCTAGGATAAGTTCACTGTCCATCTTCAGTAACTAATAAGATATATGCAGTGTTATCCACAGACAGCAACTTCAGGAAAAACCTATCATCCTCAGTCCAGTTATTAGTAGAGTTTCAGTTTTGAGGGGCCAGATGGTCAAAACAGACCTAAACATATTCCAAACTGAAGGCTGAGAAAATGATGATAATTTATGGTCTGATAAATGGCTAAGAGACCCGGATTTATCAGTCACAGAAATCATATCTAGCTTGTTCTATATTTTTATTGGCATGTAATCTACATGTAATATTGCTTCATATAAGAATTGGTTGAATTGTTCCTGCAAATTTGGAATTGTGCAAGAAAAGTAATGAAATTATTTATAGCACTTGACTTAATGATACAAGTCTGGACATGTTCCAGAGAGTTGTGGACAAAAAGAAAAGAGTCGCAAAAATGTCCAAATAGAAGCACTTTTTATGGTAATAAATAGCTAAAAACAAAATAATTGGGGAACAGTCAAACTATTGAATACAAAAGTTATAGAACATTATTGTAGAGCAAAAATGATGAATATAAGGAATACAGAGAAACAGAAGACTTGTACAAATAAATACAGACAAAAGTAGAAGCAAGAAAATATTACATAAAATGGCTATAATAACATAAACTAAAAGAACAGTAAAAGAAATACAAACTCTGAGTAATTGTAATGATCAATTTTGGTTCCACAGAAAACATGATGAAAGGCATTCCCCTCATATTGGCAGAGAGGATGATAGATGCAGAATGTTATATATACCGTTAGAAGGGTCACTGTGTAGGTTGTTTTTCCTTATTTGTTTTCATTTTTATAAGAGATGGTTGGATACTGAAGGGAATATTTAGAAATAATGGTGACATTTAAAAAAGGCATCAATAAAATATTTAAAAGTTAAATTACATTTCATTGAATCCTTGACAGAATTCATGTCCAACCTCTGATACATTCTGGAGGTGTGATCGTGGACAAATCACTTTTAATTTCTCAATTCTTTAGGAAGCTCCCAAAGTTTATAAGATACAGAAAACTTGATCTGCATTGGTAGAATTTCCTCAGTGTGGAGCTCCCTCCACCAATCAAATCATATGTCCAGACCAAAGAAAAAAAAATAGAACTTTGAAAGAAGCTCCACCTGCTAGAAGGCAAGTTCCCTGAAGGTAGTGACCCTTTTCCTGTTTTTCATTGCTTCCCCCAACAGAGCTCAGCCCATAAAAGGACTTAATAAATACTGGTTAAGTGACCATTGAATTAAATATTACATTAAAAGATAAGATCTGGATTTGGGATGGGTGACAGCAAGAGTGCTGAGCAGGTGTCTTATGATAATCTGAAGTGGTCACAGAAAGTAATTTGGACAGAAGTATTACAAGGACACAACTTAAGTAGAGTTACAACAATGCAGCATAGGTAATGAATCCTGGAATATATTAGCAGCAGGCAGATCCTGTTAATGAAGAACATTCAGAGACTGGATGACTCTAAGCAAAAACTTTGTGTAGTCAATGGAGGGAAAAGGCAACAACAGATTCCCAGACACCAAAGCTTCAGTCTCAAACCAAATATAGATATAGTCTTCCACAATATCTAAAGGGGAAATGGACTACTGATCTTCTTTTCAGAAACACCTGGAGCCTAATATAGGAAATATAACACATTTCAATAAGCACAATGTTTCATAGAGATACATGGATACATTTTGAGGAATATAACTATTCTTTCTTGCTGTTACTATATTATGATACAATTATGATTTTCCACAATTCATTCAATTGTACTAACAGTGATGAATTTATCAGACCAGATGTGTTCTACTGCTACATCACCATTTGTTTTACTATTTTATTTGCCTTACTCTATTGCAATTATTTCATTTTTAACTTACAAAACTTTAGATATCTTCATGTTAAGCATAAGTGTGAATGTCTGATGCTCCAAGTACTACTAAATACTATAAAGCTGACTTCTCTTTAAGTAAAGCTATTTAATGTATATTTTTTCTTGATGGAGATTTTCAATTCTCAATGGGTTCCTTCCCTTTTAGTATTTCTCCGTACCATTTTATCCTTTTAAGAAAAATCCATGGTAGATGTGTGAGAAGAAACAGAATTGGGGATGTGGAGAAACCAGTTCTTGTTATGCTTTTTTAAGGTGTTGTCATCTTTTTGCTGGTGGTAGCTTTTTGTGGGATTTTAGACAACTGGACCTGAAGGCTACCTACGTTCTTTAATACTCCCTCCCTCCCTCCCTGTGCTTCTCTCAGAACTCTCACTGGTGTACTTTTTTTTATAAGACGTCTACTGTCTAGCTTTCAGGTGACAATGACATGTTTTTGCTAACCAGTGGCCCGTATTAAGAAGAACGTCCGAACTTCTCCAGGTATAGGTGTTTAGGGTCAGGGGAAGCGGGGGAGGGACGGAGAGGAAGGAGGGGGTGATTGTGGGGGAGAGAAACGGTGTCTCCTCCTCTTTCTGAATGCAAATAGCCAATGAGGTGGCTCGCCTGGGCCAGTCAGGCTGCTTGTGCCATATAGTATGCAGCAACCCGAGGAGTCACGTTGGGGGAAAGGCAGAAAGGAGCTATCCGTTTACACTACTTTGCTATAGCAGCTATCTTAATGGTGACTGCGTGGCCGGGGAGAAACCTGATCAGCTAGATCCTGCCGAAACCAGGAGGGAGGGAGTGGGCTTTCCGGAGAGGGGAAGGGGGGAGGGGGGGGCGAAAGAAGAAGGAGAGTGGAAGAAAGAGAGGAGTGGGGGGGGGACGACAAAAAATGTCCTCTTCCTCCCCCACGGACCAGATCGCAAGTGCGGTGGAGATAAAGCAAGAAAATGGGATGGAAGCCACCCCCGAAGGCAAGGAGGCGCCAGCAGAAGTGCTGGGGGGAGCCGTCGCCGCACTCGATCCTCCCGCTGCCGCCCCTTTCCCCATGGAGCCGGTGGGCTCGGCGGCCGCTGGCGGAGAGGAGGGGGCGGCGGCGGCCGTGGCGGCTGCAGCGGCGGCAGCGGCGGCGGCCGTGGCGGCCGCGGGAGCTGCGGCGGACCAGGTACAACTCCACTCTGAACTTCTAGTCCGAAACCACCAAGCCGCCGCGGCCGCCGCCGCGGCCGCCGCCGCAGCGCAGACCCCGCTGGCTTTCTCCCCGGACCACGTCGCCTGCGTTTGCGAAGCCTTGCAGCAAGGGGGAAACTTGGACCGCCTGGCCCGGTTCCTGTGGTCTCTGCCCCAGAGCGACCTGCTACGTGGCAACGAGAGCCTCCTGAAAGCCCGAGCCTTGGTCGCCTTCCACCAGGGCATCTACCCGGAGCTCTACAGCATCCTCGAGAGCCACAGCTTCGAGTCGGCCAACCACCCCCTTCTGCAGCAGCTCTGGTACAAGGCGCGCTACAGCGAAGCCGAGAGAGCCCGGGGTCGGCCCTTGGGAGCCGTGGACAAGTACAGGCTGAGGAGGAAATTCCCCCTGCCCCGGACCATCTGGGACGGCGAGGAGACGGTGTATTGTTTCAAGGAGAAGTCGCGCAACGCGCTCAAGGAGCTGTACAAGCAGAATCGTTACCCGTCCCCGGCAGAGAAGCGGCACCTGGCCAAGATCACCGGCCTCTCCCTCACTCAGGTCAGCAACTGGTTCAAGAACCGCAGGCAGCGCGACCGGAACCCCTCCGAGACCCAGTCCAAAAGGTGAGAAGCCAAACTTCCCTCCTCCTCCTCCTCCTCCTCTCTCTCCTCCCTCTCGCTCGCCCTCCCCCACCCCCCAGCCTGCTTTTCCTCCAAGCGCTGGCAAACATGGCGCTTACCTTCCCCACTAGCCTTGTCCTGCTGCTGCCCACCTCTCCCTTCCCTCCTCCCTACCTCCCCCCTCCTTCTCTTCCCGGACGCCGCACTGGAGGATAGGGAGTGGAGGTAGGTTGGGGGGGGGGGGCGGGGGGGAAGAAGGAGGAGGAGGGAACAGATCGCTTTACCCTCCCCCTCCTTCCCCTAGAAGTTTCTTCTCGCCCGGGTATCAGTCCCCACCCCCCACCATTGACCGGTCGGTTCTGCCCACCCCGATCCCTCAGCCTTTTGAAGTTGCCACTGTCCCCAGGTCTGGCGGGGTAAAGCGAAGGAGTTTGCTGGCAGGCGAGGAGGGCGCTCAGTTTCCTCCTTCCTCCTTGCACTGGGGCTCGCCTGGCTTGGGGGCATTCCTCCCTCTGGTCGGACATAGGCGTGAGGGGCTGCTGCCACAGAAACATATGCCCACCGGACCCCACCCGACCCTTCTAGCTCTGCTTTCCCCAGCTTAGGCACGCACACACAACACAACACAACACAACACACCCTACCTGGGATTCTGCAGCTCCTCAGCCTTGGGCTTGGGAAATGCTGTAATTAGGGGTAGAGGGGCCTGTACTTTGGGCTGTGGTCGGTAGTGGGGGGACTTGGCTGGGGCGGGGGGGGGGGGGTGAGGAAGAGTGTTAAGACCGAGGTTTTATTTGACAGAGTTAATCATTCACTATGCCCGCTGTTCTTTTCAGCAGTAGCAGCAGCAGCAGCAACGTGGGGGTGTTGGTGCGACTCGCGTCTACAGTGTTTTGAAACCTGATTCTGAGCTCCTTCGGATCGGGTTTCATCGCAGTCCCGGGAAGCCGGGGATGGAAAAAAAAAATGTGCTCTCCAAACTCGGTTTTCCTATGGCTTGGTGGCCAGGCGAAGCCAGGGGGCTTATGGCGGGCGGTGGTAAGGAAGTGGGTGCACAGGGATCTCCTGCCCGTTTGGAGCTTTTGTTTCTTGCAGCCTTTGCTATGTCAGAAAGGATCAGGTTTCCCAGACCTTTTGTTTTTGCGCCTGAATATACTTCCTGTGCTTGTGTGTGTCGCAGGGACAGTGCTCACCTGAGTATGTGTACTGTTAGTTGTGGCACAGGGAAGGCCGGGAGGAAATAGGGTCCCCCAACCCACCCGGGTCTGGAAAAACGATCGAAGTATCCATAATATATTGATCAAACAATCAATGAGCTGGGGTGAGTCGAAGCTTAAGGGCTCTAAGAGAAGTGGAGCCGGCCAGGTGGAGGTGACCACCCGGCGCACAAGGCACATTCCAGAGCCTGCTCTCCTCCTCCTGCCCCTCCCCCTTTCCCCTCTTCCCTCCTTCCCTGGGCAAACCGGGCCTCCAGGCATTCCTCTCCCTGTGAGGGAGGGAGGGAGGAGGAAAAAAGAGGAGGGCGGTGAGGCTGCTGTGCAGAGCCAGCCGAGGGCCCCTAGAGCAGCCGGGAGAATCCAGTGCTGAAGCCCGACTGTAACCAAAACAAATCACACCAAAAGACAGAGAAAGTGAGACTGAGGATCAAGAAAGGAAAAAAGTTGCAGATAAGAAGAGAATTAATTATTCCCCAATCAGAAACTCGACCTTTATAGCCAGGGGTTAGGGATTCCTGCCCTAGTCCTCTAACAATGAGGAAATAAATGGGGCCCCGGGGTAGGAAGTGGGGGGGAGTGGGGTGTCCTGGCCACCAAATACAGAATTCTGCCTCTCCCCTCCCCCTCCTCGACCCGGGCTAGTTTCTCACCCCCATCACCACACACACTCATTCTCTCTCTCTCCCTCTCTTTCTCTCTCTCTCTCTCTCTCTCTCTCTCTCTCTCTCTCTCTCTCTCTCTCTCTCTCTCTCTCTCGCTCTCTCTCGCTCTCTCTCGCTCTCCCCCGCTCTCCCCCTCCCTCCCCCTCCCCAATCCTCTTTTCCTACCATCTGTGCTTTCTTCCTCACTGCCCCCTCCTCCGGGTTGCCCCTCTCCGGATATGCCCCCTCTCCCACCCTCCCCCAATGAGTCACCCTCCCAGACAGCGACTGAGGCTCAATCTCAGCTCATAAATCAAAATGCTCACAACTCTCCCAGCCCCACTGCCCAAAGCCAGAGTAATCCCCTCCTTCAGCACTAAAGTGAAACAGACCCCTCCAGGCACATTGCAGGATCCATCCCAGGGCCAACCAGGCCAAGAACATCCCACCTTCTACAGTTATCCAACAAGCCCCCTCCCATTCCACTCTTAGGCCAAGTAGGGAAACACCACTGCTTCTATCCTGGATCCTTCTCCTAAACCTGGTAGATGAAAAAATGGGTGTTCGAAGGAACAGATGGAATCTGGAAAGACTGGGGAAGAGGCCTGAGGGTGCATGGCCTGGAAACCACGAGGGAGGGGGAAGTATTTGGTTTCTTCTTATTATGTTGTTTTTAGCTTATCCCTTTTCCCATTCATTTCACCTGGCCCATTTCTATTTTTTTTTAAGTTCAAAGACAGGTGCATACCAGATAGTTGTTCATGAGATGAAGGCTCTGTTCCCCACAAACCCATCGGTGTCTTTAGAATTAGATAGGGGAGACTAGGGTCCACAAAAACTGGGGATAGGGATAGTTAGTTGATGTAAACCTTTACAGAAGAAATCTTTACATTTCCCATTATCTATCCAGGTCTCTAATGGATTTTAAAAAATAAAAATAAAATACCTCAAGGTACTCAATTTTTTTCCCCCAGGGCAACTGGAAGCCCATATCCTAGTGTTTTGATTCTTAGATTTTTCTCTAAAATATTACTAATCCAATTTGTTTAAAGGAGTTTCTCAATCCAAAGCAATGATTGTTCTATTTTTTTAAATGTAAATAGTAACTTATTTACTGGTAAGAGTCAGTATTATAATGGTAGAAAAAAATATACTATGCCACTAGATTTATGACCATGGACCTTTAACTTCCTCATTTTGGGCCTCAGTTTCTACCTTTGAACAATGAGAGCTGAGCTATATGGATTCTAAGGTCTTGCCAGCTTTAACTTTCTATGAGTCTACCCAATATTCCTTTTGCTCATGTTGGCTGATGTTGCATTTCCCAGACTATTTTTCTGAGTTTATCAAAAGATGACTTAGGATCTGAAATTTACCTTTTTCTTGACTCATACTTAAGATCTTTTCACAGAGACTTACCAATCTAAATGAAGCCTACAGATACCATCCTTTCTTCCCATCATCTGATTTAGGACCTGATTTTCCAAACAAATTGCAAGTACTTAAAATGTCATCCCCTTGGCCTCTAATGTATCTTGATTTCTTCTCCCCTACACAGTGAGTCAGATGGTAATCCCAGCACTGAAGATGAGTCCAGCAAGGGACATGAGGATTTATCTCCTCATTCACTCTCCAGTTCTTCTGATGGAGTCAACAACTTGAGCCTTCCCAGCCATATGGAACCAGTGTATATGCAACAAATTGGAAATACTAAAATATCATTAAGTTCCCCTGGAGTGTTACTGAATGGAGGCTTAGTACCTGCAAGTACTTCACCTGTCTTCCTGAATGGCAATTCCTTTATTCAGGGACCTAACAGTGTAATCCTTAATGGACTAAATGTAGGAAATGCACAGACTGTGACTTTAAACCCATCAAAAACTTCATCAAGCATTGTGAACAGTGGTGCATCCATGACTGACATCTTGGGATCTCCTTCAGAGGATGTAAAAGACTTCAAAGTCCTCCAGAGTTCCACAACAAATTCTGCAGCAACAACCTCCTACAGCTCCAGTGTCCCTGCTTCATTTCCTGGTTTGATACCTAGCACTGAAGTTAAAAGGGAAGGCATACAAACAGTGGCTTCTCAAGACGGCGGTTCAGTGGTGACTTTTACAACACCCGTACAAATAAACCAGTATGGCATTGTACAGATCCCCAATTCAGGAACAAATGGCCAGTTGCTTAATGGAAGCATTGGATTCTCTTCTCTGCAGCTGCCTCCTGTTTCAGTGGCAGCTTCACAAGGTAAAGGTTTCATTTGCTTACAGTAATGCCTTGGGCAGAAGTGAGTATGAGTGTCAGCTGCTGTCTTTTGTGAAACCTATGTAGGGGTGTTGTAGCCCAAGTGCCCTGGTGTCTGCTACAGCTGCAGAATATCCGTGTTCTTTCTGCTCACCCTCATTACAACACCTGTTAGCAACACTCAACATGCTTAACTCCCTAGGATCATGGGGATGAGCTGTATTTTTTTTTAGGAGCTGAATGGAAAAATATAGTTCACAAGAAGCCTTGCCAGCTCTGCAGTTATAGAAATATAAAATATTGGTGCTTACAAAATAACCCATTTGGTGACTTTTTAAAATTAAAAATTAATATTAGCTCGTAGAACAAAGAATAAGCATAGGAGCTGGTGTGAACATGCATTTTACCTAAACATCAAATGTTTGTCCAAAAACATTTTGTAAGAGCAAGCTAAAATCAGGCACAATGATGAGGTGGATTGATTGTGTTGAGCCATGTTCTTCCTATAATTAAGGATAACAAAACTAAAGGGAAACCAAAGGAATGTGTGTTTGAATTCCTGTTTATATCCCTTTAGACTTGTCCATCAGATATAGAGATGTCTCTCAGATGATTGCTTATTTCCATTATTTCTAAAAATAGAAGAGACTTGACCAAAAGCAGGGCAATCTAATACAGTAAAGAGAGCCCTGAACTGGACTAAGGGCCATTATACTAGCTCTCTCAATGACTCTGAGCAAGTTTCTTGGTCTTTCTTGCTTTGAGTGTATGCATCTATACAGTGGAGATGATGAAAACATTAGCGTTAAAAGCCGAACACCTCTCTTAGTCCTAGAGTGGAAGGTTTATCTCATTTTAAACAAACCCAATATATGAAAAAAGACTCAGAAGTAAGACCTGACTTGCCCAGGTTCACACAGCTAGTAACTGCCAAAATCCAAACTCACACCGAAGTCTACAGACTCTCAGATAATTACATTGCCCTCTAGACTGTAGCACAAATAGATCAATTAGGTGGTGCTTCTTCATTTAACAATATTTACAATAGAATTTTATTTGAAATCTACTTTCCCTGAGGTATTTAAATAGTGTGATGAAGTGGAATGCTAGTTTTGGAGCTCTGCTAAGAACTTGGGTTTGATTTCTAGTTTTGCTACCCACTACATGTGTAACCTTGGATAAGTCACTTTACTTCTCCAGAACTCAGTCTCCTCATCTGACACATAGAGGGGTTGGATTAGATGACTTCTAGAAATCCTTCCAACTCTAAATCAAACACTGATTTGACATATGAAACTAGAATTTGCACATAGGTTTTTGGGAATACATAAAATGAAGTACTGCTTTACACAGCATTAACTTTCCTAGTTGGTTATAGAGAATTTAGAAATAAATGTTTTTGCATATGTATTCCCATTTTAGTTTTAATATTTAATATTTAATGCTAAACTACAGAAATTTCATAACATATTCATCATTATTTTGGTATTCCAAGTTAGTCAAAGAGCTAAAACAAGTAGAAAAGCCTTATAAAACTATGAAAAATGAGGTGAAAATCAGTGCTGATTTTTAACATGATTAAATATACATTTTTCTTCTCAATACCATTCATCCCATCCCCACCCCATCCTGTGCAAACCAGTTTTCACTCCTCAGGAAAATTCACTTAGAACCAGTAGGTAAAATCTGAAGGCAACATATTTAAAGCAAAAAGTGAATAGTTATTGGGGGTGGGAGGTGGAATTGCAAAGAGTGTTTGAGATGGAGAAATACTTTTGATGTGTAACCTGGGAAACTTGATGCCACAGAAAATTATTAGGGGCTAATAGCTTAATTTTTTAAAATGAGACATTTAATGGGAATAAGAATAGCATTTTCAGTTATAATAGCTAAGATCAAATGACAGGGCTGTCAGTCTTGGGATTATTTGGGTAAGTTGAAGGCATAAGTTTAACCAGATGGATTCAGGAAGCAGTATTCCTCTTAGTACAATATAGCAATTCACAATTATGCATATTTTTGCTGCTTAACCTATATCTAAGATTTCTAAGATAAATAGTATTAGCCTACTTGTAAAGTTGCTGACTAGATAAATCATCTTTCTGTACCTACTCCTTTGTGGTGAAAATAATAATAATTCACACATTTTCTGACATTTTCTTACTCTTATGTGTGAGAAAAAAGATGTAAACCACAATAATTTTTAATATCAAATCGTTAGAATTATATTTTCTACCTAGTGCTTTATTTTATTTGCTTTATTATAAAATATTTATTTACTTCTTATCAAAAAGCCTTGAAACATAATCCTTATAAAGTTTTATTTATCCATATAGTTGTGACCGTTCTCTTTAGATTTGTAATGCAATTTCTTTATTCAGTGGTCATTAGATTAGAAAAGAGATTTTTAGATCATTTTTGTATTTTTCTATTAATTTATTATATTGGGATTTCTAGAGCATACTCAGAAATTTGGTTGTTTGCTCTTAAATTACTGAAAAAGTAGAGTATGCATGGTCTGATTTAATAGCACTTTCTTAAATTACTAGGAACTTTGATAAATAAATAAAGTTTTATTAAGTATTTACTATATGCTAGGCACTCTACTAAACTGTGAAGCTACAAATAAAGCCAAGCATGCTAGTCATTGACCTCTAGGAGCTTATATTCTAATGTGTGCGGAGCGGGGGAGGGGAAACAGGAAATAAAAAAGAGATTGAAAAAGGGGAGGAAGTCACATATACCGTCATGCAACTTCCAAATAAAACAAAAACGTGTGTGTGTGTGTGTGTGTGTGTGTGTGTGTGTGTGTGTGTGTGTGTGTAAAAATTTGGCTACATCCTAGAAGCTCAAGTTGAGAATTTTAAAGTATACTTAAGCTTCAGGCAAATCTTTTCAAATGGAAGCAATAGTTTCATTTGTTTGACTGACACAGGTATTTGGTAGGGAAATTGGAGCAGAGAGCATATAAAGAGAGAATAAATAAGAATAATTTGAGTATATCGTAAATATATTTTATTTCAGAAATATAATCACAATATTTAGGAATTATGAATATTTTATATTTAGACAGTGGGAGGAAATATACTTTGTTGCACACTTTGGTCTATAAAATGAAAACTTAACCTTACTAATTATACACATTTCCCCAAAATTCAAAATATCAGAAAATATAATTTTCTTTATGGAATGCTTACCAAAATATTGGCTTTGAAGAAATTCCATTGTAGGTAGGATATTTACAAATTATTTTGAGGATATCTGAAGTTTCCTATCATACTTCTTTCATCAGCATAGGAAGGTAGTTTTGTAAAAATGATTCTTATTATCCAAGCAAAAAAAATTATTTAATGAATTTTATTTAAAATTGGAACTTTCTCCATGAAGTAAATTGAATACTAGGAACTCAGATAGTGATTTAAGATTTATAAAGTACCTTTTCCTTTGAGATAGGTAGTGTAAGTATCACTGCCTTGTTTTCCAGCTGAGGAAACTGAGGTGCAGAAATGTTAAGTGCTTATAACTATATGTCTAGGAAGCATTGGAACTGTAATATGTTGAATATGATTGATATAGACCAGGGATTTCTTAGCCATTTTTATATTGTGAACCCTTTTGGCAGCCTGGTAAAGCCCATCAATCCCTTTTTATAATAATGTTTTTAAATGAATAAAATATATAGCATTGTAATGGAAACAAATTATTTTGAAATATAATTTTCCAAAAAAATAATTTTAATTCATGGACCTCAGCCTCTAGTTTAGATAGTCAACCTGGAATATTTCAGAGAAGAATAAAAAGACAATTTGGTATAATGGATAGAACCCTGGAGTTGGAATCTGAAAGATCTGGATTTGAATTCTGCCTCTGCCATTTACTAGCCATGTGAAACTGGGCCAAACAGTTATTTTCTCAAGGCCTCAGTTTCCTGTGAAATGAAGGGGCAGGATTAAATAACTTTTAAGCAGCCTTCTAGCTTTAAATTCATGATTCAAATTGCCAAACCTTTTTTTTCCCTCATTAGAAGGATATTTTGGTGTCACCTTAAGATAGTAAATAGTCTTTGCCTCATTTTGCCTGTAGAGTCTAAACAGGAAAAAAGGTTTTTGTGGAGCACTTGAAAGGTTTGTACTGTCTAGCTAGCTAACTTGCCTTAATTATCTAGAAAACATATCTATTCAACTCTATTTGCTTTGACTATATAGACTTGGTCTTAAAATGTCAAAAGGAAGCTCCCCTGAAGTGAATTAGGATATTATCTGCATATTTTCAGGGGAAAAAAAACCATTTGATAGGTATGAATTAATTGGATAATTCATTTAATTTTCTCTTTTCTCCTATGGAACTGATCTCCATCAACTGTTAATGATAGCCTAAGCCTTCAGGTCAGTTTTAAAGACTCAGCTGTGAATATATTGAAATGTGTTTGGAAAGACATATTTCAGTATTCCCATTAATCCTGTCTATCACTATAATCAGACTTAGAAGCATGTTTTAAAGTTCAGTTCTGTCAGAACAAAAGAAAAGACCTTTTGAATGTCTAATTGCCTTGGCATTGTTTATTTTATGGTAAGTTAGGTGAAAGTTTGAAACTTGTCTCCACAGGTTCATATGGTTAACTTGAAGCCCCAGGGCAAGTTACTTCATGCAGTATTTTCTGCATATCCATATATGCTTTTAGTCAGTTACTGAACTGTTCCCAGCAAAGGTGTTTTGTATTTGTATTTTCTAGTTCTAGTCGGAATAACCAGCAATGTACATCAACTAATTAAGAACTAGGCAGCCAGAAGACATGAGTTTGAATCCTACTTCAGAAACTTACTAGCTTTTAACTTCTTTTAGCCTCAGTTTCCTCATCTATAAAATAGGGATGATAATAATAGCACCTACCTTCACAGGGTTCTTGTGAGGATCAAATATTATATAACATTTATAGCACTTTGCAAGTCTTAAAAGCATTCTATGTGTAAATCCTAGCTATTATCAAGCTTTTAGTAGTGAACCAGAAAGACCTAAAATTCAGAAATAAGTCAAGGGAGATCTTTTACGTCACATTAGCTAAACTCTTACAGATGATATTATTCATTAACTTAAACTTGTGGAAAAATAATGTGTAAATAAATAAATAACAAAGTAACTTTCATCATCCCATCTCATTTTCAATCAACAGTAATCTCTACTTTATTCTTTTTAGGTAATATTTCAGTAAATTCAAGCACTTCTGATGGGGGGACATTTACAAGTGATTCTACCACAGCACAGCAAGGAAAGGTTTTCTTCAGCTCTCTTGCACCTAGTGCAGTAGTCTACACAGTTCCAAATTCAGGTCAAACAGTAGGACCTGTTAAACAAGAGGGCTTGGAAAGGAGCCTTGTATTTTCTCAATTAATGCCTGTCAATCAAAACCCACAAGTCAATGTAAACATGTCTTCTGAAAATATCTCAAGCAGTGGCCTACATCCCATGGCCTCATCATTAGTTAATGCAACTCCAGCTCACAATTTTTCCCTAGCTACCCCTGCTCTACTGAATGCAACAGAGCTGAACGCTGATATTACTGAGAGCCAGCCCTTGTCTACACCTGTAACAAGCACATCTACTGTGATTTCTGTCAGCAACACTAACTATGCAACTCTTCAGAACTGTTCACTTATTACTGGTCCAGACCTAATGTCAATTCCAATGACCCAGCCTGCCCTTGGGGAAATAGTTCCAGCAGCTGGAGACCGTGTGGGTCATTCCTCCCCAGCAGTACATGAAGATTTTGTCAGAGAGCACCGTTTAGTTCTGCAATCTGTATCTAACATAAAGGAGGATTTCATACCAAGTTCTGAAGACAAAGCAACAAGCAGTTTAATGATGCTGGATTCCAAATCCAAATATGTCCTGGATGGCATTGTTGAAACAGTCTGTGAAGAACTGGAAACAGACAAAAAAGAGCTTGCCAAGCTCCAGACTGTCCAATTGGATCAAGATATGCAAGATTTATAATTTTTTTCCCCTTTGTTTTTGGCATCCATGTTCAAATCTTGTCCAGAGGCCCTGAGGACATTAAGCATTTTCCCTACTTAAGGAAAATACTGCACAGTTTGGCAGAGAGATATGTTTCAAAGACTTTGAATTGAGTTTGCATGAAGACCACAATTAAATCCATGGAAGCAAAACTATATCCTTTTTTGTTCACGTGTTAGTATTCTCTTTGAACCAAGGAAGAGAACATGAAGGAGATTATCAAGTGAAGGTATGGTGGTTTGGTTCACTTAATGTAACCCTAAAGGCTGAAATGGAACTTCCACATAGAAACTTAATGTTTCAAAAGTAAAAATATACACATATCTAACTTCTAGAAAATGTAGCTATAAAAGGATAGAAACAATGCAATTCTTTTTGTTTACTCTTACTCCATGGGCATTGATACATTTTAAAAAAGAATAGATGATACCTCCAAACTATTCTTAAGATAGTTTTGATGTTAAGAACCTGAATAAACCCTGAATATTTCTGTTTTTCAGCATTTTCCCAGCTAGAAAGTATTGGATTGTCTTTGCCGACTGACAGATATGATAGCTGGCAGTTTAATGAAGCTTAGATAGTTTGACACTCTAATAAAAACAACTCTGAAATAGACTCCAGCATGAATGTAAATATACCTATTACTATTAGCAGGATATTTTGAATTAGTACAAATGAATCTTATTTATAGGGTATGCGTTTCCCTTTAACTTGAGGCACAATGAAATGAAAAGAAAACATGTTTTCTGGCTGTTTAATTTATTTTTATTGTTTGAACAGGAAGTAAACGTAGTTTTTTCCAACAAAGTTTTACTTTTTGTAGGATTTTAAAAGTAATGATTTTTATCAATAGCCCAATAAGGTCAATGTTAATAATACTGAAGCAAGAAAACTCTCTCCTAATATTCAAACTTGGGTACTTTTGTTCATATCCCTTTGTTGTTCTTTATTTAGTATTTTTTAAATTCCCTTTAAGTACCTACATATTTTCTACAGAATTCCAGGTGCCTTTTTTTACCTAGTGGCCTTTTATCATTCTTACTAAGGTACAGATATGTGAGGAGTTACACTGACTGTTCTTTGATGCTCCACCCAGGGTTAATTTTATTGTAGAGTTGGTTTAGTCCGAAAATAGACACTAAATTTTTAATAATACTATTTCTATTAGCAATGGTGATACAAATAGATGAATTGTTGTTAATGCTTTTCATAATAGTATAACAATCTTATAAAAACTTCCATGTCATTTTGATCCATATAGACTATCCATATCTGCTATCAAAGACTAATTATAGAGAAAATGGGACAAGTAAATTTGGTAGAATGAGACTTTTCCCTGTTGAAATCTCTAATCAGTTCTAAGTATTTTGGAAAATAATTTCTCTATGAGCTATCGAACATGATATTATAACTATTGTTTGCACTATCTTTTCATTTCTTTAGGAGTAATTTTTTTTAGTTCCAGGAATCTGTGTAAATAATGCTGTGAGTTCTGGCTATAGTTTTCAATGATTCTGAACACATGACAGTAGAATAAAGGTACACTTATGTGGTGAGCAACATTATGAAATTCTTCTCTGCTTTCTAAAAATCACAAGAGATGAAAATACTTTATTGAAACTGTCAAAGGGAAAGATACCACATTTGTTTATAAGATCAAAATGAAGAGCCCATTTTAGGTCCCTAATCCTTATGCACAGATGTTACTGTCATAACTGATAACCATGTGTGCTAGGCAAGGTTTGTAGAGGACCTAAATTTTGTTGTTTAGCTAAATGCAAATGACACACAAAGATCAAGAGCTGTACAAGGAATTCTTTGACTCATCATTTTGATCAGGAAGATCTCATGTCCTTTTTAAATGAAAAATTAGCGAATATTCCTAGAGTGCTGAATAGACAGTATTTTTGTTAAGCTTTGGGGTTTAATTTTTTTTTTTTTTACAGAGTCAGGTGTTTTAGAGTTCTTTTCTCCTCTGTCACTACTTAGCCTGTTTGTTTTTTCCTTTGGGTGTGTGTTGATCATGTTACTGAGTTTAATTATATGGTTCTGTAGTATAGTTTACAAGAAAATGGTATTTTCCATATGATTGCTGCAGATCTCAAGAGTTTGTTATGTATTTAAAAAGGGCTGCCCATCCTAAACAGGAGATGGGAATGTGTTCAAAGCACCAACTGGGAAATAGTATGTGAGTGTGTGCATACATACACATATATACGTGTCTTCTACAAAATATATATATATACACATAAAAACACCTTTTTGAAAAGTTCATCCTCCTTTCTCCCCTAAGAAAAGATAGCACAAAATTTAAATCTTATCTAGGAGATCCATTTATACTCCAAACATGATCTAACTGTATAACCTTATGATTGCTCCAGGTATATACACACTATGCTAAGTAAGAGTCATTGCACATTATAAAGAACATAGTGTTCTTTTCTAGTCTTTCAGTAAGATAAGGGTCAGTTTATATGATGTAGTGCATATATATATATATATATATATATATGTGAATGAGATAATATAATACTTATCCCATGCACTCCTCACACAAAATTGTAAAGTTAATTCAATACTAAGATTCTGGCCCTAGCAGTTCACGTGGCAGAACTTCCCTTTCACAAAGAAGTGCTTGAAAATGCTGCAAATGTCCCTTTGATGATCCCTGAGGGGAGTCAGAACAGGGATATGTAAATTCCTCTTCATAATCCCCCTGCTGGCTGTGGGATTTCTGGTATGAGCCCATCTATGCACTATGTCAGTCAAAAGTTGACATTCAATTCTTATTTCTGTATGGTACAGGGCAATCTGTTGTTTAAAGATAAGATGTGTTTCTTCCTCATTCAAGTAGACACAGAGGTTTTTCCTTTTCACTTCTTCTGTGCATTTATAAGGATGAAAAGACTTTGAAACTGTGCCCACGTCAAAGCCTTTCCTTAGGATTGTGAAAGGCAGGTAGATGTTATAGCCATAGATAAAATCAGTAGTAAATTGCACACTGGCCTTAAATTTTCTTATATATGCCCTTGTATCTTGCATGTTAATGGTTAGATTACTGGGCACATGTTGCAACCTGCCCTGCTACATGCTGGACAAGTGTATATTAGTACAATAGCCATTAAGTTCTTTATTCTTAATAATGTTTTTGACAAAACTCATCTCATAAAAATTTTACTAATTCAGGAAAATTGCAGGGAAAATATTACATTTTTCCAGTGAAGATATCCCAGAGTCTTCCTAAGACTATTAGATGATAGGGCCTAAGAATTGTTTTTTGTCTAACTGGTACATTTCATATAATTTAATGTTACCACCATATGATTCTTAACTCAAAATTATATAGCATGTGGTTCTTTTTGGCTTTCAGGGTTCTGACTCAAAGGAAATGAATTCTTTTGTTGCATGTACTGTATGTTTAGAAGTAACTAGTTAGTTCTGTACTCACTATGATTTTATTGTGCCTTACAACAAAGAGCGAATCTATACAGAATGTATATTATGGTATGGGATAACAATAAGTCTTTACTGCACTGTTAGGTGATGGCACACAGAGCATGTCACAGAACATTTCTGTGCTTAATTACCCAACCAAAGAGATCTAAAGTATGTATGTTGTACTGTAATAAGGGTTTATGCCTGGACAATTAAGTGTTTTATTTGTATTCTGAAATGATGTGAACTTATTTTTCTAAATACTATGCTGAATAAACTTTATATTTATACATCTTGTGTTGGAAAAAGTTATTTGTACTAGCTACATATTAAATATAATTATATCTAAAATATTATTTTACATTTACGATGTAGATTAACTTTCAAAATATAATAAACATTATTGCAAAGTTCCTTCTGCTAAGAAAAAATATACGATCAGAAATTCATACTTATCTAAGAGATTCATTTATGGTCATAACAAAACTAGGAGGCTGTGGCAAAGGAGATGGTACTCATGAGAAGGCAGTATTGTATTGTGAATGGAGAGCTGTCTTTGGAGTCAAGGTAAACCTAAGTTCACATCCCACCTCTAATACAAAAGGGCTATGAAACCTGAGAAGACATTTAACCTGTTAGTGGCCTGGGCAACTCTCTAAGATGAGAAGTTTCAGAAAAGTTATTGATTTGCACTGGTAGAGGGAGTTTTCTCCTTCCAGAATGCCTTTACTTCATTGAAAACACAGGGATAATAGATGTGCTGTTTAAATCTTTTAATTATGAGGATCACTGTTTAACAAAATTTCACAGATTCTCACATGACAGTAGTTGAGCTATTAGTATATTTTAATTGGGAAATATATAATACAGAAAACTAATATGAATTTCATACTGCTTTTAAGTGAATTTGTACTTTTATTAATAATAGCATCTTCATACCCTTAGCAGCTAGGTGGTGTAGCTGATAGAGTATTGGACTTAGAGACAGAAAGAACTCAGGTCAAAGCCTGCTTCAGACACTAACTATATAACCCCAGGAAAATTATTTCATCTCTTTTCCTTGGGTTCCTGTGAGGTCCTGCTGTCCAGATCTGTTTCTATGTGGAGGTAAGGGGGACCATGTCTATCCAAGATGAGTACTATATACTTGATCAGTGTTCTTTATATGCTATAGCTAATTAAACCTCTATTTTTTAACCATTGAATGACCTATAGGGATCTGATTTCATTTCAATATCAGACCTAAACCCCCAGGAAACTGATAGGAGTCAGATCCAATCTACTACTCCATTGTTGTACAACTAGTGACTGAAGTAGGATTCAAACCCAGGTTTTCCTGACTCCCAGGCTATTGCTCTAGTGACTGCATTGCTCATTGGCAAACCGCAAATGTGGTGCTTTGGGCACCCTATTCTCAAATATGGGGCTCCAAGAGTAGCTACAAGCACAAGGTACTCAGTGGATCCACAGCCACTGGAAATGATAGTTCACAAGTCCCCAATTATGTGTTTACTTTTTTCTCTAGTCAGGCAGAGCATGCAGTTAGTTAGAAGTAAAGTCATTTAATGAAATAGTGTGGCAAAAAGATTGCAATAAAGCATCCTCTCCCTGTAAACCTAGGGGCATGCTCTCACAAATATACAAATCAGAGGGGAAAGTACACACAAGGACTGCACAAGGGATTAGGGTGAAGGGAAAAAATACTTGTAGAGAAGCAATTCATATCTTTGATGCTACAGAACCACCATAGTCACCTGTCTTGTGGTGATGTCATCATACTGCTCTCACAGGACTTGTTTCCCTCTGGGTTTGGAATCTTTGCTTGGTACCTTGCTCCACTAGGCTCATGGTGTTTGTGTTCGAGTACTCTTAGCTAGTGCATTGCTCTGATGCTCTCATAGTCTCTGGTAGCTGTTAGGTACATAAGCTCTGCTGAAAATTGGTCCCTGCTACTATGATCTGGACTCAATTTGTCAGGACCACCCAAGTATCTCAACTTTAGCCAATTATTTTATAACAACAAGACCATCTCTCTGATAAGGACAACCTGACAGCTTTTTCAATCGCAGACACCACACCAAACTAACAAAAGCCAAGAAGAGTTACCCAGTCTGAGGTTAGATCTTTCCTACCCCTGATGCTTCTGGGGAGATCAAAGCCTTCTATTAAAAGATTATTATCTAACTTTGAGTTAGATACTTCTTAGCTATCACCATTATCCTTTCAGGCTTAACGTGCAAATGAATTAGAGACAGAACTCAAGGTAACTTAAGGAAACATGGTCATTGTTGTTCCTTTACCTTGCCACCATTTCTGTCATTATTATGCATATGAGTCAGCAGAAAAGCCTTATGGTGCTGTATTTTCACCAGTTAAATACAGTATCTCCTTCCTATATTCAAAACAGCTATACACCAAAAAGGTGTATCCTTATCATGGAGTATCTGGTGTCTAAAAATCTATACCAGTGGAGTTCAAGCTCTCCCAATCTTCAAGTTCAAGCCTGATGGCAAACTATTTACTGTCCAAGAACTAGCCTATGCAAACAAGAAGGGGTATCATCAGAAAACTGACTATCTGTGATAGAGTTGATGAAATAACGGGTCCTGACCAATATAGTCTCATGTGTAGATGCTGATAACGTTGCTTCAGATGACCTTAAAATACACATCTTTTTCTAAGATCTTAACTTTTCAAGTAAGTCTTATTTATTAAAATAACTGGGAACTTAGAAGAGAAATACTCTCTGCTTTTCTGATGAATTCGTTATGAGTTATTTGACTATGTGCACAAAAATAACTCATAGTGTGAATATGTATTGTATTTTTTTTGAGAAAAAAATATAATACTTAATGAGTGCCCCTTGCACAATCAATCTGAATTGCTTCTGCACCATCTACATGTGAATATGCTTAGTGACTTGGTCTCAGATCTCTCTGTTAGGTTTACTCATTCTAATCACTTTAATAATTAGGCACTGCTAATGGAGCCAGAAAGGCACCAAATTCTTTGGGCCCCACTAGGTCCTAGGCACTGTAGTGATACTTACGAGTCCTGGATCTGGCTTGTGACTCATTTATTTCCTTCTTTCAGGGCATAGTTACTATTAACTAGACAGCACTAGAGTGAACAGGAGCGTCATGTACCTAAACTTGCATTGATTTGATACATTTTTGCTCCATATGCAGATGACAAATGGAGTTGCATTTCCCCACTTTTTTTCACTTGTTTTGTATCTAGTGAAGGCAATTTTCAACCTTCGCCTTCCATTCCCCTTTTCCATTCCTTTCCAACCCTGATTGTGTCCCTGAATATTTTGTCCTTAGCAAAATGGCCCAGAATTCTTTGACACTCTCACTTTTCCACAGAGACCATAATGATAGGAAAGGGAGGAGTGGGAGTGCAAAGAATCACAGTTCTTAGACTACTTGCAGACTTTAATATGGTACTTGGAAATTCAGTCTTGTCCAATGAGCAATGAATTTATGTACTACTGGAGAAACAACTCAAAATAAATGAGAAACCAGAAGCTGTAATCAAAAGTTCTCAACCAGGGTTGAGTCCATGAATTTGTGTGGATTTTTTAAAAAATATTTTAAAATTTGTTTAATTTTTATTTATTTTTTTAATATTTTGGAAAATGCATCTCAATATAATTGGTTTTCCTTATAATCCTATATATTTTGTTTTATACATTTAAACACTTAATTTTGAGGAGTCCAAAGATTTCCCAGACTGCAAAAGGGGTCCATTACCCAAAAAGTACAGAGGACTGGAAAATATATATTGGAAAATATGATACATAATCAAGACATTAAAGAGGTCAAAAGCTTATAGACTACAAATAAGTTTTATGCCCATCCATTATGAATATTTTGTGAAGAGAGATTGGTGGTGCTAGATATAGTGAGCAATGGAGGGTATCATAAAAATGAAATTGATTTTATATTAATGGACAGGAAGAAAAAGGTTATATACTTCGTAGGTATTTCACAGTCCATTCTCTGGATGTAGTCAAATCATCTAGTGTTTAGAAGAGTAAATGCTGAATTAAAAAGATGAAAAGAAGATACAGTGTGTGATTATAGAGTCTTTGACCTGATCTATTTAGGAAACTTTAAAAGATTAGAAATGGAATAAAATCCACTCTTCTTGGAGAAATTTAACTAACATGTTTTCCTCAGTGAGAAAGTGGGAAAGGGCCATAAATTGCCTCAACAAGCAAATTCAGTTGCCCTCCCAAATAAAGAGTCATGGTATCCAATGATTGGTTTCCATCATAAACTCGTTTTTCAAATATCACACATAGTAGGTGCTTAATAAGCGTGGATTAAATTGCACTTCTAAACATAGTCTTCACTCTTCCATTCCTCTTTATTGTTTTCTCTGATCTCACTTTCCTCCATTTATAACTTTGATTCTATAGTTAGATTATAATTAGGCTAATCACTTTAGCAATTATAATCTTCTACTATTGACCTTTTAGCCTACCACAATTCATACCCCTGCCAACAATCAACCCTGGGTTACCTATGCAGTGTACCTTCTCTGTTCCTACTCCCAAGCTCCTGAAAATTCTAGAGGAAGTCATGAAAAAGAGGCAACTGGTAGACCTCAAAGCCCATAACTGATCAAAGTGGAGAGACTTTATAGAAACTGAGGGGGAGAGAGTTTGAAGTGAAGTTTGAGAGAAAAGAACAAGAGTATAAACTTTTGAATGGCTGACTGGAGTTCCTAGAGCTGTGGACAAAATGGGGAGCAATATGTCCCCAGCACCTGTACTTTTAGAAACTGTTTAGAGCAGATTCTACCAATGAAATTGTTTTTACCTTCATTGACTTGAGATTTAATCTTACTTTTTTTAAGTTGTTAGGCTAGGACTGAGTGTGCATTGAAAAGGTGCAGCATGTCTATTTTTTCACTCTCTTTCCTTGATGGCTTCAAGTAAGAAAGTCTACTTTAAGCTGTCAGGTAGAGGTGGGACATCCCAAAGATGGTGAAGAGAGAAATACAAACTATGAACTCTAGAAAGACATTGATTGATCTTCAGAGCCCAGCAGAGTTATACCAAAAAGAACTTAATAAGAATTCTACAAAGGTGAAGAAGATCTCTAGAGTTAGCAGTTTGGAGGTATCTTTTTGTTACATGTTTTTCTAAGAATGTGTTTCACTCCCAGGGAAATGAAATGATTTGCCAAGATCTCACAAGTGACTTGAAGCTAGGTCCTCTGACTCCAAATTCAGTGCTCATGGTGTTATTAACATGAAGTTTTATTCATGGATGAGTTGAACTAGATGTCCTCTAAAATTTATTGCAATGTTAAAATGATATGATGATTCTTTTTACAAATATTTAGGCTTACAAGGCTTCAAAACTTACAAATTGTGTTCCCTTAGTGTTAGAAACACGCTTGACACTAATAAGGTATCAAGGGAAATTTATTACAGCAGAGTTCAGAGGAATTGAACACTTTGGTCAGAGCAGGCTTCCACCTTCTTTTCAGGAGGAGGGACCACTGAATACAGAAGCGAGATGAACTATAAACTGTTAGTATAAGACAGATTCTCCCACTAGGATATGGATTGGTCTATTCTCCATTAGGTCACCACTTTTTCTACATCCTCATTATGTAAACCCTCCCCCCCTTAGTGTGATTCCCTCTCCCAGACGTGCTTTAACATAGGACCCATGATCAGAAAATGGAAGGATAATTTTATGCAGGGTGTGTCTGCGAAGTTCATTAAGCAAGTGCAGTGAAGAAAAGCCTTCTCCAGGTAACTCTAGGTCATTTTTCTTAGCTAGTTCCAGCTAGCTGTAGATTTGGTTCCTTTATCAAAAACTTTGTGATTTTCTGAAGGCCACTGTCTATCTTTTGATTGATTGAGTCTGCCTGCAGTCTGCTGGCCTTCTTATTATCTAACTTATTCTCAATGACTTCATCAATTAACTGTGGAAACTTAACCTTTACTGTCTCTCACACTTAGTAAAAGGCATAGAAAGGATATGTGATGAGCCCATATGGAATCAATAGGCTCCCCTTTTTCATCCTCTTGGTCACTCCACCCCAGAGATCTGTTTAGTACCCAGATTTAGAGTACTGCCCTTGGGTGGGTAGTGCAAGAGAAGAGGTCACTCCCTACTATCTGTCTTTTGTAGTGTGTTGTTCTTTTCTTGGTAGATCTCCTGTCTTTATTTTCTGTATGGACTTTTGCCATTTCATTGTCTTTGTTCTCACTTTATTTTCCTCCAGATGTTCTCTAGCTTATCAATGTCATTCTTAAAATATGAATGCAATACTCTAGATATAGTCTGACCAGGACAGAAGTCAGCAAAACTATCACCTCCCTCATCTTCAACTAAGAACTATTGAGGTCACCCTCTTCTCACCTATTCCACATCTTAAATCTCCTCTACACAATTACCAGTTCTTTTATCCTCTGACCCAGTCTCTCAGAAAGAGAGTCCTTCTGCTTCTAATCTAATCTGTATTTTAAATATTTTATTTTTTCCAATTATGTGTAAAAACCAATTTTTAGCATTTCTTTTTAAAAATTTTGAGTTTCAAATATTCTTTCTCCCTCCCTTTCAACCCCCCCCGAGAGAGTAAACAATTTGATATAGATTATACATGTGCAGTCATGTAAAACATACTTCCATATTAGTCATGTTGTGAAAGAAAGCAGATGCTGCCTCCCAGAACAAATCCATGAAAGAAATAAAGAAAGTAAAAAATAGTATGCTTCAATCTGCATGCAGACTTCATCAGTTCTTTATCTGGAGATGGATAGCATTTTTCATCATAAATCCTTCAGAATTGTCTTTCATCATTACATTACTGAGAATTGCTAAGTCATGCAAAAAGAGCTGTTATAAATATTTTCATACGAATAGGTCCTTTTTAAAAAAATTCTTTTGGATACAAATCTAGTAATAGTATTGCTAGATCAGATAATGTGCCCTTTTGGCATAATTCCAAATGGTTCTCCAAAATAGTTCAATCTGTTCACAACTCCATCAACCATGCTAGTATCCTAATTTTTCCATATTTCTTCCAGCATTTATCATTTTCCTTTTTTGTTGTATTAGCCAATCTAATAGGTGTGAGTTGGTACCTTCCCTTCCCACCCTAACTCTCCTCTTAATCTCCTTCCCCTCCTACTTCCCTGTAAGGTAAAATAGATTTGTAGTATGTAGTATATCTAGTATGTAGATTTGAGTATGTATGTAATTCCCTTTTTGAGTCAATTCCAATGAGATTAAGTTCAAGTATTGCTCCCCCCTGCCCCATCTTCCCCTCTAAAACTCTTTCGCACCTCTTTTATATGAGATGATTTATCCCATTGTATGCTTCCCTTGCCGCTTCTCCCAGTTCATCCTTTCTTGCTTGTTGATTTAATTTTTTAGACATCATCCCATCATAGTCAATGTATACTCATGCCCTCTGGCTATATATACTCCTTCTAACTGCCATAGTAATGACTAAACTCTTAGGAATTACAAGTATCATCTTCCCATATAGGAATATAAACAGTTTAATATTATTAAATCCCTTATGATTTTCCTTTCCTCTTTACTTTTTTATACTTCTCTTGAGACTTGTATTTGCTTGGAAATTCTCCTTTTCATTAAATATACATTTATTCCTTAAAGGATTATACTTAGTTTTACTGTGCAGACTATTTTTGGTTGTAACCCTAGCCTCTGTACTATCATATTCCAAGCCCTTTGATCCTTTAGTGTAAAAGCTGCTAAATCTTGCATTATTTTGACTGTTGCTTCATGATATTTGAATTTTTTTCCTAGCTGTTACAATATTGTCTCCTTGACCTGGGAGCTCTGGAATTTGACTAGAATATTCTGGTGAGGTTTCATTCTGGGACCTCTTTCAGGAGGTGATGGGTGATGTCTTTCAATTTCTATTTTTTACTGTAGACCAGGGCAATTTTCCATGATAATTTCTTGAAATATGATGTTTAGTCTCTTTTTTTTAATCATGGCTTTCAGGTAGTTTAATAACTTTTAGATTACTTCACCTGGACATATTTTCCAGGTCAGTTGTTTTTCCAATGAGATATTTCACATTTTCTTTTATTTTTTCATTCTTTAATTTTGTTTTATTGTTTCTTAGTATCAGATGGATTCATTAGCTTCTACTTGCCCAATTCTAATTTTTAAGGAATTATTTTCTTCAGTGAGCTTTTGTGCTTTCTTTTCCATTTGACCAATTCTATTTTTTAAGGAGTTCTTTGCTTCAATGAATTTTTGCACATCTTTTCCCATTTATCCAATTATGCTTTTTAAGGAATTCTTCTCTTTAGTGGGTTTTTGTGCCCCTTTTAGCATTCTTCCTATTCTGTTTTTCGACTGGTTATTTTCTTCAGCATTTTTTTTTGTTCCTCCTTTACCAAGTTATTGACTTTTTTATTCATTATTTTCTTGCCTTATTTTCATTTCTTTTACCAATTTTTCCTCTACCTCTCTTATTTGATTTTGAAAATCCTTTTTGAGCTCAAGAGCAATTCACATTTTTCTTTGAGGCTTGGCATGGGGCGATTTTGACTTTATTATTTTCTTCTGAGTTTGCATTTTGATCTTATCTGTCACCATGTAACTTCTAGAGTCAGATTATTTTTGTTGTTGTTTTTGTTCATTTTTTCAGTCTATTTTGACTTTAGCCTTATGTTAAAGTTGGGTTCTGCTCCTGGGCTGAAGAGGGCGCTGTTCCAAGCTTCAGAACTCTTACTACTGTTTTCATAGCTAATTCTAACAGTCTACAAGTTTTTAATTCTTCTAAGATTGTATGATCTGAAGAGAGGTATCGTCACTGCACTCTTAGATTTTGCTCTGGTCTGTGAGCAGCCATAAGCACTCTTTTCTGCCCTGTGGCCAACATTCCCTTTCCCCTGCAACTGTTTGTTCTAGTGTGCTAATACTCCTCCTCACCCTGGAACTGTGACCCAGAACCATGGTAATAGCAGTAGAACAGAGTCCTGTCCCCTATGCCAGCAATGAGTCCCCTATAATTTCCATCTGACCAGTTATCCAGTCTCCTTTCTATTTGTGGGCTGAGAGTTCTGGAAATCACTGCTACTGATTCAGTCACCCCAAGGTCTGCTGCTGTGCTATTCTCACTATCACCCCAGTGAGATAAAACTTTCCTGCCAAACTTCTAGGATGTCTTGATCTAGAAAATTGTTTCACCCCATCCTTTTGTTGGTTCTGCCACTCCAGAATTCATTTTGAGGCATTATTTTAAAGATGTCTGGAGGGGAATTTGGGAGAGCTCAGATGACTCCCTGCCTTTATTCTATCATCTTGGCTTGGCCTCCCTCCTTCTAATCTAATCTAACTGACATTTATTAAATGCCTATTTTATATAACTCAAAGTGTAGGTGCTAGGGATACAAAGATAGAATAAACAAACAAAAAAAGATGTAGAGATAGAACCAACAAAACTAAACAACTGATTGGATATGGGAATGGGCAATAGAACTGAAAATGATACTGAGGTTATGAACCTTGATTATTCCACTTAAAGATGCTATCATGCCCTACAGCCTCTTCTCCTAATTGCTGAGTCCCTGGACAAAATTCCCATTTCCCAAAAAGCCTGCAGTGATCCCACTCCATTCTTCTATAATAGATTGACCCCTTATCATTCCTGGTCTCTCATTAATCTTTAATCTCTCCCTGTCTACTGGTTACTTCTATACTTTCTACAAACATACATGTGTCAGCCATTTCCCAAAAAGACCTCACTTGAGCTGTTCATTACCTTTCACTAGCATCTCATATCTCTCCTCTTTTTTGTGGCTAAATTCATTGAGAAGTCTGTTTATAATCAATGCCTTCACTTCCTTTCCTTTCACTCTCTACTTAACTCTTTGAACAGAGATCTGGCTTCCAGTCTCATCATTCAACTGAAGATGCTCCCTCCAAAGTTACACTTAATTGCCAAATCTAATGATTTTTCTCAAACCTTATCTTTCTTGACTTCTCTGCAGCCTTTAACACTATTGATCACATTCTTCTCCTTGATACTCTTTTCTCTAGTCTAGTCTTGTAATCTCCTTCTCCCTATCTGACCACTTCTCACTCACTGTTGCTGGATCTCTATCCAGGTCAAGCCCACTAAGAATGGGTGGTCAGAGTATTCTATACTATTTCACTGCGTGACCTTGTTAGCTCCTGTGGACTCAAGTATAATCTCTATGTTGATGATTCTCCTAATCTCTCCTGATCTCACATTTTCAACTGTCTATTAGACCTCTCAAACTGGATATCCCACAGACATCTGAAACTCAACATATCTAAAACTGAACTGATTGTCTTCCCTTCCCTCCACTTTTGCTTTGTTGACTATTACACCTTTGCCAACTATTAAATTGTCTATAATTGGAGAATTTAATAACCATGCTGATGATACTGGCCCAACAACTCCAACCATCTTTTCCAAATACTGACATGATCATACTTTAGACTTCAATATTTCCTGAAACTACTGCATCAAAGGTTTAGAAATTTAAAATTCTACTCTCTGAACATGTCTTTCTATCCTTCCACCTCTTTTACTTTCTCATTCATTCTCAAAAAATTTACTCCATTCAGAATCACCAATTCTTGACCCCTTCCTAGTCTCCTAGCCTTCCTCACTTATCTGGTTTCATCTGCTTCCATATCCTAGAATCACAGAATTTCAGATTTAGTAGGGACCCTAGAGGTTTTGTAGTATAATGCCTTTCTCAATGCAAGAATGTCTTCTTTATGGGCAGAGTCAAGATGGCAGAGTAGAAGCAGGGATCTGCCTGAGCTCTCCCCCCAAACCCCTCAAAATATCTATAAACAATGACTCTAAACAAATTCTAGAGCAACAGATACCATAAAATGACAGAATGAAACAGATTTCCAGTCCAAGACAATCTGGAAGGCTAACAGGAAAGTTTTATTGCACTGGGCTTGGGGGCCCAGCAGACCATGCCAGCATAGATGGGACTGGAGCAGGCCTCAGGGTGCTAAATCACTGGCAGCTGCAGCATTTTCTAGACTTCTCAACCCATAAATGTCAAAGACAGCTTCAAAAGTCAGTGGGAAAGCTGTCTCATCTGGGTGAGAGAGAAATGTGTTCTGGCCCCAGCCCCAGCTCCAGGATGGCAGTAGCCACTGCTGCAGTGGTGGCAGCTTCTAGAGCTCTTGGCCTACAAACTGTGGGTGAATGAAGCTATTGATCTGGGTCACAGTCCTATGTAGTGGTCCTGGAGCAAGGAGGAGCACTGGCATGGGAGAGATGGTGGCAGCTGTGGAGAGGGAATCCTACTTGCAGTTCCAGGGAAGAACAGGATACTTGTATTTATTCACAGACCAGAGTACAGGCCAGGAAAGGAGTAGACACCTCTCTTTTGATCATACCACTTTGGAGGAACTGAGGATTTATAGATCCCTAAAAATATCTCTGAAAACAGCTGCACAAAACTCTTGAAATTTGGGGCAGTACACCCTCCACTTAACAAAGAGCTCAAAAATCAAGTAATTGACTGGGTAAATTACCAAAAAGGGGGAAAAATAAGACTATAGAAAGTTACTTTCTTGGTGAAAACACATTTTCTTATGACAAAGAAGATCAAAACATACAACTGCAGGAAGACAGCAAGGTCAAGGCTCCTACATCCAAAGCCTCCAAGAAAAATATAAAATGGCCTCAGGCTATGGAAGAGCTTGCAAATCAAGTAAGAGAAGTAGAGGAAAAATTGGGAAGACAAATGAGAGTAATACAAGAAAATCATGAAAAACGAGTCAACAGCTTGCTAAAGGAGACCTAAAAAAATGCCGAAGAAAATAACACCTTTAAAATTAGATTAACCCAAATGGCAAAAGAGATCCAAAGAGCCAACAAGGAGAATGCCTTAAAAAGTAGAATTGGCCAAATGGAAAAGGAGGTCCAAAAGCTTACTGAAGAAAATGATTCTTTAAAAATTAGAATGGAGCAAATGGGAGCTAATGATTTCTTGAAAAATCAAGAAATTATAAAACAAAACCAAAAGAATGAAAAAATAGAAGCCAATGTGAACTATCTCATTGGACAAACAACTGGCCTGGAAAATAGATCCAGGAGAGAGAATTTAAAAATTAGTGGTCTACCTGAAAAACCATGATCAAAAAAAGAGCCTAGACATCAGCTTCCAAGAAATTATCAAGGAAAACTGCCCTGATATTCTAGAATCAGAGGGTGAAATAGTGATGGAAAGAATTCACTGTTCACCTCCTGAAAGAGATCCCAAAAGGAAAGTCCTAGGAATATTATAGCCAAATTCCAGAGTAACAGGTCAAGGAGAAAATATTACAAACAGGTAGAAAGAAATAATTCAAGTATTGTGGAAACACAATCAAGATAACACAGGATTTAGTAGCTTCTACATTAGGGGATCAGAGGGCTTGGAACAGGATATTCCAGAGGTCAAAGGAGCTAGAATTAAAACCAAGAATGACCTACCCAGCAAAACTGAGTATCATACTTCAGAGGGGAAAAGTGGAATTTCAATGAAATAGAGGACTTCCAAGTATTCTTGTTGAAAAGAACAGAGCTAAATAAAAAAATTGACTTTCAAATACAAGAATCAAGAGAAACACGAAAAGGTAAACAGGAAAGAGAAGTCATAAAGGACTCATTAAAGTTGGACTGTTTACTTTCCTACATAGAAAGATGATATTTGTAACTCATGAGACCTTTCTTAGTATTAGGGTAGTTAGAGAAAATATGTCTGTGTGTACTATATATGTGTAGGTATATGTGCGTGTATGTATATGTATATGAATTTACATATATATATATACATATACATATACATATATATATTTATAGACAGAGGGCACAAGGTGAGCTGAATATGAAGGGAGGATACCTAAAAAATAAAAGTAAGTATTGAGAGGAATGTACTGGGAGAAAGAGAAAGAAAGAGGTAGAATGTAGTAAATCATCTCATATATAAGAGGCAAGAAAGAGCTTTTAAAATGAAGGGGAAGAAGGGGGAGATGAAAGGAAATAAGGCAGCCTTACTCTCATGGGATTTGGCTTAAGAAGGGAATTACACACATTCATTTGGGTATGGAAATCTCTTACCTTGCAGGAAGGCAGGGGGGAAGGGGATAGGAGAGGGAGGATAACAGAAAGGACAGCAGATTGGGGGAAGGGATTGTTCAACTGCACTCAGAAGCAAACATTATTGTGGGAGGACAAGTCAAGGGAGAGAGTGGAATACATAGAGGGTAGGACAGGAGAGAAGGAAATGAGGTTAGTCTTTAGCAACATGACTATTATGGGAGTGTTTTGCATGGTTATATATATATGACCTACATCAAATTGCTTGCTTTCTTGATGAGGGTGGGTGGGGATGGAAGAAGGGAGAGAATGTGGAACTCAAAGCTTTAAAAATGAATGTTAAAAATTGTTTTTGCATGCAACTGAGAAATAAGTTGTACAGGCAATGCAGTATAGAAGTTTATCTTGCACTACAGGAAAATAGAGGGGAGGGGAATGGGCAAAGGGGTTCATAGAAAAGAGGGCAGATTAGGAAAAGGGGTTATTGGGGTGCACACTGTCCTGAGGTAGGGGGAGAGGAGAGATGGGAAGAAAATTTGGAATTCAAAATCTTGTAGAAGTGAATGTTGAAAACTTAAAATAAATAAATTATATTAAAGAGGAAAAAAATGTCTTCTTTAGCATAGTTGAAGAGTGGTCTCATTATCTTGCTTAAGTGAATGAAATTTCCTAGCTGAATGAATATGCTATCCCCTTGCTCTCATCCTTTTAATTATAGGCTTAAAATTTAAAAAGGAACCATAGAGAAACAAAGAATCATTTTTATAGTTCAGTTCAAGAAACCAATGTTTAAGTTAGAGAAAGTTAGGGTAAGGCAAGAACTTCAGTCTGAGTGACAAATGAATGTCAGGCTCCATGAAGGAAATTAGATAGGTAGAGCTTTTTTACTCATCCATCTTATCCAGGCTCAGAGACCTCATGAATTGTAGGGATGTCAATAGTTATGAAAACAAGTGGCTTGACATGGGTTATCTTGACAAAGAATGTCAAGCTCAAGCCAAAATAAATCTTTTTAAATCCCTCTCCCCTTTTTGGGAGGGATGTAACAGCAAGCACCCTAGCACACCCAGGATGACCTGCTTGCACAGGTTCTTGGATCTTTTCAGGGGTGAATAATCTTCTTTAATTACATTCATTAGTTCAGGGGAAAAGTCAGCATCCTGAATGTCAGAGAAAATACAAGCAGAGAAATTAGCATAAAGACCAACAGACAGGGCTCTGATTGTCTGAATCAAAGCAATATTGTTATACATTTTACATACACCACTGGATCTAGACAGTCTTTACATCTGAGCAGTCGGGGGATCTGAATATCTGGCTACTCAGAGTCTTGACCAGGGAATCACAAGGTCCTTCTCATAAGCGAGCACTCAAAGCAAAATACCAACTCAGAGTATACATATATACTTCTCAGAGCCAGAAAGCAACACAGCCCTTGTGACTCAGTGCCTAATCAACTTAGTACCAAAAGTTGTGGAAGCCTTTCTACAGGCAAGTCTCCCCTTAAGCAAGCTCCTCCTTAGGCAAGTCCCTCCCACAATGGGCTTCACATGAGGACTATTAATAGGCAGGGAAGATCTTATTACCCCAATAACATTATAGTGGAGGGGGTAAGGAATCCCTATCATTTCATTACTGTGAATAACTTGCTTGTAATCTATATAGTCTTAGAGTTGACTGGATCTCTGCATGGTTAAATTATTGGTTAAATGGTTAAATTACTGACCAATGGTCACATAAGTAGTATGTGACAGATGTCTACTCTTCCTGACTCCAAGTTGATCTTCTATCTATTATCCAATACTGCATCTCTTATCCTAGGGCTTATTATTTAAAGCTGTACCAGCATTAAATAAATTTGTTTAATGAGCCTTTGATGCTGACCCAAATCACCTAAAATGAAGGCACCCATATGGGAGATTCCAGAGACCTGCTTCTGTGATAATACATACTATGTTCCCCTACCACATTAGTGAAAGCACCTCTTTCCCTTATGTGCCAGTACTGGCAGCATTTTAAAAATTATCAGACTGGAATAGTTTCTCTCTCTCTCTCTCTCTCTCTCTCTCTCTCTCTCTCTCTCTCTCTCTCTCTCTCTCTCTCTCTCTTTTCCTTTCTCTGCCATGTCATCCAGGATAGCCATAGACTCCTGTAGCATGAATATCATGCACTAAACTAGGAGGTAGAAGAGCTACCCTTCAGTTCTCCTTAGACTTTGTGACCCCAAGAAATGGGCTTGATGTTTTGATCCTGTTTCATTTTTTTCCCTGATCAGTTCTCATGACCCCTAGACACTACTAGAAAGAAAAAGAGAACAGCTGTCTCAGTCTAGTAGTTTTAAAGATGTAACTAGTTCATGCTACATAGTAAGTATAAAGAGGCTTCTCCTGCCATATGGTGGGGAACACAGAATGTCTTTTCCCAGAAACAGGTCCCTGGCATCTTTCACATGGGTGCCTTCATCTTAGGTGATCTGGGCATGCATTAAAGTCCCATTAAGTTTGTAAATGCATTCTTCCCTGGATTTTTTTGCTCTTGGATTAAATAACATGCTCTCAAATAGTGAAAAAAAAGCTAATTTATCAGGCATTGAAAGTGGGATTAAACATTCAATTCTGTCCTTTCTTTACATTAATATGATTTAGGGGAAAACTGGTATGTTTCATCCTATAATATCCTTGATAGATTTTCCATTGCCCACTTAATAACAATTAAAATCTTTAACTAATGCACAACTAATCCTAGTTATACTAAATTCCCATATTTGGAAACCATCTCCCAAAGGTAGTTTCCTTTCCTGAGAGTACCCTACACTAATAAAATCACAAGTTCCATCTCTATAGTTGTCGCTAATAATGCAAATGAGTAACAAAAACAAGACTGAAAGTATATTTAAAGTATTAAAGAAAAGAAACTTCTTTAGAATAGTTTCAAACACATTGGAAGTATCCCATTTTCATACATGCCATTGATGTAGTAATTATAAATTATTCTTATCTACTTGTTATAGTTAATCTCCTGATGATTTTAATTAGTAAAACAGTCTCTGGAACTACTCTTTTAAATGCTACTTGCATTACTTGGTTGAGTCCCTATATTACAGCTGCTATAACTCCTCTCTTCCAGTCCTGAGGGAGTGTGGTAATGTTTTTCTAACTCGTGATCTTAAGAGCCCCTACTACTATGCTTCTACCCCATGAAAATCAGTTGATATAAATCAGTCAACCAGACTTTAATTAGCTTTTAGAAACTGGTATTTACCAAGATAGTATAGTAAGAAGAGCTCTGTCTTCAAACTCTGTAACATTCTTCCACAAGTACACATAGAGTCTATAAGACTCAAGTTTAGTGAGCACTTGTAGCAAAGCGAAACTCACAATTGTGGATTGATAGAAGTTCTTTTCTCTCTTTTATTGTATCTTAAGAAGTTCATTCCGAGCATGATATAGCTTCTTCATTGAGCTTCTTTTGGAATTTTGAAGCTGCCTTTTCTTCATCGAATTATGTCTGTTCTTAATTCCCAAGTCAGACGCTCTGAAAATGCTGCTAGGAGACTGATATAAAAAAAAATAGCTCATATTCTCCTATCTTCTAAAGTTCTTGAGGTGCTTCTCCAACCAAGGCAGAGGAAAGGATGCCAAGGTGCTCTTTTCTTCCCCATCCCCCAAGCAATTCTTTCGTAGGAGCTTGCTGAACGTTGGTACCATTAAGCAACTAGATGTTTAAACCTCACAGGTTCTGATCTTGTTTACTACTTTATAGAAAACCTACATGATCAAATTCTTTAATTAATCTGAACACACTTCCTATTGGATCTAGTACAAATGTCTTTTGATTGATTGACTGATGGCCAGGCCTTGTTCAAACTTAGTTCACTTTTCTCACTGATTGATTCAACTGAGACATGTTTTCATCTGACAAAGGCACTGATTTAGAGTCCTCAGGTGCGGTAATTGCCTAGGCTGACTCCTACCCTTAAACTAGGCAACATGTTCTTCGCACAATTTATATTGCTGGAAGTACCTGGAAGTAATAAAATGACCTTCCTTTAATTCTACTTTCTTATATATGCTATTGATAAGTTAATTATACATTGTGTATTATAGCTGATATCGAAATTACCTTTTCTAGGTAATATCATTTTTGCCTCATTTAAATAGTTCTGGAAATAATAAAATTGCCTTATTTTAACTATGTTTCATAATTCATACTTTTCACTAATTTAGGCTAGCCTTCCTATCCGTTGGTCTAAATTAGTAAAGCTCTGATATAAAAAATGCTCCCAAACGCATGTTCTCAATAACAATAATAATAACTCATCTCTATATAATGTTTCAGAAATTGGAGAGAGTGACACAAAAACTATTATAAATTCATACAATTAGATTCAAGTACATTCACAATGAAAAAGAAATAAGTAAGGGTAATTTCAGCTGTGGTAGCCTAGATCTGATCATATTACTTCACATGATTAATGTGAAATTCACTATAATCCCTTGAGATCTTGGCAAATATGAATAAGCTGTTTTTTCATTTATTCTCACTGATGCGAAGAATCTGGCTGAAGCAAATATAAGAGCTATTCAGACTTGGTTTGAATTTTCATATGTCAAAGTGATGAAAAGTCCAAATCTTGGAAATGTTTATGTGCCTACCTTAAAAACAAACCTGCAATCTTCATTGATGCTATTATCTGATCTCTCCTTGGACCCATTCACTGCTTGCCTGGTGTTTATAGCAATCTGTTTATGTTTAAACAACCATCACAATTTCTGAAAAAAAAAGCTAAAGTTCAGGATCACTTAAAGAACAATGGAGAGACCTATGGTGGGTGGGTGTAAACTGGCAACAATACATTACAAATGAAGAATTGCATGGGAGTGGTATTGTAAAGGCTGACATTAAAGAAATGTTTGATGTGTTAAAAAAAAAAAAGAAAAGGTGAATGTTTTTTACATAATGAAATCAAGGGAGCCTACATGCTCCTCTGGTACTCACTCACTTTCAAGAGACCCCCAAAGAAGGCCTTCAGCACATTGGGTGGACTCCCTAAGATGGATTTATGCAAAGATATGGTTGTGTTCATCCTTCTTTGCTGAAGAAGACCATGCCATCAGAGAAGTGATGACATGACTTGCACTTGACTTCATTTTGAGCGAGGGAGGGCTGTGTAGGTCCCCAGCCTCACTTCTCCTCCAAAGTCATCTGAATCTGGTGACCATATATTCATCAGGATGACTGGAGATGACCCAGGATGCAGAAGGGAGGGGAAGGGAGGGGAATCTAGCCAGTAAAACCCGAGTCAGCTGGGCATCTTTTGGCCATCCAAATTTACCTTTCTTTGGAGAAGAGAAAGAAGGGGAGGGGCAGGCAGACAGGAGAGGATGAGCTGAGTTACCCAGAAGCTTCATCTACTCACAGCGTTGGGTTCTTCCTTTGTTGCTGAAGACCATGCCATCAAAGAAATGATGACACGACTTGCACTTGACTTTGTTTTGAGTGACAGAGGGCTGTGCAAGGTCACCAGCCTCACTTCTCCAGAGCCACAAAGAAGGTCAGGTTTGGATGACCTGGAGGGAATATCTACATAAATGAGCTTCTTTAGATCAATTGAGGAAGGGTTTCATCTTCTTAGTGAGTTCCCTGAAGGCAGACACTAGTTCAGTTTTTTGAACTAACATAAGGCAAAGATGTAATAAATGTTTGTTGGATTGAACTGAATTCTACTTCTAAGGTAAATTTGGGGTATTCAGACATAATTTTGCAAAAAACTATATTTCCAGTCCCTAGAAATGCTGTTACTAAAAATGGGTGAGTTCCAGTCTTTTTGTCATAATAAAGAAATGGAAATTGAGGGGATCCTCATCAATTGGGGAATGACTGAACAAGTTGTAGTATATGAATGTAATATAATACTATTGTTCTATAAGAAATGATAAGCAAGTGGATTTCAGAAAAACCTGGGATGACTTATATGAGCTGATGATTAGTGAAGTGAGCAGAACCCAGAGAACACTGTACATGGAAATACCAATATGGTGTGATGATCAACTATGACTGACTTAGCTCTTCTCAGCAATACAATGATGCAAGACAATTCCAAAAGACTCATGAAGGAAAATGCTATACACATCCAGAGAAAGAACTATAGAGTTTGACTGCAGATCGAAGCATACTATTTTCACCTTTTTTTTTCTTTATTATGGTTTTCCCCTTTTATTCTGTTTCTTCTTTCAAAACATGACTGATGTGGAAATATGTCTAACATGATTGCACATGTATAACCTGTATAAGATTGTTTGCTGTCTTGGGTAATGGAAAGAGGAGGGAGGGAGAAACATTTGGAACTAAAAACCTTATAAAAAATGAATGTTGAAAACTAACTTTATATGTAATTGGAAAAAATACCATTGAAAAAAAAAAGTAAATGGAGTCAAGTATATAGAGGTCTACCTCCCTACTCTGCTTATAGTAAACCTCACTCCCTAAAGATACCTATCCAGGGTACCTCCAGGATACCTCCAAAAGTATGAATGACAGCTCATACCAGTTATTTTGACTCTGCTTTCAGGAATACTGCCAAAAGTAAGATTCAAGTTTTAGTAATTTATGACTGTGGAAGGTCCTTAATTTGTTGACCTTCCAAATAGTGTTTGAAATTTTAAAGAAGATTTTCAGATATCAATGTCTTCATCTGATCAAATAAATCTTTAATGTGGAAATCTTAGGTTCAGATAGGGAGATATTTGGGGGCATGGTATCCCTCAAATAATAATAGCAAAAAACTAACATTTATATAATCCTTATTATATGTCAGGCACTGTGCTAAGTGCTTTACAATTATTGCCTCATTTGATCTTCGGACTAACTGTAAGAGAGAGGTGTTTTTATTATCCCCATTTTACAGATGAAGAAAATGAGGTAAACAGTGGGGTTAAGAGATTTGTCTAGGGTTACATAGCTAGTAAGTATCTGAGGCTGGATTTGAGCTTGGAGTCTTCCTGATTCCACGGTCTGTCCCTTGTGCTGCCTAGTCACATGTTACTATGTAGATGGCTTTCTACCCTTCTTATTTGTAAGCTTGGTGCCATTGCCCTGAATGCTATGATTTTCTCTTCCCCTTCAAAGTAAGCTTTTTCCTGCTCCATAAATCCCTTTTCTACTCTGAATCATAAGCAGTATCTAAACGACTTTTAAGTTCTTTCATCATTTGAGAGAGGCAAAGTACAATTGCAAGTTTAGACTGTAACTTGAAAACACTCTTTCTTCCCCTCACAAATTCCTTCTTGCTTTCTTCCGTGCTAAGAAGAGGAACCTTGCAGAAGAACCTTTTACCCTGAGTACTGAGCTGTGCCCTTCACAGCCTTCCTTGTCATTCTGGAAACATTGATGTTTCAAGTCAAGTTTTGAACTTGGAAAAGGATAGGCAAACGTTGATTTCCAAGACAGACATACTGGCAGTACAGCCTTCTCCCAACTTAACTTAATTCCATAAAAAAACAATTCAATTCAACAAATGTGTATTATACAACTCCTAAGTGTTTTAGGCGCCACCTTGCCTTCAAGGGAACTGAAACATCCACTCAGAATTACTAATGTCAGTCCATTAACTTGAATTTGCTGGTGGAGATTAATTCCAAAGGACTAAACTCTTTAGATAGCTTTCTTCCTAGTGGGACAGAACCTAGATTTATTGGTCTTCACCACACAATACAAAAATCTACTTGTTTGCTTTGGCCTGCCATGATGGACAATGAGAGTAGTCTGAATTGGTCTTCTATTTGATTTGCTAATTTGATTGTTTATTTTAGTCATTCTATGTATACATGCTTAGTCATCTTTAATGATGGACTCTTTCTATAAAAAAAACACCTTCAGTAAAAACAAAACTGTTTTCTTTTGCTTCATACTTTACGTTTCTTGCAAACATATCAAAATCTCCTACAAAAGCCTTTATTCTGATGTCAGAAAATATGAAATCAAATATGAAACAGTCATAATACTCTAAGGAAATAGAGTTTACAGAATCTTAGAGTTGGAAAAAAACTGAAAGGACATCTAGTCTGACTCATACCTGTTCAAGAATCTTTTCTATAGTATCCTGACAAATCATAGAACTTCTGCTGGAAGTTTCCCCCATAAACCCTCCTAGTAATGAGGAAATCACAGTTTCTTATGGCAGCATAGAATTGTCCCCACTTTGGACAATTCTAATTCCAAAGATAATACATAGCATTTATACGATGATACCTCACAACAACCCTGGAAAGTAGGTCCTATTATTATGACCATTCTATAGTTCAGGAAACTGACTATCAGGAAGATGCTGAAGATAAATTTGCCTCCATAACTTCCACCCTTTATTTCTAGTTCTACCTCTTCTAGCATCAATCAGAGTAAGTCTAATGCTTGTGTCACAGGACAACCCTTGAAATACCTAGACACAGTTCTCATGTCTCCCTCAAGTCTCTTCTTCTCTAGGGTAACCAGGTATACATTTCCTTTAACTATTCTTTTCATGGTCTAACTGGAGTCTACTCTGGTCATCCTCATCTAAACACACTCCAGTTTTGTCAATATTCATCCTAAAATGTGGCATCCAAAATTGACATGATATTCCACATATGTTCTGAATAGGGTTGAACTTTAACTTGCTTGTTCCAGACACTTGGTCTATTAATATATCCCAAGTTCTCATTTGGTTACCACACCACATTGCTGACTCATGTGGAACTGGCAGCTCACTAAAATGGCTGGGCCATTTTCCCATGAACCGTTGTCTCTCTGTATAATTGGATCTTAGGATCATAGATTTAGAACTGGAAAGGACCTCAGAAGTCCTCTAGTCCAAACTAGATGAAGAAATTGAGGGCAAGAGAGGTTGACTAATTTGTCTAAAGACACACAGGTTGTAAGTGAAATAGCCAGGATTTGAAGTGAGCTCCCTTGACTCCAAATCAAAGGGCTTTTTTTCTTTTTGGGGGGAAGAAGGAGGTTGTTCCCCATTGTACTACACTACTGCTGTTCTCTTCTCAAATAGTTAATTGTTTGGTTCCAATTGTGAGAATTTTATGTGCATCTCTATTAAGTTTCATCTTATTAGATTCAGCCTGGGGCAACTAGGTGGTGAACTGGACAGAGTGCTAGGCCTGGAGTCAGGAGGACACATCTTCTATAGTTCAAATCTGGCCTTAGATACTTCCTAGCTGTGTGACCCTGGGAAATTTCTTAACCTTTTAGTTTGCCTTAGTTTCCTCATCTGTAAAATGAGCTGGAGAAGGAAATGGCAAACCACTCCAGTATCATTGTCAAGAAAATCCCAAATGGGGTCACAAAGAGTTAGACATGACTGAAAAATGACTGAGCAACAAAATTCAGCTTATGGTTCCAGCTTGTAAATAACCTTTCGGTTGGTGTATTTAGGGTAATAAGGGAAGGCTAGTACCTCTGGTGTGAGGGCTTGCTGAGCCCTTGTCAGGGATCTTCATATATTTTTGGTGTTCACCTTCATCCAACTCTCATCTGTGGCTCTAAAAAGCTGTAATAAGCTTAGTGGTCACATCCTGGTAAAACTGTCTCAGAGACAGGTTAAACTAGTTGAAGGTAACCAAGAGACCTCAAATCTGTTGGGGATTTAGAGGGATGTCCACCCCAAGCATGTGATTTCCCCTGGAAGAATGGGTAGATGAGAACAATATATTCCAATAGCCATGAAGGTGACTAAAGCAGGTACCGTGGAGCACTTAGACATCAAAAATGCCAATGTCATCCACTGCATCCCAGGTCATCACCAGTCATCTTGACTTTTGTCCTACCACTGGACTTAGATGACCCTGGCAAGGAGAGTGAGGCTGATGACTTTGCACCTGAAACAAATTAAGACATCACTTGTGATGTCACTAGTCCTCTTTAAAAATGAAGAACAAAAAACAATAATCTTTCAGACTCAATCATGTAGCCCAGTATATCCCTCCCGCCCCTGCCAAGTTTCTGATCATTCGCAAAGACATAGTTGATGGAGAGCTACTACTGAATCCAGGAAGACCTGGTTTAAAGTTTTACCTTTAGCACACCCTGGTTATATGACTGTGATAGGACATTTAACCTCAAAGATTAGAAGTTGCAGAGAAGGTACTGACCTAAATAGGAAGAGGTAATTTCCTCCTATACCAATGCAATTATAGGTTCATCTTGTATCCTTATTCTATGCATTTATGAATGGCATTGATTTTTTTAAAATGTTCCATAAAACAGGATATAGGACAAAGCCCTGTGGTACTCCACTAAAGACATTTACCCAAGTTGTCAGTGATCTATTAAATACCACTACTTGGGTTCATTATTCATCTATCTTCAAATCTACTTACCTACACTATCATTTATATCATTAATATCTGTCTGTTGTCCCCAAGTATATCACAAAACACTTTGTTATATGACTTGGTCAGGTCCAGGCATACTGTATCTATGATACTCCTCTGATCTACTTGTGTAATATCCTTATGAAGAATAGAAAATTATTTTATGCTGCTGTAGCCATTTTAAACTCTTGGGATCCTTATCCTAATTCACACTTTCATTGATGAGTGGGGTCCAACTGAATCTCCCCCTCAGTGTTCTAGGGATATCCCTGAGGGGTTGTGGTTGCCTTTCTTTAATGTAATTGGCTGGAGCTCTCATTCTAGTATATTTCCCTTCCAATTAGCAACCACTCCCATAGAGCCAGAGAGCTCCAGCTTAATTTAATCAATGAACATAAATTAGCTTTTAGAAAGTGCTATTTACTGAGAAGATATATAGCAAGAAGAGAAGTACAAATCATACCCTGTCCATCACTGGGGTTCACATTCTTCCTTATACCATCATGGTTCCTAGGGAGAGTGGGCTTTGATTTAAAGCACTTTCTACAAAGCATCCATCTGACCAAGTTTAGGCTTAAATTCAGGATTAGGTGGCTCCATGGATATAGCACCAGGGCTGGAGGTAAGAACACCTGAGTTCCTATTTCTGGCCTCCGACACTTATTAGCTGTGTGGGCAAGACATTAACCTCTGTTTACCTTAGTTTCCTCATCTGTAAAATAGGGATCATAATAGCATCTCTCTCCCAGGGTTGTTGTGATCAAAATGAGATTATAATTGTAAAGTGTTTAGTACAGTGCCTGGCACATAGTTAGCATTATAGAATTGTTAACTATTATTATGATTAGCTATTAGAGGTCCTGCCCAGGTCCATTTACTGCTGGACTGGCTCTTACTTCTTCAGGCTGAAAAAATACCTCATCTGGTTTGACTGACAAGAAATTCTGGCATGGGTTCCAACTCCTGAACTCTGGATGCTCTGCTGACTTTTCAAAGGTCACAGGATTGTGGCTTTCTCCAAAAGTCCTTTACCTGCCAACAAGAAAAAACAAATGAAAGGAGGTAAAGAACAGAGGGTCACATATCAGAAGGACCAGATGCCTTTCCCCATCCAGAGACTTACAGTATATCTTCCTTACTCAAACCAGCAAGGTAGAAAAGAGTGGGAATTACTGTCCGTCTCCCCAAGTTTTATCTTTCTCTCAGTTCTGATTTAGCAGCAAAACAAGAAGGCCTTTTTTCATCATGAGATAGGTGGGTGAGAAATAGAATATCTGCACAAACTCAGAATCAGGGAGCAGATCCCTTTCATCTTGAATTTCCAGAAGCAAGCTCTCCAGCTTCTTCTAAGTGGGATGTCTTTAGGGAGAGCATATTGGTCTTGTTCTAGGTCCAATTGACTAACCTCCATGTTGTGTTGATATGACTTATTCTTGAAGAATCCACCACAACTCAATAATATTTTTTTTTTACTAAGTGCATTTCTTCCTCATTTGGACCAACAAAGGAGGAAAGAGGGCATAAGTTGTCCCCTCAGGATTCTTCTTTCTACCTTTCAGTTCTGGTTCAGTGGCCCACTGAAAAGTGTGGGTTAATGGACTGGAAACAATCATCCCTGCCCATGCTTTGAATTTGAGAGATGTCTCTTGCTTCCATGTCTCATCAAATGCTTCCTAGAAGCAGGTTCACCAAACTTAAAATCTCCTGGGATCTGAGGACCAGGCTCCTGTTTAAAAAGTTTACCATCCTCATCAGATCTACTGGAGTGTGTTTGACAAGATCCCAAATCCTGTATTTTTGGAGGCAGTCAGGTGCTACATTGGACTGTACACAGGAGTCAGCAAGACCTGAGTTTCACATTTGACCTGAGACATTAGTAGCTATGTGACTTTGGATAAATCATTTAACCAATGTCTGCCTCAGTTTACTCAACTGTAAAATGGGGGTTATAAAAGCATCTGCCTCAAAGAATTGTTGTGAGGATCAAATGAAATAATATTTCCAAAGTGGCTTAATGACTTGTTCTTTACTGGTACCCTCCTCCCTATATAGCTCACTTGAAGTTCTATATTTTGAATGCCTTCCCCAGTGACTTTTACCAGTAATTAACATTCCTCTATACTTCCAAATTCATGATGATACAATTTAACAAACCAATACCTTTTTTTAAAAAATATAATTTTTTACTGGGTAATGCTGGTCTTGTTGCTTATTAAGAAAGGGGGAGGAACTTTCCCAACCCAGAAAACAGAGGAGAAAAAAAACAGGAAAAGAAAGTCAAGCCTTCCTTCTTAGAGAGGAAACCAGGTCTCCCCTACAGAATTCATCTGAGCACTTGAGGTTTTCCCCACAAGGATTAAGGATCTAGGGTTGGGTAGGAGTCATACCCTTAGCCTTCAGGTGAGAAATCGAACTAAATGTGCAATAACACTGGTCTTCTGGCTCCAGATGGGGCAAGCATCCTTGCACGCTCTCAATCTCTCTCTCTCCAGGGAGAACAAGGCCCTTTGCCCTCTCTATTTCCCACTAAAATAACCTATTCTGTACCCCCCCACACACACAGGCCAAGTTTAATAATTGACTTAGGAAGAAAAAGAAAGTCAAGTTTCCTATCTCAAAAGGAAAACTTAGTCACAACAGAAATCCCAGAGCACATGGCATTCTTCCCATAAGGATTAGGAACCAGCAGTGGACTGGAAGTCACTCCCTCACTCAGGTAAGAAATCTAATTTGCCCTGGGCAAATATTTCCCACAGTTCCTTCAGCACACAAAACCATTCAACTGAGGTTCAGACAAAATTTCTGTCTATTTTTTAAAAAATACAGGGCACATCAAAGTTTCTCTAGTTCTCTGAATCAGAGGTAAACCTTTGGAGGTTCAGGTAAATATCCTATGGGATCTACTAAAGGACCCCTGTAATTTCTTCTAGTAGATCTCTACTACTACACAGGCAATGCTGCTAGAATTCTAAACTCCAGATAATTGGACAACTAGCCTTAGTTAGAGACAAAATAAAACCAAATTAGTTAAACCCTGAACAAGCCAAATGTTAACCTACCTAGAGGCTAGTAGCATATCTTCATCACTCGAATAATCAAGGCAGGAAAAAGGGAGAGTTGTCCTTTTGAGAGTCCTTACATCTATCTCTAATTTCAGTTCAGGAGCCCCCCATGGGGAGCTGGCAATAAGTAGATAATACTGTGTATACTCTGGGAATGGGACCCCCATTGGCCAGTCCTCCTGCTTTTGCCAGTGTGATTTATTCCTGAGGAACTCCTACCAGTTCTTACCATTTTCTAAGTGTTCACAAAGTTAATGATATATTTTTGAGTTTCTATCAGGGATTAAACCTTGTCAATCTAGAATTTGAAGAATTCAGACTATTTGAAAATCAAGAGATTTGCCAGTCTTCAGAACAGATATAACAACCATTGCTTTCCAATAACATTTTCTGAGATCATGGACAGTGACTCAGAATTCATAGCCATAGACTTTTTCAATACTCTGGCAATGTAACTCATAGGAATTTGATGATTTGAACTCACTGTGGATAGCCTCTGCTCTCTACTTCCCCAGTTAGTGTCTTTCTCTTTCATATTAATTGTGTTCTATCCTTACTCTGCAGATCATTATTACAGAAAATAAGACTTGATTAGTTCTGCTTTCTTTCTATCATCTCTACATCATTATCTCATTAAAAATCTTTATATCAAATAAGAGTTTGTATCCCGTATATGTAGATAGCTAACAGAAACATATTAGGCCAAAGGCTGTTCTGTAATAGATAAATTATCAAAAGTCGTGAACAGACAGTTTTCAAAGGAAGAATTAAAAACCATTAACAAAATGTATTTTTTTCAATTTATTTATTTATTTTTAGTTTTCAACATTCAATTCCACAAGATTTTGAGTTTTGAATTTTCTCCCCGTCTTTCCTCTCCCCCATCCCCAAACATCATGCATTCTGATTACCCCTTCCCCCAAACTACCCTCCCTCCTATCATACCCCTCCTTCCCCTTATCTCCATCTCTCTTTTCTTGTGGGGCCAGAAAGATTTCTATACCCCATTGCCTGTATTTCCTATTTCCCAGTTACATGCAAAAAAAATTCTCAACATTTGTTCCGAAAATTTTGAGTTCCAACTTCTCTCCCTTCCTCTCTCCCCACCCATCCCCACTGAGAAGGCAAGCAACTCAATATAGGATATATATGTGTAGTTTTGTTAAAGACTTCCATAATAGTCATGTTGTAAAAGACTCTGTTTCCCTCCATCCTATCCTGCCCCCTTCTATTTATTCTATTCTATCTTTTGACCTTATCCCTCCCCAAAAGTGTTTACTTCTAATCACCCCCTCCTCTCATTTGCCCTCCTTTCTATCATCCCTCCACCCTCTGCATAACCCCTTCTCCCCTACTTTCCTATAGTGTAAGATAGATTTTCATACCAAATTGAGTGTGCATGTTATTCCCTCCTTAAGCCAAATGTGATGAGAGTAAACTTCACTTTTTTCCCTCTCACCTCCTCCTTTTCCCCTCTGTTGAAAAAGTTTTTTCTTACCTTTTTTGTGAGAGAGAATTTGCCCCATTCAATTTCTCTCTTTCTTCTCCTGTTATATTCCTCTCTCACCCCTTAATTTTTTTTTTTAGATATCATCTGTTCCTATTCAACTCACTCTGTGCCTTCCGTGTATATGTGTGTGTGTGTGTGTGTGTATGTGTGTATAATCCCTCCAACTACCCAAATAATGAGAAAAGTTTCAAGATTTAAAAATGTTATCTTTCCATATAGGAATATAAATACTTCAATTTTAGTAAGTCCCTTATGATTTCTCTTTCCTGTTTACCTTTTCATGCTTCTCTTGATTCTTGTGTTTGAAAGTCAAATTTTCTATTCAGTTCTGGTCTTTTCATCAAGAATGCTTGAAAGTCCTCTGTTACATTGAATGACCATTTTTTCCCTTGAAGTATTATACTCAGTTTTGCTGGGTAGGTGATTCTTGGTTTTAATCCCAGTTCCTTTGGCTTCTGGAATATCCTATTCCAAGCCCTCTGATCCCTTAATGCCATATCCTGTGTTATCCTAATTGTATTTCCACAATACTCAAATTATTTCTTTCTGGTTGCTTGTAATATTTTCTCCTTGACCTGGGAACTCTGGAAATTGGCTACAATATTCCTGGGAGTTTCTCTTTTCAGATCTCTTTCAGGAGGTGATTGGTGAATTCTTTCAATATTTATTTTACCCTCTAGTTCCAGAATATCAGGGCAATTTTCTTTGCTAATTTCATTAAAGATAATGTCTAGGGTCTTTTTTTGATCATGGCTTTCAGATAGTCCCATAATTTTTAAATTGTTTCTCCTGGATCTATTTTCCAGGTCAGTAGTTTTTCCAATGAGATATTTCACATTGTCTTCTATTTTTTCATTCTTTGGTTTTGTTTTGTAATTCATTAGTTTCTCATAAAGTCATTAGTGTCCATCTGCTCCATTCTAATTTTTAAAGAACTGTTTTCTTCAATGAGCTTTTGAACCTCCTTTTCCATTTGGCTAATTCTGCTTTTTTAAAGCATTTTTCTCCTCATTGGTTTTTTGGGCCTTTTTTGCCCTTTGAGTTGGTCTATTTTTAAAGGTGTTATTTTCTTCAGCATTTCTTTGGGTCTCCTTTAGCAAGCTGTTGACTCAGTTTTCATAATTTTCTCGCAGCGCTCTCATTTTTCTTCTCAATTTTTCCTTCACCTCTCTTACTTGATTTTCAAAATCCTTTTTGAGTTCCTCCATGACCTGAGACCATTGCATATTTATTTTGGAGGTTTTGAATGCAGGAGGTTTGACTTTTATGTCTTCCTCTGATGGTAAGCATTGTTCTTCCTCATTCGAAAGGATGGGAGAAAATACCTGTTCGCCAAGAAAGTGACCTTCTATAGTCTCCCCCCCCCACCCTTTTTTGGACATTTTCCCAGTTACTTGAATTTTGAGTCCTTTGTCAAGAAGAGAGTGTACTCTGGGGATCTGTAAGTTCTCAGTTCCTCCAAGGTGGCACAATCAAGCAAGAAGAGTTACTCCTCTCCTGGCCTGTGCTCTGGTCTGGGAGCTACCAAAGCTTTTCTGTCCAGGGTCTGCAAGTAGAATTGCCTTTCCAGAGCCTCCACCAGTTCTGTCACTCCAGCCAGTGCTCTTCCTCACCCCAGGGCCTCCATTCAGGGCTGAGACACAGATCAATGGCTCAATTCCCCCAGGGACTTTAGGCAGAGGGCTCCAAAAATGGATGCTGCTGCTACTGAGACCAAGGCCAGGGGAGGACCCTGCTCCCTTATCACCCAGGTGAAAAAGCTTTCTCACTGACCTTTGAAACTGTCTTTGGTGTTTGTGGGTTGAGGGATCTGAGAACTGCAGCTGGTGCCTGGAATTCTGCCCCTGATGCCTGATTCAGTCATGTTTCTGCCAGTCCTGTGGGACCAAGGCTGGGCTGGGCTCCATGGGCTGTGCTCTGCTCTGTGCCCCTTGTGATAGACCTTTCCTGTCAGCCTTCCATGCTCTCTTGAGCTGGAAATTTCTTTCACTCTGTTGTTTTGTGGCTTCTGCTGCTCTACAATTTGTTTAGAGTCATTTTTTACAGGTATTTTATGAGCTATGGGGGAAGAGCTAGAGTAAGTTCATCTTTCTACCTTGCCATCTTGGCTCCACCCCCATTAAAAACATATTAAGGAAATCTCCAAATCACTAACAATCAGAAAAATGCAAATGAAACAACTTTGTGGTTTTATTTCACATCCTGCAAATTGTCAAAGATGACAAAAGATGGGGATAGTTGATATTGGAGGGGTTATAGGAAGACAGACACACTAATACATTATTGGTGAAGGTATAAATCAGTTTGGATTTCCAAATATTTCAGAAAGCAATTTTGAATAATGAAATAAAGTGACAAAACATGTCCATACTCTTTGACCCAGAGATTATATGGCTACCCATATACCTCAAGGAGATCATTGATAAAAGATCATTTGATTTTTAAAAAGACCCCATATACACTAAAATATTTTTCAAACACTTAAAACACACTTCTTGTGGTTGCAAAAAGTTGTAAATAAAGTACATGCCCAACAATTGGGGAATGACTAAATAATCTGCGTTGCATAAATATAATAGAATATTATAGTACTATGCAAAATGGTGAATATGAGTGCAGAGAAACATGAAAAGACCTAAGTGACCAATGCAGAGTGAAGTAGGCAGAGCTAAGAAAACAATATACATAATGATTACATCAAAGTAAATAGAAAGAACAACCATAAACACACATATCAAAAGTGAACATAGTAAAATTATAAAGATCAAGCTTAACTCAAAAAAAGGCAGGATATTTCCAACCTACCCCTTCATGTAACTGAGAGATCCAAAGTTGTTGCATATTGTACAGGTTTTCCTATTTTTTCAGTGTATATTGTGATGATTTTTTTCTCATCTTTTTCTTTTTTTTCCTTTAAAAATATTATTTGTTACATGTTTCTCTGGTATGGGAAGGAGGAAGGAAGCATACTGGGGAAAACTATGAAGATGTAAGAAAAGACATTAATAAAAACTTAAAAAAAAAATGAGTGTTGAAAAATTGCAAAGGACAGGCATGGACTCAAAGTAAAACTATGAGAAGACACTTTCCCCAACTCCTTGGAAGAGTTGGTGGTGGGTGGGTGGGTGTGTGTCCGTAATCATGAAACTTTGCATAATCTGTCAGATATCTGTCATATTGGTAGGTTTTGTTTATCTTTTTTCTTTTTCCTCTTTTTTCTTTTTTTAATTTTTAAGAAAAGTTTATTTGCTTTCCGTGTTCTACAATCACTTCCATATATCTTAAATTTTTTCCCTTCCCTCCCCCTCCTTCCCCTCTACTTCCCCACTTCCTCCCTGAGATGGCATACAATTTTATACAGGTTCTATGCATACATTCCCATTAAATACTTTTTTCGTCTTAGTCATGTTTGCATAGAAGAATTAAAATGAATGAGAGAAGTCATAAAACAAACCAAAACATAACACAAAAGATCTGCTTCATTCTGTAATTGAATTTTACAGTTCTTTCTTTGGATGTGGAAGGCATTTTGCCTTAAGAGACCATTGGGAATTTCTTAAGTCATTGCATTGCAATGAAGTACTAAGTCTACCAGAAAAATTTCTTGCACACTGTGGTTGTTGCTGTACAAAGCAACAAAGGTTGTGTACAAAGTTCTCCTGGTTCTGCTCCTTTCACTCAGCATCAGTTCATATAAGTCTTTCCAGGTCTCTCTGAAGTCTTCCTGTTCATCATTTCTTATAGCACAAGAGTATTCCATTACATTCATATACCACAATTTATTCAGCCAGTCCCCAATTGATGGACATCCCCTTGATTTCCAGTTTTGGGCCACCACAAAGAGAGCTGCTATAAATATTTTTGTACATGTGGGACCCTTTCCCATTTTTATGATCTCTTGGGGATACAGTCCCAGAAGTGGTATTGCTGGGTCAAAGGGTATGCACATTTTTGTAGCCCTTTGGGCATAGTTTCAAATTGCTCTTTAGAATGGTTGGATCAGCTCATAGCTCCACCAACAGTGAATTAGTGTTCCAATTCTCTTACATCTTTTCCAACATTTATCATCTTCTTATTTTGTCATGTTAGCCAATCTGATATGTGTGATGTGGTACCTCAGAGCTGTTTTGATTTGCATCTCTCTAATCAAGTGATTTAGAGCATTTTTTCATATGACTGTAGATAGCTTTAATTTCTTCCTCTGAAAACTGCCTGTTCATATCCTTTGATCATTCATCAATTGGGAAATGACTTGTATTCTTGTACATTTGACTCAGTTTTCTATATATTTTTGAAATGATTGCCTCTTTTTTTCTTAAAAAAAATTTGTTATATGAGATAGCTCTCTGGGAGAGGCAAGGGAAGAGATACAAGAGAGAATTTAAACAATATTAAAATAAAAGAAATTTAGAAATTTTAGAAATTCATTTTCCCACTCATCCCCAAGCAGTGGTCCTATCTTTTCCTTGATCTAAAAAATTATCCAGCATTGTTTTCTTAGCATTATTATAATCCTTAACTGTATTTGGCATTATTATATTACACCTGCATGCCCTTCCTATTATATTCATTCAGTTATTTGGCCTCACTTCTATCATTTGTACATCAGAGAATCTCACAATTGGAAAGAAATTCATAGGTCAACTCACACCTGTCCAAAAATCTCCTAGACAATATCCTCAGAAAATGGTCAATAGTATTTCCTTGAAAGACTACTTGTGATCAGGAGAGGGAGCAACTCCCTCCCCTGAGGAAGTTCATTTCAGTTTTTCACTACTCTTACTGGTAGTTTTCCTTATGTAAAGGCAAAATCTGCCTACTTGCCTCCCTCACTCAAAGCAAAGTCAACTACAAGTCAAGTCATCATTTCCCTGATGTCATGATCCTCTTGGAAGATGAAGGACAAACACAACCTATGGTAGACAAAGTTGCCTGAATGGTGACTCAGCTAGTTGGGTAACTCAACTCTCCCTCTCCCTCTCCTTCTCCTCTCCAAAAGGAGGTAAATTTTCAGTTAACTTGGGGTTTATTGCCTAGATTCCTTCTTTCCTTCCTTCCTTCCTCCCTCCCTCTTTCCTTTCTTCCTTTCTTCTTTCCGTCCCCCAGTTCACTCTGAAGCTCATACATTTGACTATAATAGTCTCTGGCCAAGCTTCCTTAATGACTCTGTTTTGGGCCCTTCTGTCTTTGAGTAAATTTAGAGTAAATGTCAATGGTAACAGTTTCTCTGGAATAGTAACTCTGAGGGTCTTCCCCTCCCAGCTTGATTTTTTTAATTTTGTTCTTAATTAAAGGGGCCAACCCTTAACTCACTTCTTAAAGAGGTGAGGCCTATTCCCTGAATGGGCATTACCTCACTTTAAGTGAGTAGCTGATAAAGGTCTTAGCTTAAAAGGGCAAGATTCTCCCATTGCATCCTGGGCCATTTCTATTCGTCCTGATGAATATCTGGACACTGGACCTAGATGGCTCAGGAGAAGAAAGTGAGGCTGGTGACCTTAAACAGCCATCCCTCGCTGAAATCAAAGTCAACTGCAAATCATGTCATCATTTCCCTGATGTCATGGTCCTCTTCAAAAACAAAGGACAAACAATTCACTCCACTCCTGCTCTCTTAGGCCAAGTACAACAAGTAAACTGCCGCCCTCTATGAAACGTTCCTTTAAATACTTGAAGACAGGAATCATGTTGCCTCTAGATCATCTCTTCTCTAACCTAAACTGACCCATTGCCTTCAAATAATTCCCTTATGGAATAATTTCCAATCCCTGCTCTTCTGAATATACTTTTCCCCTGGACATACTTCAGTTTGTCATTCTCTTTCCTGAACTGTGGTACCCAAAATTGAACATAGTATTCTAGCTGTGGTCTACCCAGGGACAAGAACATTAGGATGATCATGAACCTAGTCCTAGTTACTGTGCCTATATTAAGGCAACCTAAGTGAAGTGGGGTGTGAATATGGCTGTGTGGTATTGTCTAGTCCTAGCCTAGAAGCAGTATTAAGAGGTGCACCTGAAACCCCTCATTGACTTACCTCTCTGTTCTCTTTCTCCAGGTTTCTCTCTCTCTCCCTCTTTTTCCCTCCCTCCCTTTTTCCTCCCTCCCCCTCTCATTAGTTCAAACCCCCATGTTTCCTTACAGGCTTCCCTAAGTTTTGACCACCTTAAATCATTGGACTTGACAAGTCAGTATTAATGGTCTTGTGATTTATTAGCAGTATCAAATAGCATAGAAAATACAAAGACACAATCCATAGCAGACTGCTGGAGGGTTGCAGCCAGTGTTGAATTTTTCTTTTTTTCTCACCTCTCCTCCCAGCTGGTTTGAAGTGCATGGAAGGAAAAGGGATTGAGGTTTAAACCCTGGGGGGAAATTTCCATCCTACTGCACTCTGGGGAAGGAAGGGGAAGAAATAAGCTGTGGACTGGATTTCTCCCATTCTCACTAACATTCTTAGTAATACTGAGTTACTGACTTGACCTGATCTTGAGCTTGGGCCACTCTCCTCCTCCTCCAGCTCTCTCCAGCCCACTCCTAGTCCAGTCTGCATCTTACCTTTCTACAAAACTCCCAGTCTTCCTGCTTCTTCTGTTTGGCTCCAGACCTTCAGTGGTCTCATCAGCACTTTATTCCCTCTGCTCTCCATTGCTTGTAGTTGATGGGTAACACCAAGCCTACCCTTGTTGCTTTCTTTGTTGAGTGTCTAGAAAAACATGGAGTCCCAAACGATACTGCCTTCATATTTCTTTTTCTGCCTATGCGGCCTCGTAGACAGATAACCCCTAAATGCCAAAAAGAAGCTGAAAGATGTGTGCCCACACTCATTTCAGTTCATCAAGTCTCAATGCCCCTTGGTCCTTACAATATCCCTGTGATCCCTGGGGTAGTGGGGTTGTTAACTGGGGCTACACACAATTTTATTAGCTCTCTTGACTGCCATACATATCACACTATTGATTTGTAGATCATTAAAATCTCTAGAGCTTTCTTTACATTAATTATTATCTAGTCATGTCTCTCAGATTTTGTAAGGGTACAGTTAATTTTTTTAACCCAAATATAGAACTTTACATTTTTCTGCATTACATTTTATCTTTTTAGATTCAGTCACTTACAGGGTTGCTTTTTGGAAAAGACATTGACTATCTTGTTCAATGCAATTCCTCCTAATTTTGTCATCTGAAGGTTTAACAAGAATGCCATCTATATTACTACCCAGGCTACTGATAAAATTTGTTGAATTAAAAAAGTCAGGAACAGGTCCATGGGGGCACTCTACTAGATATCTCCCTTAAGGTTTACAGTGATCATTGACCATTAATTCTTGAGGTGTGTTATTCAACAAATTACATGTAGCCCACAACCTCTTTGCTCACACAAATATGAAAAACTTTGTCAAATGCCTTGCTGAAATACAGGTATATTATGTCAATGACATTTCATTAAGCAAATAGTCTAGCAACCATGTTAAAAAAAAAAAACAAGAACAAGTTTAGTCTTACATGGCTTGTTTTTCATAAAACCATACTGTCTCTCTTAGTGATCACTTTTTCTAAATGTTCATAAATCATCATTTAATAAGATATCCTAGAATTTTTCAAGAATTGAAGTCAAACTTAATGGCCTATGGTTTGAAGACACCATAATCTTTTCTAGAAATCAGGATAGCATTAATGTATTTCCATTCTTGTAGCATTTTGTTTCTTTTCCATGTTTTCTCATAGATTATTAACAATACCTGAATAATCACATCCATCATTTTTTTAGTTTTTTGTTGTTGCTCAGTTGTGTCAAACTTTATGACCCCATTTAGAGTTTTCTCGGCAAATATACTGAAGTGGTTTGCTATTTCCTTCTCCAGCTCATTTTACAGAACTGAGGCAAATAAGATTAAGTGACTTGTTCAAGATCACACAGCTAGTAGATGTCTTATGCCAAATTTGGAGTCATGAAGATGAATCTTCCTGATTCCAGATCTGGCATTCTATCCACTGCACCATCTTTCTGCTCCTTGGTATCTTGGGATGTATGTAGTTTATCTAAGAGGAATGCATGGAATTCAGGGAAGTCAGTAAGGTGACTCTCTTCCCATCTTTCATTTATCTCATGTTAACTTTTCCCTTTATCTTTCCAATTCTGAAGATCATTGTCTTTGATGGCTAAAAAGATGTGTAGCATCCCCTCTGGAGCATCCTCCCACCTTCACACTCATAACTACCTTGGGCCATACTCCCAAAGGGAAACCCTACCAGTGCATTTATATCAAATCTGTTGTAAGAGAGGTCACAATTAGCCCAAAGAAAATGTATTTACTGACATGACACAATAAGAATAGCAACCAAACATTTTACCCATAAACTTGAGGCACAATCATAATATCTTCAATGTCAGTGGAAGGAATAGATACAAGGAGTTCACAAGTAGAAAAACTGGTTGGTTGGTTGTTGTCTTTTCTAGAAGAGGACCAAAATAACATCACTATGTGGGAGGGTCAAGATATGGTGTGTCGGACTGGCTGATCAGACTGACAGAGGCTCTGAAGGCTCTACCACTGGTCTGAACAAGTAGACCATATGAACATTTGGAGTGGAGGTATCTAAATGTGCACAGTTCACATTTCTTTTAAGCTCCTGCAGTCCTGAAGCAGAGAAGTACAAATGTAGAAAATACAAGTGGACAAGGTATGTGTGCAGAAGAGCAACTTGAACAAAACAGTGACTTAAGAATACAGATGCTACAAAATTACAGGATTGCTAATATCCACACCTTGTTCCCACTCTCTTGGGCTCACATTCTCTGCTGATACTTCTTCATTGGACTCTGCTTCATTGGACCTTATTATATACTGCTTTAATGAATGCCCCTTTACCACTTGGCTATAGTCACCCTTCACTTCAGCTTTGGGTTTGGCCAACATTACATCACAGGACCAGCAGGAGTCTTGGTTCTAGGGCCTGCTATCTCCCAAGCAGGGTCCTGGTACTAACTATTCAACTCTAAGCTACTCTACTTAACTCCACATCTATGGACCTGCCATATGCTTTTCTGCTACAATATACCATTGCTCATTTCTATGAGGGGCAGGGGTGGGGTGCGGAAAGAAGAGAAGGAGAAATACTTTCTACCCTTGCTGTACTCCACTAGAAGATGTTTTATTCCTTGGGCTTTAATCTCTTACCAAACCTATTTCCAGAGGCAAGTTCTTGTTTCTGCAAAACTTCAGTCAAATTTTCTGAATCTTTCATATACAAATAGTCCACTCTAAGTCAGAAAAGAGGATATCATTAAATTTCTTTACATGTCCCAGCTACAAACCCCTTAAGTTTTGTAATTTTATTAAGTGGATTTGGGACCATTTGGTTACACACACCCAAAATAAAACAGAGATAAAATATTTCATCTTTGCCATCCATTACCTTCATCCGTTAGATCCAGAGTATTTCTTTTTTCTTTCTTTTGTCCCTAACATAACTTTCTTTTAAAGCTCTTTTTGTTATCCTTAGCATCAGGCAGCAGGAAAATCCCATTATTTTATATTCATCCTAGATTACTTGCTCTTGCTTCAATCCTTTAAAAGTCTTATAAAATTTTAATTTGGTTGATGCACATTTGCCTATTTAGATAGTTCCCCATTTTCTTGCTCTTTGTAATTATTTCTGTTTGTGTTATTAGAGCATTCTTGAGAACATTCTGTCCTTCTTGTGCTGTTAAATTTTATGGCATGGAACCTACCACATATTTCTGAACTCTTTAAAATTGACCATCCTGAAATCTAGGATGTGTTATAAAGGGTATCCCAAAAGTTTTAGTGCCATTTGAAGTTATTAAAGTTTATGCCCTTAGGTATTTACTATACTATTTTATGTCCTAAAGCATAAAACTACATTAAGATTTTGGGGACATTCTATATGATGCCTCCTGTTTCCTTTATCTTTTATGAACTTTGTGGAGAAGTATTCACTTCCTCCCCTAGCTCCTTACTGTAGCAACCATTTCCTTCTTTTTGTCCAGAATTGGGTTCAGATAGCAATTTCCTCTTCCAAGTTTAGAAGAATATGATCATTAAGGCAAGTCAAGAATTTATCAGCTGTTATTCATTTAACAGAGAAGCATGTTAGCAGATGTGTAGGTAGCTGAAGTTCCCCATCGCTACCATATCATGACTTCAGTGTAGGTTTCTGATCTATTTCCTGAACTCATCATCCATTTCCTCCTTCTATCTAGATGGTTTCCATTATATTCCCAGGAGATTATAGCTTCTATTTCTACCTCCAGTGATTAGAACCTAAAAAATTCTGTATCATGTTTTTCCCTTGCTCATGAATTTTCTTTCATGGTATGTATCTTATTTGATACAGAATGCTACTCCATTGCCCTTTTCGTCTAGCTTGCTCCTTTAAAAGAGATCAATATTTCCAAATTGTTTTCCAGTCATCTAAGCCAATCTATTTCTTTATTTATATTTTATATTTATTTATATATTGTAAACAAAATCTTATTTGTTTAATGAGTTCCTTATTTCTAATTTAATCACTAGACTGCTCCCTCTTTTCTTCCTCTTGGAATAGTTTGTGTTTGCATCATCAATATTTCATTAAAAGGTGATAACAAATCCATCTTGAGCTGAATTCCCTAAGAATCTTAGACTATGAGATTTATTTCTTGGTACTCTTGTGGAATACCCCTTTTCTAAGAAATAGGGATTGGGAATAAACTCAAAAACATATGTCTTTGCTTTGAGCCAATTTTGTTTTTTGGATAACTAATGAAGATAAATGTACGGATTGGAGTTTATGGGGTTTTTGGAATAAAAATTCATAGCACACCTTCAGCCTGGGGTAGTTGCTCCCAACCCTCTTTATCCAAATAAACTTCTCAGTCTCACATCGTTTACTAAGTACAAAATACTTCGATCAAATCTGATAAGGACTTACCCTTTATAAGGTACAATTCAGTCAATCTGAATAGGGTGCTTCCTTTCATTTTGTTGGATTTGTTTAGAAAAATTAACTTACAGAAAGACTTGCATGAAATAATGAAAAATGAAATGAGCAGTATCAAGAAAATGCCGTACATAGCAACAGAAATGTTGTCCTAAGAACAACTTTTATTGACTCATTCAACTTGAGTATCATAAATACTCAAATCAACTACAAAGGACCTATGAAGGAAGATGCTACCCACCTCTGAAGAAAAAACTGACAAATAGGAATATGTATAATATGGTTACATGCACACACACATAATTGTAGCCTTCTCTGGGGGTGGGGTGGGGAGGAAAGAGAAAAAAAATTTAAAAAGCACAGCAGAGAACAAAAGAAAACTTAGAAAGAAGCACAGAAAAGCAGGGTAACTGAAAACTGTGTAGCATTTATTATATAGTTTTCTTTTTAAGTAAACATTCTGAAATGGAAATTCATGGTTTTATATTGAATCCTTTATGTTGTTCTATGTACATCAAAATGTTCTTTTTTTGGGGGGGTCTTCTTGTATTTAAGTTCAAAATGAATAAAAAATTTAAATAATAAAATTAGGTTTTTTAAAAAAGAAAAAATTAACTTGCCCCTTGTATCCTGCAAATTTCTCGAAGTTGGAAAGGAGCAATCTCTTACATTAGATGAGCCCCAAGGAAGCCAAATGATGATCCAAGGTCAAATATTAGTAGTATAACTGATACCAGACCTCAAATCCTCTGATTCCCAATCCTCCACTCTTCTCAACATATTGTACCAGTTCATCATACTTTGCACAATGGAGTACTCTCAAATCCATGCAGACTATTACCACTTTTAAAATTTCTGGCATCAAGCAATCAAAAGCATTGATTAATTTCCTACTGTGGACAGAACACTGGAACAAATACATAGATTAAAAAGGGTATCTGTCTTCATGAAACTTAGAGTTCAGTAGGGGATAAAACCTAATACAGATAGCTATGATATGTGATATTACATGAAAAGTTCAGTATAAAATTTTAAAATGACATATGGTCTGAGGAGGATAATATACATATCCTAAGGCAATCATGGAGGACTTCATGGTTGTGACATTTGAGATGGTTTTTTTTTCTAAAATATTTATTTAGTTTTAGTTTTCAACATTCACTTTTAAAAGATTTTGAGTTTTAAATTTTCTTCCTCTCCTTCTCCTCTTCCTCCCCAAGAAACTGCAATCTCATATAGGTTATACATGTACAATCATATTAAACATATTTCCATATTAATCATGTTGTAAAGAAGAATTAGAAACAAAAGGAAAAATCATGAGAAAGAAAAAAACCAAAGAAAAAAAGAGAAGAAAATAATATGCTTTGATTCAGATTCAATAGTTCTTTCTCTGGATGTGGATATTTTCCATCATGAGTCTTTTGGAATTGTCTTCATTCATTGCATTGCTGAGAAGAGCTAAGTCTATCAACACTGGTCATTGCACAATGTTGCTGTTACTGTGTACATCATTTTCCTGGTGCTTTTCACTTCACTCAGCATCAATTCATGCAAGTCTTTCCAGCTTTTCTAGCAACATTTGGGTCAGGATTACAAATTCCTTTTCAGAAAGATTGAGCCAATTCACAGCTCCACCAATAATGACCTAGAATAGCTATTTTCCCATAACTCAATATTTTTCATTTCCCTATTTTATCATTTTTGCCAGTCTGATAGGTGTTAGCTAGAACTTCAAAGTTGCTTTAATTTACATTTTTCCAATAATTTATAGAATTTTTTCATATGGTTGTAGATAGCTTGGATTTCTTCTTTTAAAAACTGTCTGCTCGTGTGCTTTGAACTTATTGTCTTCTCCCCAAAACTTTCCTTACTTCCTAACTTCATTATTATTGAGAGCATCACTCTCTTTCCAGTCATACAGGCTCAACACCTAAGTGTCATCTTCCTCAATCTCTCTCACTACCCACATCCAATCTGTTGCCAATTTCTGTCAATTCTATTTTCATTACATCTCTTGTGCATATATGCCTGCTCTCTCCTCTGACACTGCCACTACCCTCAGGCAAGCCCTCATCACTTTATGCCTGAACTATTGCAATAACTTTCTGATCTCCCTATCTCAAGTCTCTTCCCATTTGCAGTCCATTTTCCTCATGGCTATCAAAGTTATCTTCCTAAAGCATAGATCTGACTATGTTATGCTCCTGTTCAATACTTAGTGATTCCCTACTATTTTCAGGATGAAATATAAAATCCCCTGTTCAGTCTTTAAATCTGTTCACAGCCTCATCCTTATTATCATTGATTGTCTTACACTTTACTCCCTTCCATGTCCTGTAAGATCTAATTCCCCCGAGTTCCTTGCTGTTCTTTGCACAAGACGTTCCATCTCATGAAAGGACATACTCAATGGATATCCCTACCATGCCTGGAATTCTCTTTCTCCTCATCTCCACCTTCTGAACTCCCAGGCTTCCTTTGTGTCCCATCTGCTGCAAAAAGCCTTTTCTGATTCCCTTTAATGTTACTGCCTTCACTCTAAGATTACCTCCCATTTATCCTGTTTGTATCTTGTTGCTACATAGAAATTTGCTTTTGGTCTCTTCTATTATATTATAAATTCCTTGAAGTCAAGGACTGTTTTTGGTTTTCTTTGTGTTCTTACCACTTAGCACAATACATAGTAGATATTTAATATTTATTGGTAGACATGACGTGATCTATGTATTAGAGAACAGCTCTTAATTTTATAAATGTAAATCAATGGTATACCTGAGATATGAGACCTTTATTAGAGAAATTTGGTATGAAGATTTTTTTCTCATTTACCTTTTTCTTTTCTAATTTTAATTACATTTGATATGTGCAAAAATCGTTTTAATTGTACATAATTGAAATTGTCCATTTTATTATATGCAACCCTCTCTATCTCTTGGTTAGTCATGAACTCTTCTCCTACCCATACAGCTGAAAAGGTAATTTCTTCATTGTGCCTTAAATTTGTTTATAATACAATCTTTTATATCTAGCTTATGTATCCATTTGTGGCTTTTGTTTTGGTATATGGTGAGTGCTGTAGGTATAAATGTAATTTCAGGCAGACTGCTTTCCAGTTTTCCCAAATAGTCTTTATCAAATAATTTTCGGCAAATGGTGAATCCTTTCTTTCCCCAGTAACTGGACTATTTAGGTCTACCAAACGCTAGCACCTCTGATGGGAGGGCTTGCAGAGCCTTTTTCAGGGCTGCTCATCAACTTTTGGTATCCGCCTGATTCACCCAACTCTTAACCTGTGACTTCAAGAAGCTGTAGCATGTGCAGCAGCCACTACCCTTCCTTCCCAACCATGTCAGCACACAGACTAAACCAGGCTGAGGGTAACAAGCTGGTCTCAAACCTATTGGTGAGTTAAGGGGGTGTTTACCCCAAGCATGTGAAGTCTTTTCCTGGTGGAATGGGTCAATGAGAACAATTTATTCCAACAGCCATGAAGGTGGCTGCAGCAGGAGCCATGGAGTGATTAGAGCTTGATCAGACGTCAAAGATACCAAGGTTATCCACTGCATCCCAACCTCACGGGTTATCTTGATTTTTGTCTTGTCCTTGGACTTTGATGACTCTGGAAGAGAGAGTGAAGCTGGTGATTTTGTGCAACTCTGCTACATTTAATCCCATTCACTTGCAAGTGAAGAAATCACCCTGTGATGTCATTGGTTCTCTTTGAAATCAAAGGACAAACAATGGTGCTATTATATTTGTTTGCTTCTGAATGTTGTGTACCTAATCTATTCCACTGATTCTCCTCTCTCTCTCTCTCTCTCTCTCTCTCTCTCTCTCTCTCTCTCTCTCTCTCTCATGCACACTCATACACTCACACACACACACACTTAGTAGCAAACTGTTTTATTGGTTATTGCTTTTCAGTACAGGTTGAGATCTAGTACTGATAGATACATTTCCTTCCCACTTTTTTTCATTATTTTCCTTGAGATTCTATTTATTCTTCCATATGAATTTTAATGTAATTTTCCCCAAGGCTATAAAACATGCTTTTAGTAGTATCATTTTTATTACCTTGGCTTGACACAATTATAAACAATTAATATTTATTTAATCATTTAAGTCTGCCTTATTTTTGTAAAGAGTATTTTACAGTTGTATTCACATCATTCCTAGGTGCATTTTAGTAGATATATTCATATTTTACATATTATTATATATTATATATATTTTTTAATAGTTTTTGCAGCCATTCTGAATGAAATTTCCTTTCCCACATTTTTTACATTTTGCTCACAAGACATAGGAATGTTAATTATTTGTGTGAATTTATTTTATATGCTGTAGTTTTCATGAATGTATTGTTTCAATTAACTTTTAGTTGACTCTAGGGTTTTCTAAGTTAAAGCATCTTATCTCTACAAAAATCAATAATTTTATTTCCTCTTTGCCTATGTTTATTCCCTTAATTTCTCCATTTTGTTTTTATTATTACATCAAGTATTTCTAGCACTGTGTCAGATAGTAGTACTAATGATGGGCATTCTTACTTTACCCCTAATCTTTTTCTTAAAAATCTTGTAAGTTTGTTCCATTACCTTTAAGTTTTGCTCTTGAGTTTAGATATGCATTTAGTAAATATTATTGACTATATTAAACAAATGTCCACTTCATGTAATATTTTTTAGAATTTTTAAAATAAAAACAGGTGCCAGATTTTTGTCCAAAGTTTTTTTTAGTAGCTATTGATATAATCCTATGTTTTTTAAAAAATTATTTATACTATTACATTTACATTCGCCATTATATTGAACCAACTCTGTATTCCTAGTATAATGTATACTTGGTATAATGGTATACATAGTTTTTAATCTTCCTAATTTCTTGTGTTTTACTTTGTAATATTTAAAAATTTTGTGTATCAGTGTTTATTAAGGATATCAGTAAGTAGTTTTATTTTCTGCATTATCCCTCCTGGTTTAATCAGGATCATATCATAGAAAGAAACTGAAAGGATCTCTTATTTTCTTATTATTTCAAACAGCTTATATAATATCAACCTTGCTCTTTGAATGTTTGATAGAAATCACTTGTAAATCTATCAGGTCTTGGGGTTTTTCTGTGGGAGTACATTAATGGCTAGTTCAATTTCAATTTCTGTTACTGGATTGTTTTGTTTTTTTTTTAAAGATAATCTGGGTATTTTGAATACTTTTGAATGATCATCCATGCTCTCCGAATTATCGGTTTTGTGAGTATAAAATTGGATAGAAAAGATTCTGATAATGTCCTTTATTTTATCTTCAGTTGTTGTGAGTTCTCCTTTTTTGTTTTAATATGAACGATTTGATTTCCCTCTCCCTTTTTAATAAATCAACTTAGCTAGCTGTTTATTAGTTTAAAAAGAAAACACAGCTCCTGGTTTTTTGTTATATGGTGAGTGCTGTAGGTATAAATCTAATTTCAGGCAAACTGCTTTCCAGTTTTCCCAAATAGTCTTTGTCAAATAATTTTCGTCAAATGGTAAATCCTTTCTTTCCCCAGTAACTGGACTATTTAGGTCTACCAAATGCTAGCACCTCTGATGTGAGGGCTTGCAGAGCCCTTTTCAGGGCTGCTCATCAACTTTTGATATCCACTTGATTCACCCAACTCTTAACCTGTGACTTCAAGAAGCTGTAGCATGTGCAGCAGCCACCACCCTTCCTTCCCAACCATGTCAGCACACAGACTAAACCAGGCTGAGGGTAACAAGCTGGTCTCAAACCTATTGGTGAGTTAAGGGGGTGTTTACCTCAAGCATGTGAAGCCTTTTCCTGGAGGAATGGGTGGATGAGAATTTATAAATTACTCCTGAGCAATTTATAAAATGCAATAATATGGAAAAGACAAACAACTTAGAAAGAATTAGGAACACTGATTTGCATAATGGCCAACCATAATTCCAGAAAACTAATGATAAAACATACTACCCACCTATGGATAGGAAAATGAGGAACTCAGAGTGTAGAATGAAGCATTTTGGGGGTAAATGGTCAATGTAGAAATTTGCTTTCCTTGAAAATACATATTTTAACCGCATTTTGTTTTTCTTTCATCCTCAAGGGGAGAGTTGAGATGGGAGAGAGAAAGGGTGGATTCTTGCCAAAAAACAAGATAAAATTTTTAAAAATCAGCCTCTGGCTTTATTTATCAATTTAATGACCTTTTTGCTTTTAATTTTACAAATCTCTTCTTTAGTTTTCAGAATGTCTCTTCTGTTTCTTAGTTTGGGGTTTTTAAGTTGCGTGCCAAATTCACTGATTTATTCTCTCTCTCTTTTAAATGAAAATTTTGGGGGGATATAAATTTTCCATTAAGAACTGCTTTTGCCGCATTACATCAGTTGTGATATGCTGTTTCATTAATGTAATTTCTTTTATGAAATGTTCCATTATTTCTGTAATTAGTTCTTTAATCTACTAGTTCTTTAGAATTATGTTATACTCCAAATACTTTTTAATTCTTTTTTTAAGAGCTTTTCATTGAATATACTTTTTGTTTCATTGGAACCAATAAATAATATATTTAGTGTTTCTGCTTTTCTCTATTTTTGAGAGATCTTTGTACTTTAATAAATGGTTAGCTTTTGTAAAAGTGTCATGTACACCTTATAAGCAAGTTAATTTCTGCTTCAGTAATTGATAGAAATTTATCATTTACAATTTTCTAAAGTTCTATTTGTGTTTTTAGTTTTTTCCTTATTTATCTTTTAATTTTGTTTATCTAAGTCTGAATGGTGAACATTAAGGTCCCTTGCCATTATGGTAGTATCTATTTCACCCTCTAATTTGCTTAACTTTTCCTTTAAGCATTTAGAAGTTATGTTATTTGATGCATATGTATATATACGCTAAATACATACATATACATATGTGTGGATGTGTATATGCACATATATGTGTATATATATGAATGAAGAATTGATATTGACTCCTTGTCTCTGATGCTTTTAAATATAATGGAATTTCTCTACTTACCTCTTATCATATTTGTATTTACTATATAGCCTTATCTAAAATTATGATTTGTTGTGTTTGCATTTTTGAGCTCAGCTAAAGCCTAATAGATTTTGCTAGAGCCCCTAATTTTAAGTCTGTGTGAATCTTTATGATTCAAGTGTGTTTTTTCTAAAAAAAATATTGTCAGATTCTGTTTTCTAACCCATTCTGCAATCTTTATTTTATGAGTGAGATCTTCCCATTTAGATTCAATATAGTTGTTACATATGTACTTCTTTCCATTCTGTCCTCTTATATTTCTTCCTCTCTTTGCTCCCACCTCCCTCTTTACAAATGAGATGGTAAAAGAGGAGTTTGACTGATACTTGTGATCTATAGATTAAATGGGTTATTTCTGCCCTATTGCAGCCCTGCCCCTGATGCCAGATTTTTATCTTTTCTTCCTTTAGATTCCCCATTCACATTCCACTCTTCAACATTCAAGTTGGTTTTGCTGATATTTAATTACCTATCCTGCCCTCCCTTAAATCACTGTCTTCCTTCTTTATCCCTGTACTCTCCTATTTCCCTTTTGAATTTAATGTTTTTTCTATACTGAAACCTACATGTTTGTGTAATTGTGTTCCATGTCCTTTTATCTGATTCAGATAAAAATAAGGTTCATGAGATTCTTATTCCTTCCTACCACTTCCTCCATGATATATAGTCTTCATTATTATGTGATAGTGGTTTCCCTCCTTTTCCTCCTCTTTTCTTTCTCAATATAGTTTTATGTATCTCATATTTTTATATTCTCCTAAGATGATCAAAACAACAAAATCACCCACAATCTATCACTTTTACTTTTCTTTGTGACCTTAGAGATATTATAATTATGAGGAGACATTTGTTTCTTATCCCTTGATTAACATGTAAGTAATTAATCTCCACATCTATCCATTAACTGTTATGTTAAGTAAATTTGTGTGTTTCTCTTGGATGCTTGCATTTTAATTTCAAATTTATTTTCAGTTCTAGCCCTTTTCATCTGGAATGTTTCAATATCTTCTGTGTCATGAGATAGATAGATAGCTAAATAGGTATATAGACAGACAGACAGACAGACAGACAGATAGATAGATAGATAGATAGATAGATAGATAGATAGATAGATAGATAGATAGGTAGGTAGATAGATAGATAGATAGAGAGAGAGAGATAGACAGATAGATAGATAGATAGATAGATAGATAGATAGATAGATAGATAGATAGGTGGACCATTTATTTAGCATTTACTGTGAGGCAGGCAGTGTGCTAAGCACTGTGGATACAAATACAAGCAAGGAAATTTATTTATATTCTGATGGGGGAAGACATATGAATGGGAGTTGGAAAGTAGGAATGTGGAGAATGGCACAGAGAAGAACAAGTTGAAAAAATATTGAGAGTCAACAGCTGATCCAGGAAAGGTATGAGCATGGATGAACTGGTCTCTTAGTGGTGCTAGTCAGAAACTCACCTATCAAAGAATGAGTCCATTTTTTCCCTTGTACTTAGTTTTGTTGGCTAGCTTATCCTGGATTGTAAGTCTTTATTTTTTGCTTTTTAGAATCTCATATTCCAAGCTCATGGAGAAACAGTGTTGAAATCATAATGCATATTTGGGGAGGATCATAAAATACTTGGTAGAGAGATTCTCTTGGGGTCTTTTAAAAACCAAGCAAAGGAGCTTCAATTTTAATCCAGAGTCAGTATGGAACCACTGTCAATTTTTGAGCAACGAAATTACAGACAGCTTGGTGTATGGGCTAGAGAGCCATCCTTAAGCCTGTGAAGACTTGGGTTCAAATCCCGCTTCTGACCTATATTTGTTATGTGACCCTGGGCACATCACTTAATCTCTTATTGTGCTGGGCAACTCTGTGAGACACTAACGTTGTAGAGAAAGTGCCAGTCTGCATTAGTAGAGATAGCTTCCTAACCTGGAAGTTCCTTGTAGGAATGAATCATCGTCCAGTTCCCTTTCTCTTAAATGGTAGAACCAGATCTTTGAGGAAGAAAACGTATTCCGTTAGCAGCATGAAGGAACGACGGGAAGGAGGATGAGTACAGTAAAAAAGATTTAGAAGAAGGCTATTGCAATAGTATAAGGGGGATGATAATAGAAAGGAGGACCAGATGCTAAAGCTATTTCAGAAATTGAACAGATAGTGCCTAGTAAGTTTTTACAAGGGAGAGCTAAGGTAAAGTTATAGTTAAACCTCAAGTTACAAATGGGAGACTGGGTGAATGGTGTCACAGAGTAGTGGTTGTTTGTTGTCCTTCATTCTCAAAGAGGACTAAAATGACATCACCATGATAAAGTGAAATTTCAGTATGTCCGACTGTGGTTGATCAGACCAATACGAGCTCAGAATACTCTACCACAGGTTGGGCACAGATAGTCCGTGTGAATATTTGGGTGGGTACTCCAAATTTACTCATCTTAAGTTTCTTTTGTGCTGTCTCAATTCTGCTTTGCTCATAGGGCACAGCACCCTTTCTGATGTGGGCACACCATGCTGAGCAGTCCTGTGCCAGTATCTCCCATGTTGCACAGTCAAATCCAAAGTTCTCAAGAGCGACCTTGAGAATGTCTTTGTATCGCTTATTCTGACCATCATGTGATCACCTGCCCCATGTGAGTTCTCCATAAAGTAGTCTTTTTGGCAAGCATACATTTTGCATTCAAACAACATGGGCCAGCCCATCAGAGTTGCACTCTCTGATGCATAGCTTGAATGCTTGGCAGTTCAGCTGGAGCAAGGACTTCATTGTCTGGTACCTTATCCTGCCAGGTGATCCTCAGAATCTTCCTGAAACAGTTCAACTGGAAGTGATTCAGTTTTCTGGCACAGAGCTGGTAGACTGTCCATGTTTCACAGGCATACAACAATGAGGTCAGCACAACGGCTCTGTAGACTTTCAGTTTGGTAGTCAGTCTAATACCTCTTCTCTTCCAAACTTTTCTTCAGGGCCTCCCAAACACTGAAGTAGCTTTGGCAAGTGATGAAGCAGCAAGTGCGGATACACTGGGAGCTATAGTCACAACCCTGTACACTGGCTGCCCAGGTCATACAGTTGTTTCTCACGAGGAAGCAGCAGTGGGACTCAGCAGTCCCCTGGGTGCCTGAGCAACCTTTTAAGGATCACACTGCTCACCTCCTGGTGTGAGGAAGGGGGCTAGAAAAAGTGCCCTAAACATTATCTGCTTACCCAACCCTGGCCTGATTACTGCTGGCAGGGGAGGAATCTCACTGTGCGGTCAAAACACAAAAAAATGTATAAAATGTACAAAAACATCTGCAAAGATGATTCCACTCACCTTCGGCACATAGAACATGCTCACTCTAACAGACAACACAAAATCCAGTAGACCTGAAAGATGAACTGCTTTTGTTGCAAGAGAACTCAATAGGTATCGCAGCCAAATAGCAGCCCTGAGTGAAACAAGGTTGGTAAATGAAGGCCAGCTTACTGCAGTTGGAGCTGGATACACATTTTTCTGGAGTGGTCACAGAGAAGGAAAGCATGATGTTTTCATCCATGCTGTCAAATGCTTTCAATGAGGATGAAGGATGACCTTGATGTCATCAAGGTCAACTACTGTACTAATGATAATTTCTTCAATTTGAAAAGGCTACAAGCCAAGACCAAAGTGGAAGGAGTGTTGGTGCATGATTTTCTGTTTGCAGATGATTGTGCACTCAATGTAGCCCCTGAAGCTGAGATGCAAAAAAGTATGGATCAATTCTCTGCTGCCTGTGCTAATTTTGGCCTAATAATTAACACCGAGAAAACACAGGGGCTCCATCAGCCACCACCACACCTTCCATATGTGGAACCATCAATTATAACAAATGGAGAAGTTTTGAATGCTGTGGATAAGTTCACTTACCTTGGTAGTGTGCTTTCCAGGGATGTACACATTGACAATGAGGTTGATACATGCATAGACTAGTAAATTCAGAAGAAAGATCACATCTGGAGTGGAAACAAAGACCATGGTTTTAGATAGGCTTTGAGGTGCCAATGAGATATCCTGGTGGAAATGCCTTGGAGATAGTTAAAAATAAGAGGAATTAGAATATGAAAAAATCTTGCAGTCCAATCACCAATCCACATTTTATGAATTAAGAAACTGAGGCTAAGTAAGAAACTTATCCAAGGTTATATAAATAGTAAGAAAAAGAGTTGGGAACAAATCCGAGTTCTCTGAATTCAAGTCCTATATTCTTTCCATTGCTCCATGCTACCTCTAATGTAGATGCATGTCAGGAGCTCAAAAGAGAAAAAGCAATTTGAGAGTCATTTGCATAAAGAAATTAAAATATGAACTTACTAAAGGAGAGAAAGTAGAGAAAAGAGGTCTAAGGACAAAGTCTTTGGAAATACCAATACTAAAGAATTAGAAAAAGAAGATGGAGTCAGTGATAGAGATGGAGAAAGCATTATAGAGGTAGGATGAGAACCAAGAGATTGTAACATTTCTGAAGCTGAGGGAGCAGTAAACACTTGTAAGTGATACTCAATGGTGTCAAAAGTTGAAGGGAGGTAAGATGATGAGCAAAAGGCCATTGGATTTGGTGATTCAGAGTTGATCTTAGAGAAAGCTAGTTTTGGTCAGATCATGGAATAGCAAGAGGCTGAGGAGAAAGCCTCAAGCTCTCACAGTGAGACTGGTTAGTGAGGAAGAGGAGACCTTGGGTATAACAACTTTTTCAAGTGGGCAGCTAGGTGGTACAGTGGATAGAACACTGGGCTTGGAATCAGGAAGACTCATCTTCATTGAAATTCAACCTTAGACACTTTCTAGGTGTCTAGGACTTGCCTTAGGCAAGTCCCTTAATCATATTTGCCTCAGTTCCTCATCTGTAAAATGAACTGGAGAAAGAAATAGCAGATTGCTCTAGTATCTTTGCCAAGAAAACCCAAATGGGGTCATGAAGAGTCAGACATGACTGAAACGACTCAACAACTTTTTCTGGTTTATTGGTGAAGAGGAAGAAAGGATGGGACAGTAATTGGATGTACTAGGGACAAGGAAAGTTGTTTTTTGTTTTGCTTTGTCTTTATTTGGTTGGAATTGAGGAGATCCAAGTATATAAGATGATTAGGAGTCCATGGTAGAGAAGATAAGTAAGGAACAGACAATGACCACTGGAACCAGATTGATAACTCACATGTCCATAAGGTATCATCCTACTCTATGACTACTCTGACTAAATTTTGTGTTGGAGTGTTTCCTATTTGCAATGGTATTTTTAGGAATATTTAAATTATCTTAACTAGACAAATATTTTTACAAACCATTTTCAGCACAAAGAAGAAATAAAATATTTGGCACATGAATGGATATATTAGAGTATTTCTTTCTGACAAAATGACTGAAATAGGTATTTCCTACTTGAAAGTTGAAATGTTTTTTGACAAAGAAAATGGATCCACAAAACAAATGCTTTGATGTTTATTTCCAAACAATCCTTCTGAAACGAGGATATCAATAAACATTTATTAAGTACCTACTATATGCCAGACACTATGCTAAGCACTAAAGATACAAACAGAGGCAAAATAATAGTTCCTGGCCTCACAGCACTTACAATCTAATGGGGCAGACAACATATAAACAAATGTATAAAAAGCAAGATAGCTACAGGATAAATAGGAATAATTAACAGAGGGAAGGCACTGGAATTACGAGACATGCCAAAAGGCTTCCTGTGTAAGGGGAGATTTTATTTGGGACTTAAAGAATACCATGGAGATGAGTAGGTGTAGTAGAAGAAGGAAAGCATTTCAGGCATGGAGAAGTCAGAGAGAATCCCTGGAGCCAAGAAATGTCTTGTTGGGAAAACAGCCATAGGGCCAGTGTTACTGGATTGAAGCGTATATGTCAGTGAATACAGTGTTAGAAAACTGGAGAGGCAAAAAGGAACTAAGTATGAAGGGCTTTGAATGCCAAATGGATCATTTTGTATTTGATCCTGGGAGCGGTAGGAAGCCACTGGAGTTTACTTGGAATATGGTTATAAATGTTGACATACAGTGTAGTCTAAATGAAATGAGATTTAGATGTCAGATTTAACAAAAGTGAAGACTGACAAATAGGCAAGTAGGTGTGGTCATTTTGTCACTTAAAGATTCCCCTTGTTTGAATTGCTAATTGTTAATTCCTAACTGCTCATAACTGCACTTCTGAGCTCAGATGAACTCTGGGAAATTCATGGAAAAGCTTAATTATGTTAAAATCTGGCAGCATGCCACAGAAAAAAGAGTTTTAGATTTAGTCATCACTGGATTCTAACTCCACTCTTCTTGACTGTGTGATTGTGATCAAGTTACTTAACTTCTCTGAACCTCAGATTTCTCATCTGTAGAATGGGGATAATTTTGGTTATGTTACTTACCTCCAAGAATGGTGGTGAGAAAAGAATGCCATAAATCTTCAAGTGCCACTTACATGTGAATTCTTCTTGTTAGATTAATAATTGATCTATAACTTTGTCATCATAAATGGTGAATATGTCTTAACGAAGAAGTAGAGGGAGGAAAGGAAAGAATTTAAAGTCTGAAGGTTTAGGTTCAAAAACTTGCTTCTTCCATTTTTTGGGCAAATAGCTTCATTTCTCTGGATCTCAGTTTCCTGATTTGAAACTAGGGCATTGGATTCAAAGACCTCTGTGGTGTAAGCATGATGTAACTGCCGTATAGTCTAGGCTAGGTTTTCCTTAAAAAGCAATGGAATTATCCTCAAGACTTAATTGACCCAGGGGACTAAGTCATTGGTATAGCTTCCTGGTGGTCTAAGTATAAAAAAAATATTGGGAATTAAGAGCTCCTGCTTGAAACTTCTAACTGGCAGACTAGCATGGGAAACACCAAGGCAGGGATTCGATGCTGTATGTTTGCTGAATGGCCTTTACCTCTATGACTAATTTCATTTCGTTCCAATCTTGAACCTGAATTGCCAGGCTTGTGTCAGTCAGGCCTGACCTAGAACAAGGTACCTCTAAGGTACCTTCCAGTCCTAAATCCATGGTCCTATTAAACTGTAAAAATACTGTAGACCAGGACTGACTCAGGCCAATCTGGTGGTTCAGGTTTTGAACTGGAATGAATCAGGACACTTGTAGACTTTCCAAACAAAGCTGTGTACTTAGCCATAACATCAGTTGGATATTCAGCCAGAATTCAGCATTGGTTCAGGCAGAGGGAGCCCCTGGTAAACTCTTTTATCCCTATAAGGAAATGAGTTTGGTCAGCAGGATGTGTTGGGGCAGATATTTGCTCCTCATGGGCTGATCTTTTTATGTCCTAAATGACCTGGAAGATGGAAGCCTTAGCCCTGTGGACCAATGAAGTCTCAGTGACAGCTTTCCTTCCTTTAGTGGCCCCCTCATCCCCCACCCCAATTAGCCTAGCCTAAATGGCAGGGATATAGTATATACTATACCTGTAACAAGAAAAAAAACTGCTTTTGAGTACAAAATCATTGAATTAGAAGAATAAAAACGGGCAACTTCAGATGTTCTTCCAGATTTGCCAGTTTTTCTGTATTTTCACATCTTAAAAGTCACAGATAACTATACTTGTGTTAGACATTTAATATTGTGTTCATCTTCAAATTGGTGCTGTCAAATTTGCCTGCTGCAACTTAAAAGTTTTGCATACTATTCCATCATGACCCTAAATGACAGTAAGTTTTTGTCTAAGAAAACAAAGCATTTCCAGAAAGGGGTATTTCATATCCTTTAGAAATCAAGTTAGTTCTGTTTGTATTTGTTACAGGGAAGGGCTTTCTAGGTTGAGAAATTGAAAGTGATGAGTAATGATCACAATGAAAAAAAGAAGAAAAGACCTCCAACCAAACGTTTTAAGAGTACACAGCAGACAACAGAAGGCCGTTCATAGGGGGACGCAAGCTAACAAGATAGTTTTGTTACTGTGGTGCTAAGTTTAACATACACTTTTAACACAAACCACTTAACAGAAGCTCATAGTTTCATGTACAATCTTCTTTTCTGTTCTTCTTTGAATATTGAAATGATCATATTTGCTTCTGTTTGTTAATTTCATGATAAAACAGTTAAAAGAAATTAAGCTCAGATTTCTATAACAATTGAAAGAAAACTCAATGAGAAACGCTCAACCTACTGGCCATCTCATGACATTTAAAAATTTAACTGAGGTATTGATTTTCTTTGTGTTGAAATCAATATTAACAGTTTAACAATAGCTAACCCAATTACTAATGATCCCACAATTAACACAAGTACACAAATCATTACTTCAAGTACATATTAAGTTGGTTTTAGGAAGTCATTCCTTCTTTCTGTTCTGAGACTATTGATCAAGTCTATCATAATTTCTTCCCAAATGGAATTCCGGCTTTTATGTTAGAAGAAGGATGTAAAAACATCTCCTAAAAGAGATATCAAGCTTCATTGACTGGATTAAAAGGCCAATACAAAAGTGGAAAAGAAAACTGAAGTCACATCAAAAGGTCAGATGGGAAACTGGATAAAGCAAACATTTTATTTGGTCTTTTATTTTGGTCTCTATAATATTTTTATTTGAGGGACAGCATGGCGTAGAGGCACTAGCCTCAAAGCCTGGATTCTAGTCTTGTCTGTGGCATAATAGATATGTGACCCTGGGCAAATCGATTTAGATTCTCACTGTTTTAGGCAACTTTCTCTAGAATGTAAGTTGCAGAGAAAGTGTTGACTGGTATTGGCAGAAGTTTACTCACCCAAGAACTGTCTGCACCCTTAAATTCACAGGCTGAATCCCTATCCCTAATATTTTCATCTCTACAATATTTTTCATGTTTGAATCTCTGATACAGGTCTGGAGATGATAGATACTATGTCGAACAAAAAGGATATTATAATTTTCATCAACATGATGCTGTGGTCAAGATTTATCTGCATAATGGTAAACCCAGCCAAACTTGGAATCTGTTGAAAAACTTGAACAAATCTCACTGTCAGGAATGTCAGCAGCCTTTAAAGTCAATGATAACTTCATAAGTAAAAAGGGAAAAAACTTTATAATTTTATAGTTAGCTAATGAGGGGTAGGGATTCCAAAAAGGGGAAGGGAGGAGGAAGAACATTTCAGACATGGAAGACAGTCTATATTGTCAGAGGTATGAGATGGAATGTCAAGTCAGTCATTAAGCATTTATGAAGCACCTGCTATATACCAGGCACTGTACTAAGTTCTGACTGAGGATACAAACAAAGAAAAAAGACAGTCCCCATCCTTGAGGCATTCACAATCTAAAGGAAAAGACAACAGGCAAATAATTATGTACAAATTATAGAGAGAATAAATAAGAAATAATCAATAGAGGGAAGGCAATAGAATTAAGAGGAATTTGGGAAAGACTTCTTGTAGAAAGTGAGATTTTTAACTGGAATTTAAATGAAGCCAAAAATAGGCAGGAGGCTGAGATGAAGAGGGAGACAATTTCAAACATGGGAGACAGATAATGAAAATGCCAGAGTTAAGAGATGGAGTATCTTGTTCCAGTAATAGTAAAAAGTCCAGCATCATTGGATCAAAGAGTAAGTGGGGATTGGGGGGTATGAGGTATAAGAAGACTGTGATGACATCAAGGAACTAGATTATGAATGGCTTTAGATGTCAGAGGATTTTTAAAATTTGATCCTTGAGGTGATAGAGAGCCACTGGAGTTATTGAGTGGTGGGGGGTGAGTGATATGTCAGACAAGTGCTTTAGGAAAATCAGTTTGGTGACTCAGTGGAGGATGGGCTGGATGAAATAGGGAGAGACTGGTGGCAGGCAGTCACATCAGTAGGTTATTGTAATGATCTGGGGATGAGGAGATTTTGAGGAAGCAGCAAGTATGGGGATTTGGCTGGAATGTAGCATTGTGATGTGGCAGTAATAATGTGGAATAAGTCTAGAAAAATAAATAAATAAAATCTAAAAAATGGGCTGGAGCCAGCTTGTGAAAAACTTTTACATGCCAGACAGAATACTTATTTAATTTTAGAAGCAAAAGGAAGATACTGGATGTTCTTAAGTAGGGGAATTACATCATCAGAGCTGCTCTTTATGAATGTCATTTTGGCGACTGTCTGGAAAATGGATTGGAGAGGTAAAAGGCTGGAGTCAGGGGAACCAGTTAAGAGATGACTGTGACATTCCGGGTGAGAGGTGATGAGGGCTTGAACTATGGTGATGGTCATGTAAGTAGAGACAAGGGGAGAGAAGTGAAGAAGAATGATGAGTCAAGAATGTCTTTGAAGTAAAAAAAAACTTGGGGGACTAGAAGGATGATAGTGCTTTCAACAGAAATAGGAATATTGGGAGAAAAATTTGTTTTTGTACATGCTGAGTTTGAGATACATATGAGAAATCAGTAAGAGGCAGCATGGCTTATAGTAAAGAGAATGCTGGACTTAAGAGTTTGGAAGAGCTGAGTTCAAATCCTTCATTTTATACTTAGTATTTGTGTGACCCTGGGCAAGTCATTTAACTTCTTGGAGCCTCAGTTGCCTTATCTGCAAAATTAGGAAGACTTATGTGTACTAGGTAACTTTTAATGATCCTTAAAGAAGAGAATTTTAGTCCAAGGCATCAATGAGATAAGGAAACCTTGAACTTCCTCTATCATCCTATTGTTTCCTTGGAGCAAAATTATCTTTCCCTAATTTGAGGTTTGGTATATTACGCCTTTACGGGAGCAGCTAGGTGGTGCAATGGATGGAGCTTTAGGCCTAGAGTCAAGAAGACCTGAATTCAAATCTGGCCTCAGACACTTACTAGCCTTGTGACCCTGAGTAAATCACTTAATCCTGTTTGCCTCAGTTTTCTAATCTGTAAAATGAGCTAGAGAAGGAAATGGTAAACTAAACTACTACAATATCTCTGCCAAGAAAACTCTAAAAGGGGTCACAAAAAGTCAGACATGACTGAAAATGACTAAACAACAAGAAATATTATACCCCATAAGTAATGTATATCATAGTGTGAAATTATTTGTCAGAGTCTTTCCTGAGAAAAAGTTTTGATGGGGCAAGAGCTCAAAAGGGCATGGGGCAAGTGACTGAAAGAGGAAATAAACTATCAAAAAAGAGCATATTCAAAACTATAGGGTCCTGATGACAAATTTTCCTTACTTCATAAAAACACTCAACCACAAAAGTATGATGCTGTTAGTTTTAAATGGCTTAAGGTATTGGATTACAAAGGTGTAGCATAGTATAGTCAGTCAACAAACACTAAGAAAATGCCTACTATGTACTAGATGTTATGTTAGGCAAAGACAAGAATAAAACCATCCCCCTCTTCAAGTAGTTTGCATTCAATCAATAATGAAAGAGTGCTGGTTTTAAAGTCAATAGAGAATTATGTAACATTAAGAACTGTTGTAGGATCTCTAAGGACTGGGGTATTGTACTCATGCATCCTACTGGGTCTGATATCTAATGGGAGGGCATTAGGATCTCTGTTCTTTCACTCTTGTCTATATTCTCTATCCTGGTGGATCAAATTTATTTATAGCTTAGGCTATGGCTCATGTCTAGTATTTCCTCCCAAAAAGGGAAAGTAAAAAGGTGCTCAATGTATAATGTGAATCAATCATGGAACAGATAATCTATTCCTACATACAATGTAAATGCTAAACATAAAGGATATTAACAGAATGACTTAAAACAAGATTTGGTAACAACTCATAATTATTGTTATAATCTGCTAATATTTAAAGCTCATCAGAACATAAAGCAGGTGGCAGAACTGCTAATTAAGCATTTTATATTTCACCCTTTGCACTGCAGTCCAAACAATGATGGTACTTGTCTCCTGGCAAACTGGCTGGGGTTGGGCCAATCTAAATTTCCTCTTCAAATTATTGAGTAATCCTCTCTTGATACTGCTTAGCTCTGACATGATCTAAGACCTCTAGACCTCTCGAACCCACTTGGCTGCCCCTAGCCCTGGAAATGACCATCTTAGGATAGATATTTGTTCACCTGAGATAAAAGAAAATAGAAACAAAAGTAGAAAAGTCAGGGACTTGGATGTCAACGTATCCATTTAATTCCACTTCCACTAGTTGCCATATGGCTAAAGTTGCCATGATGCTGCAGAGAGGGCCAATTTCTCTCTATTTTTCAATATGAAGGAAGAGAATCCATGACAGACACTCTCTTTCTGTTGATTGAGCAACCTACAACCAACCTCACCCCCCACCCCTGCCATAGGATAGAAGAAAACCAAGTGATGCCAGAGATGGCATTCACTATACCTGGATCAAATCCTTCACCTGATACATAGTTATGGAACTGTGGGCAGGCCACTTCACACTTCTCTAAGCTTCAGTTTCCTTATCTTTAAAACAGGGATAATAAGACCAGTAGTGCTTCCCTTATAGGGATATCATGTTCAATGAGATAATTTCCATAGAGTGCTTTATAAACATTTAAAAAGTTACATAAGCAGCTGTTATCATTTCCTCAGAAATCTATTACTTTTTTTTTTTTTAAAAAAAGAGAGATTTGACATTGGAAAATATACTAAATATTTATATGTTAGATCCTAAAGCTGGATGAGAAAATGGACCAGAGTGAGAAAGGTGTTTATAGTCTTTGGCAGCTTCCCCAGGATCCTGGTATGTGAGAAGGTTTGCTTAGATCTCTATATCAATTAAGAAGCCAACAAACATTTATTAAGCACTTAGTCTGTGCCAGGTGCAGTTTTAAGCCCTGGGGATTGAAAGGCAAAAGTGAAATAGCCTTTGCCCTCAAGAAACTTGCATTTAAATGGGGAGGGCAAGATGTGAATCTATAAAAATATTCAAAGTTTATGTAAGTTATGCTTGTACATAAAATATATATGAGTATATACAAGTGTATACAATTATACAAAATGAATACAAATTAATGGGGGGAAACACTAGTAGTTGACTGAGGTGATTGGAATGTTGTACGTGAGGAATAGCAAATAGGTCCATAGCATATGATTGGACATGAGAATTTTCTGAAGGGAATAATATTTAAGAAGACTAGAAAGGAGGAAGAATCCAGATCACAAAGGACTTTAAATGCCAGTCAGAGGAGTTTATATTTGATCTTAGAGGTAACAAAGACCCACTGGAAAACTCCATTTTCCTAAGTCAGTGGTGGGGATGAAACTGTTTTGGGACAATCATTTTGGTGGCTGTGTGAAGGATGGATTGGCATGGAAAATGACTTGAAACAGGGAGACTAAGAGGTTATTTTATTTGTACGAAGAGTCTACTGCAATAGGTCTAGGCAAAAAGTGATGAGGGACTGAACTAAGGCTGTAGCTGTGTGAAAAGAGAGAAAGAAAATGTATGCAAGCTGACATGAAGACAGAAGCAACAAGATTTGGGAACTGGTTGGATGTGTGGTGAGTAAGGGTAAGGAGTCAAGGATAATACTGAGGTTGTGAACCTGAATGACTCATAGGATGGCATCCTGAGGACATTTTGGAATAGTACTGGGGAATTTTGGAAGAAGGCAAAATATAGGTTTTGGTGAAAAGATAATGAATTTTTTATTGGACATATTAAGTTTAAGATGCCAACAGGTTATTCATTTTGATGTATCTAAAGGGCAATTGGTGATTCAGGACTGCAGATCAGATGAGAACCTAGGGCTAGATATAGAGATTTGGGGATCATCTGCAGAGAGATGATAATTGAACTCATGGGAACTGATGAGGTCATCAACTGAAAATTGAAGTGATGGAAACTAATGTGGTCATTGAAAGAGTATAAAAAGAAAAGAGAGTCTAGGTTAGAACCATGTGTCATAGTGGGCATAATATAGATAAGTCATGAAAAGGAGACTGAGAAAGAGTTGCCAGGCAAATAGGAAAAGAACAAGGAAAGAGCAGTATAAGGAAAACCCAGAGATGAGACAACATGCTTGAGAGTATGATCTTCCATGGGTAATGAGGGCAAACAGATGAGTTGTTTCTGATCTGTGGGACCTTGGGTAACTTCCAATGGGTTACGTGTGTTCTGGCTCAGTGTTAATGACAGAATGACAGAAAATCCTTGCTCTCCTTCATTCTGTATGAGTTGGAGGATTGCATCAAAGCTGAGTTCAAAAGACTTGGTCACTGAGCCAGGAAAAGACACCTTTCTGCTAAGCAAACCTTAAAAAGAGTGTCTCTGCCCTGCGAGCTCTTTTTTCCTACTTGTCTCCCAATCATATAGTGAAAGGGGGAAATGGCCCCTTCAAGACAAGAGAAGAAGCCCAACCCCTGGCCTGACTTTCCAGAAGACATGGACCCTGTGGGGGATAGTGTAGAGCTGAATTGAAGCTAAAATGATGATTCAGCAATCTAGGAAACCTCTCAGAGACATTAAGAATACTTATGTTGCTGCTGAATATTAAAAAAACCCCACATATTTATGAGTCTTTTTTTGTTTTTAACTTTTACTTTATGTGGAGGAAATAAATAGCTGTCCTATACCTGATGTACTATATACGAAATACCTTCCTACTCCCTTTTGGGGAAACCCAGACATAAACTGTACTTAAGCTTTAAGCTCCAGAGTGGAGTCATAAAATGCCAGAGTTAGAAGAAAAAGAACCTGACCCTTCTGAGTCTAGCAACATTTCTATGTTGTTACAAGTGTCAAATACTGCAAAGAGGTCAAGGATGAAGACTGAGAAGAGGTATTAGTTTTGGCACTTAAGAGGTCATCAGAAATTTTGAAGATAGCAATTTCATTTTAGTGATTAGGTCAAAGCTATATTACAGAGGGTTTAGAAAACAATGAGAGGAGAGGAAGTGGAGGCATCAAGTGTACCAGGCTACTTTAAGAAGTTTGACTGAGAAAAAGAAGAGAGATATCCAGCAGGAATGGTAGGATATATTATTTTAAAGGTGAGGGAGACTTGATTAGATTTGTAGTCAACTGGGGAAGGGAACAAGTAAGTACGGAGAGATTCATGAATAGACAGAGACAGGATGATAATGGAAACAATCTGCTTAAGAAGATGGGAGAAAAGGAGATCAAGAGTACATATAGAATAGTTGACCTTGTTAAGAACAAAAAGTATCTATTTTTCAGAGCCTGAAATAGTAACAGCAAGCATTTATATAGCACCTACTGAGTGCTAGGAACTGTGCTAAGATGCTATTAATATCTTCGTTTTACAATTGGTTGGAGGAGGGGAGTGTTCCCTCATTTGTAAAATGAGCTGGAAGAAGGAAATGGCAAGCCACTCCAGTATCTTTATCAAGAAAACCCCAAATGGGGTCATGAAGACTCAGACATAATTGAAAAACAAATAAACAATAAACTTTACAATTGAGGAAACTGAGGCAAGCAGAGATTAAAAGAATTGCCCAAGGTCACATAGTCACTAAGTGTCTAAGGCGAGATTTTAATTGAGGCTTTCCTGATGCTAGGCACAGCACTCTTATCCATTTCACTACCTAGTTGCCTGGAGTAAATGAGGAAATAGTGGGGAATGAGACAAAGGTGAAGCCTCTCTCACAATGTCTTACTTATACCCAAATCTTGATTAGAAGAGCTACAGATGGATAATTGGGGTACAGTACTCTACGCAGCCTCATTTTTTCATGATGGAATATTATATCCCAAAGACCAATGCAATTGTTAATTGGTTTAACTCCATCTTCTAGGTTAGGATGGTATCCTTCTATACAATGTTTCCTGACATGTCTCAATGGATAAAGTTGGTTTTTTGCTTTTCCCATATCTTCAGATGTTTTTGAAACAGACTTGCAGGCTCCTTTGTGACACAACATTTTTTTATTTTTATTTTATTTATTTATATTAATTTTATTTATTTTCAGTGTTCTACAATCACTACCATAAAACTTAGATTTTTTTCCCCCTCCCTCCCTGCTCCCTCCCTGAGATGGTATACAGTTTTATATAGGTTCTACACATACATTCCTATTAAATACATTTTCACTGTAGTCACGACATAACATTTTTTAAACCATAGAGAATTATGTAAATATATCATCTATTATTTGTTCCTACTCATATCAAATTTTGGGGATGCCAGTTTCATTCCTAACCAGCTGTGTGATCTAGAAGAAGTCTATGTTTCAGTTAACCTCTCTATGTCACCATTTTCTCATCTGTAAAATAGGGATGGTATCTGTTGTCATCAAAGCATCTATTAAATAACTATTATGTGCTGAGAAATGTATAAAATGATAGAGATACAAAGAAGAGTAAAAACAGTTCCTGTCCCCAAGGAGCTTACAATTTAAAAAACACTAAGCCATCAAATCCCATTGACATGTCATTTCCCATAAAATTTTTGCACCTTTGCTTCACATTGATATTAGATTTCATTCTGTCATTTCTATCAGGATTCTGAATCTCATATACTAAAACAGTTCAATAATACTTAAACTTGAAGCCAGACAACAAAATCTGGAGAGGATTTTGAGAATATCTACCCACAAGATATCCCTTCACTCTTCCAAATCAACTAACCACTACAGCCTCATAACAGAGGTATTGAGACGTAGAAGGATCAGAGTAGGAAGGAAAACCAACAGTACACAGAGCTCTGGAAAGAAAAAAATACTTTGGTGAGGGAGAGAGAAAGAATAAACTGCCTTAACTATGGTAGAAATAAATGAAGACCACTGGGTGAATTTTGAGCATCTCTAGCCTGTCAAAAATCATGTCCTCTCTGGGTCAGTTGCATACTTATAGAGTAATTTGGAAGATATCCTCTCTCTCTCTCTCTCTCTCTCTCTCTCTCTCTCTCTCTCTCTCTCTCTCTCTCTCTCTCTCTCTTCTCTCTCTCTGTGTGTGTGTCTCTGTCTCTGTCTCTCTCTCTCTGTCTCTCTCTCTTTCTCTTTCTCTCTGTCTCTGTGTGCGTCTCTGTCTCTCTCTGTCTTTCTGTGTGTGTCTCTGTCCCTGTATTTCTCTGTCTATGTCTCTCCTTCTTTCTCCACCTCTCTGTTTCTCCCCCCTCTGTCTCTCCCTCTCTGTCTCTCTCTCTGTCTCTGTATGAATTTTAACAAAAATTCATGGCAATATGTTGTCCATGAGATAGCTCTCGCTATTTGCCTTATCTACTTTTTAGGATTGCAAAGTATAAGACAATACATAAAATGTAAGGTATTATCCCCATTATCAGATGTAATACTGTTAAATATTTTCACTAACCAGATCTTTTTTTTTTTGCTGTCCTCAATCCCAAATAACTGGTTGGCCCAGATTTCACTTTCTTATCCTTTCAAGTGAATAAAAACAATCTAAATGAAAAGCTTCTGTGCTGAATTTTACACTCTGTACTCAGCTCTATCTGTTCAATAAAGCACAACAGGCATTTATCAAGTGCCCACCAAGTGCAAGACATGACCTGTACTATCAGTAGTGTAGAGAGAACTCCCTTTACCAAAGTAAATCAGTAATGGTTCTAAAATTTATAGTTTTAGAGAGTTCAGGGCCCCAGGGTAGGGGGGAGAGGAAGGAAGCAGGGAGACACAGAGAGGCCGTGTGACTTGTTCAGGGTAACTCAGGAGTATGAGTCAAAGGTAGGACTTGAGTCCTCCTGCCTCTAAGGTCATCACATGTTCCAAGATGAGTAAGGCTTTGCTAGGCACTGGCACCATAAAGACAAAAGAAAAAACAGCTATTGTTTTCAAAGAATTTATTTTCATACTGGCAGCTAGATAGTGCAGTGGATTAAGCACTGAGCCTGGAGTCAGGAACACTTAAATTCAAATCTGAACTTAGATACTTCCTAACTGTGTGACCCTGAGCAAGTCATTTAACTTCTGTTTATCTCTGCTTCCACATCTGTAAAATGGGGATAATAAGAGCACCTAAATCTCAGCGTTGTTGTGAAGACCAAACAAGATAATAATTGCAAAGCATTTACCATAGTACCTGGCACATACATTAATATTAGTTATGATAATGTTAGTATGATTATTGTCACTGTGGATTTAACATATAAACAGATAAGTAAAAATATAATCGTGTAGGGAGAGTTCATTGCTGACTAAGGGGAATCAGGAAAAGATCCCTCATAGGAGGTGGCACATCAGCTAAATCTGGAAATTTTATTTTAATTTAATTTAATTCCACATAATTTAATTATGTGGAAATAAGGAGAGAATGAATTTCAGATATAGAAGAAAACCTGTGCAAAGGTAGGAGATGAAATGCCACGCTCAGGAAGAAGTTGGGTGATTTGGTTGGAATGTAGAACACGTGGTAGGAGAGTAATGTGAAATAAGCCTGAAGAGGTAGACTGTGAAGAGTTTTAAATGTCAAGAAGAGCCTATATTTTACCTAGAGGCAATAAGGATCCACTGAAGGTTCTTCAGCGCAGTGAGTGACGTAGTCAGATTTGTGTTGGTTTATTGTCTTTTTTCTTCTTAACCCCTCTCTCTATACCAGGAGCTCATGTGTTTATAGTAAGTTAAGGTTTATAACAATCCTATGGGATGTCTATGTCTATAATATGTCTATTATTGATGTTATTATTAATATCATCATTTCAATTTTACATATGAGAACACTGAGAATCAAAGGCAGGAAGTTACTTCTCTCCATGTCACATAGTCTGTAAGTGGCAGAACTAAGAATCTTAACCACATCTCTCTTGACTTTAAGTCCTGTGCTTTTCTCCCCACTGGGCCCAGTGGTACAAAGATGCAGTAGAGATGACACCCCTCCATTTACATAAGAATAGTAGGGTTGCAGAGATCACTCCCTGAGAAGGACGATGTGTTTGCCATTTTGTGGACAAATAGAAAGCCATTTTGGCTTTAAGGTTTGTCACTGTTGAAAAGTACAGCCTCCTAGGCAGCTGCTTTGGCTACTGTCCCCAATTAACTTAGCCTAGTCTCAAAAATAGAAGGCAGCCTCTGTTCTGTTATATAATAAACAGTTCTTTATTTGAAATGACAATATTTACTTTTCCTATAGTGAACTCCAGCCGCCTACTAGGCAGTGGGCAAACAGTAGAACAGCCTAAAATGGAAACTTGAGAAGGCAGTTTAGCTAGTACAGTTTACTCTTAACTTTCTATTTGACCTACAAGTAATTAGAAGATCCCCTCACAGTTCTTCTCACTCTCTATCTGACTTGTACAGTATCATGTATTTCATCTGCCTTTCTACCTCGAGGAATAGTGACTTGGGCTCCCCATCCATGTCTGGGCCTTCTTATTTTAGAATCTGAGAAATATAAGGACCAGAAATCATCTAGTCTACTCCCTTGCTTCAAGAAAGCCTAATTAGATAAGTGTGGAGTTTATATTTTTAAACTTTGAAATATTGAGTGGTGGGGGATGAAAGAGAATAATGATAAAGTATATAGAGTTGTAAGGTTCACAGGGTACTTTTCTTGTAACAACTGTATGTGGTATGTGGTGACATTAAATGGACTTGCCCAGGGTCATAGAAGCAACAGGTGCTAGGGCCAGGATCCAAAACCAAGTCCTTTCACTCCAGATCATAGTATTTTTTAATTTATGGAATAAAACAAGCATTTCCATATCATAGCATAATAAAAAAAAAGATGATTGCACATGAAACTGCGAATCTATTATGTACAAATTGGTATTCTTTTCAAATATCTAATAAAGTTATGAAGTAAATTTCTTTTTTCTTTCCTCTTCCCTTCCACCCTACAGATGGCTACCATTAGACACAAATAGGTCTCTCTCTCTCTCTCGTATGTATATGTATGTATATATGTGTAAAATGTATGTATATATGTATATATGTGTAAAATTTTTCTATATATAATTCCATTTATCAGTTCTTTGTCTAAATGCAGATAGCATCTTTCTTCATTTGTCCTTTATAGTTAATCTGGATACATATACTAGACAAAATGACTTATTCACTCAAAGTCATTCTAAAAACAATACTGCCATTACCATAAACAATGTTCTCTTGATTCTACTCATTTTGGTCTTCATTATTTCATGCAAGTCTTTTTATGTTTTTCTAAGATTATTGAGTTCATCATTTCTTACAGAACAATAGTATTTCATCACAATCACATATCACAACTTGTTTAACCATTCCCAATGGATTGGCATCCCTACAATTGCACAGCATTTTAAAAACAGACCCCAACAGTAATCTTTTCTGGAATTCAACTACCTGTACAATCAAGAGGTTTTTTTTTATTCTTCTGTGCTATGGAGAAGTAGAAAATAGTTGGTTTTATCCTTATGACACTCATTGGTATTTAAAAAAAAAAAGTATTAATTCCTTTCCCTTCCCAGTCTAAATCCCATTTTCTATCCCTTAAATCATCTTGTTGCTCATCTGTCATTTCACAAATAATAAGCTTAATCTAAATTACATAATAAATCAAAAGAGGTCTAACCATTGGCAGGAGCAGGTAGGTAGCACAATAGATAAAGCACTGGGCTTGGAATCAGAAAGATTCATCTTCATGAGTTTAAATCCAACCTCACACACTTACAAGTTATGTGACCTTGGGCAAGTCACTTAACCCTCTTTGCCTTAGATTTTGCATTGGTAAAATGAGCTGGAGAAGGAAATGGCAAACCATTCCAGAATCACTGCCAAGAAAACCCCCAACGAGATCATGAAGAATCAGACGTGGCTGAACAACAATAAAAATTAATTGGCAAGTACAGTACAACGATGAATTTCTGCACATCCAGCAGTCAATGTCTTCTCTTCTTCTGCCTTTTCATGAATCATATCCAATCTGATCCATGGGATTTGCTTAATTCTTATAAGTGGTGTTCAAGTTCTCACCAACAATTTTTTTAAGTCTTGCTGCCACGAACATCTACATCTATGCACTTTGTTTAATCGGTAAAATCAGTTCAGATGCAATGATATTTTCATTAAATAAGATAATTTGTTGCTCACCTAATTTCTTCCTAGTTGAAAAATCCTGGATTCCCAGAGTTGTGCAGAAGTTCAGAGACTCTTTCCTACTTAAGAAACAAATATTAAAAGCATTTTCTTGAAAGTAATTGGAACAAAGGTAAATAATTTCAGAAATTAAACTTTATAATGAATACTATAATAAACTCTTCTTTTTTATGTGTCTGCCTAATAGATACAAACTCTAATGAGTATTCTCTTTTGTCACAACATACTACAAATATGGTATTTTGAAATCTTTCTTCTTGTTCCTTTGTTTCCTTATTCCTTTCCCTTCCTCCTTCTAATATTTTCTAAAGCGAAGAAGATTTTGAGCACATTCAGAAAGTTCACTGTACCTGAAAACTTGCATCATTATATTGTAATCATATTTATTAGAAGCTAATAGTTTCCTTATAGGGGAATTAAGCCATAATAATTACCCTGCAGCATTATGATCTGTAGCTTTCCCCCCCTCATGATGCTGTCTACCATCTGAACTATGGCTTGTTACTACACAGAATGGAGACTACACAAATACAGTACTAGATGAATTTATACCACACCATTTTACTCTCTCTGTTCCTTGATGATTTAAATACTAATAGCTCACATTTACATATGAGTTATCTCAACAGATGTTCCCAGCAACCTTTGAAAGCATGTCATGCAAAGGTTATTGTACCAGTTTTATAGATGAGAAAATTAAGGCTCAGAGAGAGGTTGATCAATTTGTCCAGTGTCATGCATTTAGAAAATTCTGGAACTTAGCTCACAGTCTAATGTACCCCTAAATCCGGGGCTCTTTCCACTATACCTTGGCAGCCTTTAAAGACATTTTTTGTGGTGTCACACATCTTCAATTTGAATTATAAATCGTGCCTAACTCAGAAAGGATGAGAAATTTATAAGGATTCACTAAATGCAAATGATTTTCCCCAAAGAACCCTATGTAAACAATTGATTTCTACTGTTTACAACAATTGCAAAGCAGTCAGGACTTCTAAGACCTCTACCCACCCTCTTGCTTCTACTGTTTATTTCCACAGGCAAACCACTATATAACTTGACTATGTATTTGTTATGAGGACAATACTACTTGCTACTTTAGTACTTTGCAGATGGATGAGTTCATGCCTATAAAAGTTCAAAGTTCATCTTTAAAGGTTGTTATAAGAAGAGCAAATTATTAGTATTCCTTTTATGAGTGCTTAATTAGTTACCAGGTTGTCAGTGATGAATTCAGTTTTCCCGAAATGCTATTTGTTCTTGCAGACTTATTTGTATGACTCTCCTTCTGGGCTGAGTCTTCTTTTAATCTGTTTGGAAATTTTAAAAAAGATTCAAAAGCTTTTTGTGTTTGTGAACTGTTTTTTTTTTTAATCATCAGCACCACTTCTTTCCCTTTTTTTTTCTATACCAGCTCATACATCTCAAGACTACAGAATCCATCCTTATTTAGTAAGATTCCTACCTATTAAACCTACTGGACATACTCTCCATTTGGATCATCAAAGTGTCAAGTACTTTGTGATGCCTGTAGTCCCACAAAGTCCACTAGCTCATTAGCAGCCAGTCTTAATGTAGGAAAAGTGTTTGAATATGAATTATTTAGGTAATGTCATCCTTGGTGGTGGAATCATTGTAGTCTGTCCCACTGGCCATTACACGCAGATGGCTCAGTTTGGTAGGCGTTGAATAAATGCTTAATGAATGGAATTAAATTAAAATATAGGATTCTGAAATTCTTGCTTGAAATGAAGGAAAAATGGACACTATCTAAAAACCACCTGCCACATGATAAATTTTTAAAAAACATATCTTGTTGGTTCAAGATGTGTTAGAAGACTATTATAATACTGAATCACTTATCATTAGTTTTAAATAAAAGAAAACAAATATTTTTCCATACCGTCTTTCCCACTTGATATTGTGTTTGTATATAATTTGACAGAATCTTATCTCATTTCTAAAGGTAAGCATCTTTTAAAAATTTTTTTGTATATAGGAAAATATGAATGAAATATATCCCTTTTTTGTAAAAGTAGTTAACAGTGAATAAAAATCAAAATTCGTATTATAACTAAAATAGATAAGTAGATTGATAGATATGAAGAAAATTACAGGAGGAAAGTATGAAATGCCTTAGCTGAAGCTACCCCTCTAGGACCCCCTATAAGGAGAAAAGCCCTCTATAACAAATGTGTGAGTAGCAAAAATTCAGTTTATGTGACCCTTTTTCTTGGGGTGTTTTAATTGAAATGTTTATTTTTTTGAATACAGAGTTCATAATAAAATATTTTTAAAAGAAACAATCCTCTAAAATTTAATAACTGACAATCAATGGTGAAAACTTTATTTTGGAGTTACATGAAAAAAATTATATTTATTAAGTTCCTAAGTGACTGTAAAGGAACCCAGAAATAATGTAGTTGCTTGGGCTTTGGTATGTTTTATTTCTTCAAAAACTTTGAAGACTAGGTATTCAAAATGTTCTTAATATTTCTAAGCAAGAAAGTACTTTATTAAACTAAAGAAAAAAGTATCTTTATGACCATCACATCTGTCAGTAATCCTCAACATTATACAATAGTAAACGTATTCTGATTTGGAGGTTTGTTCCACATGGAGAAAATAAGTTGTGAAATTTCAATAACCAGCATGAAATTCTGAGCACTGTCCAGGAAGTTTCAGACACAAGAACCTTTATTAAGCATGGAAGTATTAAGGTTTTGAAGGGCCAGTAAATGATGTAGTGTACAACAGTGAGGTCTAATTTACCCACTCAGAATGGAAACCCTATATCCTGCATGTCTGGTTCATGTATGCAGATAGACGGATAGACTTAATTTCTCCTGGGAAGCTGAGTTATAAAAAGGTATCATTCAGAACAGACAGTTTTATGATTGCATAAGAGGAAAAAAGATGATAAGAGTTGCTGGGGGTGGCGGTGGTAAGGATTGTCCCTTTCAGTGTTAGAATTTATCATTGAAGATAAATTCAAGAGGTGAAGTGCGCTAAGAAGCAAAAGCATTGCAAACTAAATGAAGAATAAAAGTTGTGCAGCAGTTCGAAGCATATGGACACCCACACAGTTTGCAACAAGAGCACTGGGAACCCCCAGACTTCAGCTTATTAAAGATGACCTTTACCCTCTCTAAAATTTCAAAGCTGACGTTTCAAGGGCTGAACAGACTGTGCGCCATATGTAACATGACCTCAGCTCCACTCTGCCAAAGCACTGATGGCATCACTAATGAGAGGTGAAAGGTCCTTTTCTTGCAGCTTTTTCAGAAACCCACCAACTCTGTGTAGTAAGGATCCTCCCCCCTTCACACACATACTTCTTTTTTTTCTAGGCTAATTGCATTTAATACACAGCTTCAAAACACTTTTATTACAGGTCATTTTCCTTATTGCTTCAGTCAAATGGCAGGATGTACAATCAAATGATAGAGGAGAACAAACTTATTCTAATTCAAAAGGCAAAAGGGATTAGCAGAATATTATATTAAACTTGTCTTTCATTTATGTCTGAAAGGAAGTTCTGCAGAGGCTCCATTCAACTTATTTCTTCCTGGTTTATAAAATATATCAAAGACTGAGTCAACCAGGTGTGTATTTCTTTCTGAAAGGGATAAAAAAAAAAAGCTTCATTTGGATAGAAAAGTGATCATGACAAAGCAATTCCTGGTAGTTTCAATACCTTTTACCTAACAGCTTGCAGTAGGACATGTGCTGGGGAAATATAATAAACGTCCTTTAAAGCAAATTCCTTGTTTCTTTTCATGTGTTTGAAATGGTATTCAGATAACTTTTGCAGTTATCTTCATAGCATGCACAATTTTCTTCCTAAAGAAATATTTAGAGTGATCCTTAAGAAATTAGAAAATTAGGTGAATTGAAACAGACTTTCTCACAAGAGAGTCTTTGTAAAAAAAGCCAGAGGGGCGGTCCTTGCAGCCAGAGCTGCAGAACACATTCCCTTCAAGGTGGAAGTGAGGGTCTTTACTGGAGAAAGTACTGAGGAATCAAGTTTTCAGGAAATGCAAATTTTAAAATGTGTGGGTAGCATGCACTAGTAGTAGTTATTGAGTATGGAGATATTCTGAGTTACTACTTACTATAAGTAATAAATCTTGAACTTTCTATTTATAGATCAAGTTGGATCACTCCAGAATTAAAGAAATAGGCACTTCGGTTTTTTTTTCTTCCTTTTGTTTTGATGAAATAGGGAATATTCTACTTTTGGGGGCGAAGAGGTCACGAGACGAGCTCATTTAATATGGGGAATAGTTTTCCCTATTTAAAACCAATCCTTTTAGGGGAAGGGATTAACGGGAAACATTATTTGCATGATACTAGGGTGTGTCTGTATGTACTTGTGTATGACTGAATCCGTGACCTTATACAAGTGTCTAAAAACCTTAACAATTCTTCCTGGGTGAGGCAATAACCAAACCAGATGAAGCTATTTCTTCTTCTAAGTCTTTCTGATGTGGATACACTGGGTGTGTTCAGGAGCTGTATAAATACGAGGCAGAAATTGCTTGCCTTTGCACCCCAGTGAACCTAGGAGGGTGCTGGGTGCCCTGCTTCTAAGTAGGGCAGTAAAAACAGGTGTTATGGGGACCCGCCTTTCACTCACCCCTCAGCTGCCACCTCCCCTCACCCTCGCCGGGGCAGATCACCAACAAGCAGAAATTTATGCTCCACATTCCTTTCTCCGAATTACATCCAAAAGTCTTCGCTTCTTACATGGAGGGAAACAGTACAGGAGAAGCAGAGTGGAGGACAGGGGGTGGGAGTGAAGGAGAAAGAGACTGTAGGGGGAGTTGAAAGGAAGAGAGGATCCTTCCCTATATCTTCTCGGCTGCAGGAGCCGGTGGTGAGTCGAGCTTCTGGGGTTCAAGGAGTGGGATCCTGTAGGCAGAAAATCTCTGGATCTTCAGCCTGTCAGATTTCCGGAGGCTGGAGGACAGTGAGTCCTAGCCGCATCCGCACCTCTCCCCTCCCCGCCACCACCTCCTTCTCTTCCCACCTCCCCACCCGCATTTGTGATCCAGGGCAAGATTTTCCAAGTTTTGATCTGACTGGCCTGACCTGGTTCTTTCTGCCAGTAAGAGAGCGCCCTCTCCCTCTCTCTCCTCTTCCCGCTTAGTTGTTCAGATTGCTGGCTTCTCTCGCACAGCTCCCTCTCCCCAGACCCGGCCCCCTCCTTCTCCCCGTATTACCTTCCAGCTTCTCAACCTCGTAGGATGGCCTACCTCCTCCACCTCCACTCCCCCTACCCCACCCTTGGATCCTGTTTCTGTCCCTCTGCCCCGTTGCTAACCATTCTTCTTACTTCGTAACCCAGACCAATCTCCCCAAAGGGGTAAGCAAGAAGTCCCTTCTCCTTTCCCACTTCCATCCCAGGTCTAGCTCCCGGCAGAGCCAACGGCCTCGTAGAGGCCAGGATGAGTATATAAAGCAATAACCCGGGAGGGACTGGAGAGATTGGGGCCACTGGCCATTAGCCCCTAAGATCAAGTTGGGGTCCTAGGTTTGCTCAGTGGTGAGGCCTCTTTCTAGGAGGCTGGAATTGGAGATCCCAGGCCTGAGCTGAGATTTTAAAAGGTCAGAGAGGAGCGACGGAGTGAACCGCTTTGCAAGGCGAAGGGGGCTGGAGTTTACATGGAGGATGGGGATGTTTTCCTCTACCAAATGGGAAGATAACTCTTGATGGCTGCCAATGATGTTTTCATTAGGCGAAGGGAAACTCTTTGCTACAGAACTCTGTAAATTATAGTCTGAGGTTCCGAGGCTGCTCTTTGTTAGTTCGCATTTAAAGGAGTCTCAAATCTTGTTTCAAACTCTACAGAGTCAACTGGGTGAAAGTGGATAGCAGTGGAGTGAGTGGGAGGAGTACCCCACCCCAACCTTTTCTCATCTAGGACCCAAGAAGTACCTGGTTGTAGACGTGGCCGTGCATTTTGCTGGGGATTTCCCGCAGATACCACGAGGGTGCATGAAACCCTGAAGCCAAAGCAAAGGGCCGCTGAAAATCCAATGTATTTGGAGTATGTTCAAATATTACACCTTTGGAGTGTAGAAAAGGTTCCAAATAAGGGGAAGGAATATGTATGACACACGTAGAAAACACTCGAGGTGTACTCACCACTCTCTCCAAACCCAGCCTCTCCCCAACCACCAAGGTTTCTATCTGCTTTAGCTGATACCACTCGATAGTGAAGGCCGGTCTCTCAAATGCACTAATTGAGTCACATAACGCTGAGAGCCCTCTATTTCAGCAACCCAGAGTCTGATTCGTCTGCAGCACTTTCTTCCGCAATTCAGTTACATTATCTCATTTGAAAAGTATTGAGGCAGAGACGCTGCCATTATCATTGTCTCCGGTTACGCTAAATGGCATTATGCTGAGAAATGAAAGAATACAAATGTTTTGAACGTGCTGATCTTCTTACTTGCTTGGCCTGGCCTGCATGCTGGGTACAGAAGCAGGCAGGCAGTGGATGCTCTCTCTGAGAGGAGGTTGAATCTGACACAGGATCCAGCCGCTAGCTGGGGAAACTCAGGAGAGCAGGCTCTTTCGGAGCCGAGGTTTTTTGGTCTTTGTTCCTGGCATTGAATCAGGGGTTCATAATGTGGTGTTCCATGAAAATATATATATATATATATATATATATATACACATATATACACACACACACATAGATAACAGTTTCAATATATTTTGTTTCTTTTTTAACCTATGTGGTTTTTTTAATGCATTTAAAAGCATTATTTTGAGAAGGGGTCTATAGAGAAGAATTCGCCAGAGGTGTCTCTGACACACAAAATAGTTAAGAATCTTTGCACGAAAGGTTTTGAAAGAAAAGTCAGTGGTCAGTGATATTTCATAGCCACGGGATTTCTGGGAAGGCATATCACATCCTCAGGTGAAATCTTCTCTTCTCTGGGATACTATTCGGGCGTTTTGATTTTTGGTTGAAGTGAAAGAAGAGAATGAAAATTACATCTTTAATTTGTGTATACCTACCTAGGAAAGTATAGTAAGGGTAGGTAGGGAAGAGAGATCACCATAGAAGTGTGTGTGTGTGTGGGGGGGGGGTAGTTCCCATCATTCTGGAGCTTTAAGCATGCCCTGTGGAAAAGGTTCTTTAAAGTGGATAGAAGAAAAGAAGTTCTATTTGCAAATAGAAGTACCTGACTTGCCAAAACTATAGATGTCCACCTATTGTTGCTTATGGGTCAACAGAAGCATCTTCGGAGGGTGAAATCAGACTGAGAAAATGCAATCCTGTCGAAGAGAAAAGGAGTGGGAATGGAAGAGAGGGATGGAGAAAGAAGGAAGAGAGAAAAAGAAAAAAAAAAGTTGTTAAAAGATGTCAGGGCCACAGTGTTTAAATGGCTACCTATTCTAGTCAATTTCTGATTGTACAGTGGCCGGCACGCAGTACTTATGCGCGTGTCTCTCTCCTTTTGCTCAAACTAGACCCCCACATCTTGAAGTAATCAGCAGCCGAGAAGGGACTCGTCCCCCTGGCATCTCAGGTTAAAGAAGGAGGTCCAGGAAAATGTGGTAGAGCCATTACAAGAAACCTGAGATGCATTCATCAGGGACTCCAATTGCCATCGCATTAGGATTGATTAGAGACCAGCAGTACCGTAATGACCCGGAAAGAGGGGCAGCCAGGGATTATTAATATCAGAACGTTGGGGGTTGGGGGAAGAGAAGTTTTATGTTACTAGGATTTATATATGAGTGCAGGTTTACCTAAGGAAACTGGATAGTCAGTGAATCACGCAAACAATAAATCTAATTGCATCTAAAATTTCATGAAGCCTTATTTAAAGGGAAAAAAGTGGGAGGGGTGGAGAGAATAAAAATTTAACTGTGATTAAAATACAGGTTACAAGGAAATCCAGCCCAGTATTTATCTCAGACTTTATAACCAAAGTTTGCTGTGGATAAAGATCGTAGAAAGTAAGGAAGAGACGGAGTGAATGACTGAATAATTTGGTTTCCCAGCGTTTAGGACCCAAAGAAGAATTTTCCCCTCAGTCACTACATTTTCACTTTAGGGTTCACTTTTCTAACTTTTTTTTCTTTACACTGTGCCTTAGGGGTAACAGGGTGTGAATTTTGGGGGTAGGCAGGGGCACTGAACATTCTGAAATCTAATTTTTATGGAAGAAGTGATACCCTGGTTAGAGCTTTTTTTTTTTTTTTTGGGCATCCTATAAAAAAAAGACATTAAAGATTGGGATCCCAAAGAGACGTGGAGGAGAGAGTGGTTCGTCTCCTTCCTCGGACTATGAGCCAAAACAAATCAGCCCCTGATGGTCTAGGTTTAAATGCAGCTCACTGGATAATTAACTCCATCTTTCCAGCCCAACTTAACTGTTTATTTAGTGTCACCCTGTATTATCATCACTAGCACTTTCCTCTGAGAAGGAGGAGCTGCAGGCTTTCACCTCCAAAAAGGAAATTCTTCTTAGCTTAGACAGATTCAGCGTGCAGGATGTATATTAGTTTAACTTTTTTTTTTTTATTGGAAACTGTGGAAGATAAAGACACGTGAAAAGTTTCATTTGGCAAACTTGCCAACCTGGGACTCGGCAGGAGCTGGGGGTGGGGGGAGAGGACTCGGGGAGGGAGAGAAGTGGAATAAAGTCCCACCCATAGTGTCCCTAATCCTTGGGAAATAATTCCGGTAAACTACCCAGAGAAAGGGTCCTTTGTATTTAAATGTGTAGAATGGTCAACCAGGTCAAAATCTAGCATTGGTTTTGGGTAGAATGGGTAAGACTATTTACTAATCTCCGTTAAACTTCATCCTTTCCTTCTCTTCACTTTCTTTCCCAGTTGGAGAACTTCAGTGAAACTCCACCTCTTTGCTTCCCTAGGCGGCGTAGTATAGTGGAAAGAGATCTGGCGATTTGGAGTCAAAGAGTGAAATCCCAGTTTGGTCACTAACTACCTGTATGACCTTGGGCGAGTCACATGACTTCTCTGGGCCTCAGTTTTCTCAGGACAGAGTCCCACACCTATGGGCTTTGGCACTGGGGTTATATTCACGATGAGAGGATTGAACTACGTGACCTCTAAGGTCCTTTCTCGCTCCAAATCTTTGATCCTATAGATCTTCCATCTCTAAAAAAGCCCATCCTACCTAATTGGAAGCAACATTCCCCAACTAGAATCCAATGCCAAAGCAACAGCCTTCATTTCAAACCTAGGAACTCAAACCTAGTACCACCATCCCCTGACTCCGCAGCGAAACACTTAGACACACGCACACATACACTTGGCCCATATATGGAAGACAGCAACCTAACATCAAAAAGGAAAGAAGACTTTTAAAAGCCAAGTTTAAAAAACCACCCGCACACAGACACCCTAAAGCCCCTTTATCTTCCAACTCTTAGAAATCTGTCTTTCCTTCAACTTCTTCTCTTCCCTGTTAAGTTTGTTTTTTCTGGTGCCTCGAAGTACATCCAAGACAAAGGGTAGAGACCATATTTTCAGAAGACAAGCCTAGCAGATTTAAAGAATCTCTCCGCCCCTCCTAGATGCTTCTCAAACCAGCTTTGTTTTCACAGGTGTGGGGGGAAAAGAAGGGGGAGCAATTCTTATGAGGAATTAAATGTCTCCAGGGGTCTTGGTTCCCGGAGGCTGTTTATTTGCACCTAGGAAGTAGGCTTGCTCCAGTCCCCCTTCCGGTTCCACGAGGTGGGGGAACTGGGTTATTTTAGAAGAAAATACAAATACAAATCCTTATTGTTTAGAAATAAACCGAGGAAGCTGGCCGGCTCCCCTATGCCCTGCAGTGGGAGGGAGAGAGCTGAGCAGATCCGGTGTCACGTTGCAGATTCCCACTAAAGATAACGAAATGTGATCTATTTTTTCAGAACAGCAAGTGGATGGGAAAGAACCTTTACAACACAAAACTCATTTACTAATGGACTGGTTTTGGGTTTCCCCACTCACTGTAAAAAAAAAAAAATCGCCTTGACTGAGGGTTTATCTTATTCATACCTCTGAGAGCTCCTTTCCAGAGAGAAGAAACTAAGTTTTGGACCTAACTTGTCTGTGGCAGTTTTGTCATGAGGGTTACTGCAGTTTTGGGTAGTGGTTTTATTCTAGGATGAAAGAATTGAGGAGACCCTGTATAGCTACACAAAGCAGACTAGAAAAGAAGCCTCTGACTTGGCTGCCTCTAACCTCACAATAATTTCATACGTAGGGTGCCTCCCTGAGGATCTCCAGCATGAAGTAGTTAGCCTGGATGGCGGAGACACGAAGAACCTAGTCCTTCAAAACCATATCAACATCTCTCCGTAGAGGAGATTCCAATTATTTAGTGCATAGTGAAAGGTTTTTATGTCAACATTTCAAAAATTTGTCGACATTTCCTTCCATTCCCGTGTCCCAGTATTCGTTTTTCACCTCTGCAAATAGTAAAGGACATGAGCAATTACCTGCATAGATGAGCTGAAACTGGAGTTAATGCACGATAACCGTATTAATCCATTTTGCTTGCGCCTCCCAGAAAATCTTTGCAGCGATAGAGGAGGAAGGGAGTCGGAAAGAAACAGTTTTTTTCCTTCTTTAAATGTAAAAACAAAAACCCAACCCAAAAAGTATCTATGTGTGATTTGCATTGACAGGAAAGGTTTTGTGTTACCAGAACAGAGAAAACCTTTCTCTGTGTGAGTTAAAATGGATAATTTGGTTTGCGTGGTTGGTAAATTCATGACATTTTACCTCTTTTAGTGGTTTAAAGTGAAAGGTTCCATTTTGGGAAACCTTATATATCCGGACCAATAATGAACATTGCTATAACAATTGGTTCCCTTTTCCGGGATCGAAATAGCAGGTATCCTTTCTGTTACAAAGCAAAACCATTTTTTTCTTTTCCATTTATGCAATTTTGTGTATTATACAGCAGAATAACAATTAGTTGGGACTGGGGCTTTGAAATGTTTAGGGATGAATACTAGATCTTTCTGGTAAGATTCGACGTCAATGGCATCAATCAATGCTGTCTTCTTTCTTCTAGACCACCTTCGGTATGCTCCACTTTGAAGAGATGGGAGTCGGAGGTGGAACGAGAAGCAGGGAGAAGGAATAAGAAACATGAGAAAAAGGTGGTAGCATTAATCTAAATGCTCACTTCCCTCTTAATCTGTATCTGCTTCTATGTATCACAGCTCTTCCTCATCTCCTCAAGTAAACTAGTTAGTTAACAAGCCTTCACAGTAAATGAGTATTCCAACACAAACATTCTTTTTAAGAGACCCTCCCCAGCGACTGAGACCCACTTTCTGTACCTCTAACCCCTATATTATAATTATGCGCACTTGCTCCAGACTTTAGGGTATTAGTTGATTTTTAGACCTGGGTTTAAGACTCCGTTCCGGTCCCCACACAGCTGCCTTGTCAATAAGGATCTGTTCCAAGTAGAGACATTCCTTCTGGCAGGACATTGCAGCTCTTTAAGACTTCATCTGAAACATCATAAGTACTAAAATAAAATGGCTAGGGAAAATTACCAGACACATGGTCATGAGATGCAAAAGTGCCAGGCATCCAGTTTAGAAAATAAGTCATTGTACAGACTATGCGGCAATGGCTTATTTTAAATAGCACATATTCATTAAAATACATTTTTAAAACCTAAAGGTAAGAAAATCTTAACATCTGTTCCCAGGATTTAATTGCATGTGTAAATGATACAGTGGAGTCTCAGGGATGCAAAATGGAGAGAGAGCTAGACTAGAAATTCCCAGAGAACTGAGAGATGCAACCATTTTTTACAAGCTGGATGATAATTCTTAGAGTATCTGAGATAGTAATTAGTGTGTTTATTGTTAGCTTATAAAGAAAATAAGAGAAATCCACACACATACAATTCCTCCTCAGTGGCTGTTATTTAAATTTAAACATTTAAACAGTTTAGTTCTGGTAGGTCATTTGCCTGAATGAAGACATATTTAATAAAGACAAACAGGTCCTAATGAACCTTGGGATCTCCTAAGAATGGACTAAGAGGCTTCACTTAAATCAAAAGCATTTTTGAAGTGTACTTAAAATTCTGTTTTGAACTTATCTAATCAAAGATAAGCATAGTCATAAAGTCGCTCCCATTCCACCATTCCGTTTCCCTTATCTCAACTTATTGTTCTTATCATTGGCCCTGTCCCAACTACTGACAATAGATTATCTTTGTTTAGGGAGGCTAATTGTTTTCAAAATCTTTTTAATAATTGCTTTAGCTCAAGGTGTGCAAATGAGGATTAAGATAATTATAGTTTCGTTTGGGCAATTTGTCCAAACATTCCCCACACCTACAAGAAAAAGCAAAGGATGGGACTTTAAATTGCAGAACGCCTTTCATTCCACTAGCAGTAAAACAAGCTTGCATTACAGTCTACAGACACACACACATACATACACCACTCCATATTTAATCTTCTTGGAGCCGCTACCGTTCTAGTTTTGAGAATAGTGTCCTTTGCATAGCTAGGCTAGGATTATATTACAACCGGTCGGTTATTGGAGATGGGTACAGTTTTATTTAATTTACACCCCTCTAGTGCCTTTCATCTGAGGTCGCCAAAGCATTTTTGTTAACATCAATTAAAGAAATTTCTCATCATTCCTTGGTAGGAAGGTATTATTAGTAAGACTAAATGAGCAAAAAGGGACATTGAGTCCCTAAGGGTCAACCTAAGCTACCTAGGGATAAGCCTAGTCAGAAATTAACCCCGGCTGCCCCACCCCCCATCTTGGACTAATTAACTCTTCTTCTCTGAACATAACATTTACCTATTCCAAAATTAAATTGCTTCTACCCTCTAAAGCAGAAGAGCTTCATGGCTGAAGTCTCTAGTGTTAGTAGTGGGGTTAGAGGGACAGGCTTAGCGCAGCGCATAGATGAAGGCCCAAGAGCGAAGCTGAGGCACCATCAGCAGCATGGACTTATGGTTCTCCTCTTGTATTATTTATCGCTCTCCATAAGCTATTCATCAAACCATTATTTATTCATCCCAGCGTTAAGGTAATTAAATATGAGCTCACCGGGAAAGAGCAGGTCTGGAAGGGACAGGGGAGATGGGGGGGATAGGCGGGGAGGGGGGGGAGGAGTTAAAAGGCCTGTAATAATTGATTTGTACAGAGATGAGCCTGGTTCCCCTTAGCTGACACTTGAGAAGGGGCTCAAGTTACAGGGTCCTGAAGTGTCTCCCCAATCCAGACCCCTGGGTCAGCGAGGCAGTCTCATTCTCGCGTCCCCCCTTCCCGTCTCTCTCTCCTAACCCTCCCTCTCCCTCCTCTCTCTTCTTTCTTCCCCCCTCTCTTCTTTTCTTCTTTCCCCTCTCTTCCTCCTCTTCCCTCCTCCTTCTTGTTCTCTACTTCCTCCTCCTCCCCCTCTTCTCTTTCCTACCCCCCACTCCCGGCCTCTCTCTCCCTGCAGAGGAGGCTCGGCCTCCCAGCACCCCTGCCTTGCCTGGCCGAGCTCTGAGGCTGGCTAGATTGGGATAGGCGCCACAGGCAGCCAATCAGCGCGCCCTGTCCGCTCCGCGCTTTAAGGCTGGTTGCAGGGAGAACAGAAAGCAAGTTCCCCAGCAACAATCAGCATCCACCCGGAGAGAGCCCGGGGAGGCTGCTCCGCGCCGGAGGCTTAGTGCCCGGCGCTCCCACCCATCCACCCCACCTTCTCTCCCTCCTCCTCCTTTTCCTTCTCCTTGCCCATCCTTCTTTCTATCCGCTCAAAACTCCTCAGCTGAGCTCCCCCTACACCCCATCGTCTGCAACTGAGAAAGAGAGAGGACTTCTAGAAGAGGGAGGGGGTCGGAAGCCTCCCCTCCACCCCCTGTCTCTAGCTCTGGTTGCCCCCCCCTCCCCCGTTTTCCGTCTCGCTCTCCACTGTGCCCCAGGTTGCTAACTCGGGCCAAGCGCCAGCCATGTCTATGCTGCCGTCTTTTGGTTTCACCCAGGAGCAAGTGGCCTGCGTTTGCGAGGTTCTCCAGCAAGGGGGGAACCTGGAGCGATTGGGGAGGTTTCTCTGGTCCCTTCCTGCCTGCGACCATCTGCACAAGAACGAGAGCGTCCTCAAGGCCAAGGCCGTGGTCGCCTTCCACCGGGGCAATTTCCGTGAGCTCTACAAAATTTTGGAGAGCCACCAGTTTTCGCCCCACAACCACCCGAAGTTGCAGCAGCTGTGGCTGAAGGCTCACTACGTGGAAGCGGAGAAGCTGCGGGGCCGACCCCTCGGGGCAGTGGGGAAGTACCGGGTCCGCCGAAAATTCCCTTTGCCGAGGACCATCTGGGACGGGGAAGAGACGAGCTACTGCTTCAAAGAAAAGTCTCGAGGTGTGCTGCGGGAGTGGTACGCACACAACCCTTATCCTTCACCCCGGGAGAAGCGCGAGCTTGCTGAGGCTACTGGGCTGACCACCACCCAGGTCAGCAACTGGTTTAAAAACCGGAGGCAAAGGGACAGAGCAGCGGAAGCCAAGGAAAGGTACACAGGGCGTTTCTCTTTGCTCTCTTAACCCTTCTGCCCTCTGTAACCCCCCACCCCCATCCCACCCCAGCCTACCCTTACACCTTTATCTCCTTTTGTCAGAGCATTGCTGTCAGGAACCTCATTCTCCAAGCTGAGATAGAAAAAATAAAGTTCATGAACTTGGATTTAGCCTGCTGGGCAGTCAAGAAGGAGAGAGACTAATTTTACTTGTTTTTCCTCTGCAACATTGTGTTCAGTGGGTGTGAGTCTCAGAAATTATTTGCGACCAGTTTGTTTCTCTCACCCCTGACCCACTCTCCTCTCACCCCTTTGCGAATGAGTGGCTGGAGTATGTCTGAGAGAGGAGGAAGACTCGAGAAGGGAAAGGACGGGAAATGAAAGGAAGGAACGGGACGAGAGGAGAAAGAAATGGGAGTATAGTGTATTTTTTTTTTTCAGTATCAGTAATAAGGAGAGAGCGCCAGAGATTCGGGAGGAGGGGGTGTCTTACTGAGTGGCAGAGATCTCTGGTACCACCTTTTCCTCTTTCCTTCCTTGATGAGTGGGGCTGACTTTTTGGGTCCCTATGTCTTCACTTTCACACAAACCCATTAAGACTATCCTCTTCAGTCTCCAGTAAGTTCTTTGGGGGAAAGGTCGGGCGGTTTCACATCACACTTGTAAATTTCTAGCTGTAGGAGGGTGGAGTTTTAAAACAAAGTCCAGAGAGAACTATGTGGAAAGACGGAGACGACTTTATGGACTTAATCGCAACCCCTGAAACAAAGCTGCATCCTTCCTTGCGCACTTCCCCAGCCAGGGAAGCTGTGTATCTGTCAGCACCGCCAGTCGGAGACTACGAGCTCAACAGCCTCACTCATTGCTTGCCCCAGAGATCAGAAACGCGTTTTTTATGGTTAATCCCCAACTGCCCCCCCGCAAATACCCCACACATCCTGACCTCCTTCCCCCACCCATTCTTTTTGCAGTTTCGAGCTGAGACTCAGAACTGGGAGGCGGCCGGAATAACTGCGATCAAAAGCAGAGTTTAGTGAATCGTCAGGAGTTTTTTAGGAAACCAGAACACTCCGGCTGGTTTTCTTTTGTTCACTTCCCTGTCTTGGTACCAACACTCTACCTATTTATTTTGGTCCGAGATAAAAGTGTCTAGGCAATATAAGTTCAGTTGAAAGAAGTCAGCAGGGCGAGAAGAGGGAGGAAAGGAAGGAACGAGAAAGGGAGGAAATAAAGTGGGGAGGGGGTACTTCAGGAAAGCGGAAGTAAGAGGAAGCAGTGAAATAGTGAACTTAAACAGGACTTAGGACAGGTCCACTCATCGCACTCCGAAGTCACGCAGGTCTTGATTCTTAGTGAGGACGTCTTGACATGACCTCTTTGGCTTTTATGAGGGATGAGGGAGGAGGAGGGATTGGGATTTCGAGTGGGGCGTGAGGGAGATGGCATGGGAACAAAAACTCTGCGATTCCAGTTAGGCTGAAGTTACAAAATCCTCCAAGTCAGGCCTCAAGGCCCACTCCCTGATGAAATCAGCAGTACTGGCTTGGGTCCCTGTGTTTACTCAGGTCACTGCACTGCCTTGGGCACTGCTTCCCCATGACCTGTCCCTTTTAATGACAATCGTCAGACAGAAATACTAAAAGTAGTTATTTAGTCATATACATCTCCCTTCTGCACTATGGAAAAGAGGTATCTGATTTGACCAACAAATCTTTCTTGGGTTATAGATTTTCTATTTTGTTTCTTTCTTTCCCTTCTAACTTTGAAGGGCTAGAATTTGTTTAGGTTAAGCATTATTTAAATGTGATACCTCAGAGTATTTATTTCAGAAGATCACTCTGTGATAGAATTTTTTTAAAGTTTTTTTTTAAAATCTCCATAAATATTTTCCTTCTGAAATCTGCAAGATTTGGGAAGCAAGGTCTATAGGGCCTTGTAGGGAACTCAAACTCTTCTTACATCTCTGATTCCACTATGTTCTTCCTCTTGTTTCTTTCATGACTTCTGCTAAGGGGTGGGTGAAGGAAGACTCCCTTTGTGCAATTATTCTTTTTCTTTTTCATATTCTCTTTCTGCATTCCCTTCCCTTCCCTTTTCTTGTTCCTTTCCTCCTTCCTTTTTCATTCTTTTCCTTTCTCCATCTTTCAATCTAACCGTATGCTCTTGTTTTCTATTTCTCAGGGAGAACACTGAAAACAATAACACATCCTCAAACAAGCAGAATCAGCTCTCTCCTCTGGATGGGGGTAAGCCACTCATGTCCAGCTCAGAAGAGGAATTCTCACCTCCCCAAAGTCCAGATCAGAACTCAGTCCTCCTACTCCAAGGCAATCTGAGCCATGCCAGAAGCTCAAACTATTCGTTGACCGGCTTAACTGCCTCTCAGACAGCCCACAGCCTCCAGGGGCACCAACATCAGCTCCAGGACTCCCTGCTCGGACCCCTCACCTCTAGCCTGGTGGATTTAGGCTCCTAAAGCAAAAGTACTTCTGGCCCATGGAGAACTAGTTGAAGCATCCACTGATCAGCAACTAGAGACGTTTGTAAATATAGAACAGGAACAATTTTGCAGCGCATATCTGGGGAACTTTATGCATCAAGGAAACATGGACTTTCACAAATACACTTTTTAAAAAGGGTAACAGAAACAACACTGCTCTCAAGAAATGATCTCTCCTCCCCAACTCTTATTACTTTTACCTTTACGCCCTTGTTCCTAAGTGTCGGTGCAAACCCCCAAACTAACAAAACTTCAATGACCTACCAGTTTATGCTACTGATTCCATCACCTTAAATGAAGTTTAAAAAACCCCACCAACACAGGAATTACAAACTAGTTGGATTTCAATTCTTTAATTTATTTATGATCCATTTTTAAAGGAGAGAGGAAAAAGAGAAATCTGATGCAAACAAGAGTCTCTACCATTGGGGGAATTTGGTTGAATTCTTAAGCTGAATAGAGGAAAAATGCTCAAAATCTTTTTTTTTTTGAGGGAGGAAATTAAGTTTACATTTTTCATATCTAGTGTTAAATGATTTCCATTTAGTTTAAAATAAAAAAGTATTAGAAAATCAAGTGCCTAAATGTCTTAATGCACATACATAAGGCAGTTAGAAATAGAAAGTGACCATTGCATTTTTGTTGGACTTTTAGGGATTTTTGGGCGGAGGTTGTTGATTTTCTTTCTTTCTTTCTTTCTTTCTTTCTTTTTTTTTTTGATGGACTTTTGAAATGCATCAATGTGAAGTGTCACAGTTTCCTGGATGTTTCTTCTTATGCCCTCAATGCTTTCATATCCTCTAGTATACTCTCGCTAAGTGTTTCTCCTATTCCTAGTTTTTAGCTTGCAAAAGTATTCCCATAAATCTGGTGACCTGGTATTTGTTACCCAAAATGGCATGTGTTTTTCAGGGTTCTTTTCTATTGTACCTAAAGCAGCCTAAATTAAAACATAGCAGAGCATCAGGAGTATGGTTCTCTTTTTCAAAGGTGAGTTTCTGTGTTGCTGTCATCCTAATTTTAAACATACAGTTTTTGACTTTTTTCACTCCTGATTGTTTGGAATGTAGAGCACTTTGAAGGTCATTATCTGAAGCAGTTGTAGGATCTGGTTTTGTCATATGAGAGAAAAAGGGTAAAAACATAGCTTTTTAGATAGTCTTTTAAAAACTATTTGGAAATAATGCTTTCTAGAGTGTCCTTCTCAAGACTATTGATACGTTAATGCACCCACTCTTTGTCAACAGAGCTGCTGACAAGACTGAAAGTAACAAAATTTATCAGGCAAAATTAGGAAATCAATCAGTATGAATAACATCATGAATCTATCTTTTAGGAACCGTATACAAGCTGACTGAATAGAAACCTCAGTGCACTTGCTTAAACTATGCCTTGAAAAATACCAGTAATTACTCTTGATTATTTTTATTTGGGGGAAAAGTGACACAGCCTTTATTTGAACCTGTAAATTTTAGTGAGTGGCATTATTTATTAAAATTATTGTCAAGATTACTGGATTGGCTGGTTCTTGATTTGTAAAATATTGTTCCCCAAGGACAGCCTATTGGTCTCTGACCTGAGTTTCATAATCTTGATTTTCCCCTTTTCCATAAGCAGCACCATTTACATATTCATTTAGTATGCTTTCTTCCCTGCCTTTGAGGGCAATCCAAGGGAGTAGCAGCATGGTGAATGGAAGGAGTGCTGGATTTGTAGTCAGAGAACCTGGGTTCAACTCCAGGCTCTACGTTTCTCTTATCTGTATTATTTGGGGCACTTGGCTTGACCTCCCTCAGGTCTTTCATCTCTAAAATGAAGGGATGCAAGTAGATGAACTTTAAGATTCCATTCAGCTCTAAATCTATAATCCTATGAATGTGGGGAAATGGAAAATGAAAGCTTCCTATGCTAACTAGTTCTTTGGAAGCTGAAAATGAATTATTTGTTGTTGAGGAAAAAGTCTTAATTGTTTCATGTTATCATCATAACATTTATATATGAAATCATTTCTCTATCACAGATCCATTATTTCTTCAGAGAGGTTCATTTGGGTTGGAAGCTCCTGGTCCCAATGTCCCTTATTAGCGTTTTGGATCATTAAGTTGCTGTTTATTTAAGTCACTAGGGTGTTTATTCTCCAGGTTTTGGGCCACGGAGAAATGCCACCCTCTGCAGGAGGGACTCTCACAAGGGAATCTCGGTACATTCTTTATATTCACCTTCCTCCCATCCCCCCTCCGCCTCAAACAAATAGCACAAAGATAGTTTTAAATGACCCAGACCAACTTCAAAGGACACCGCGGAAATCTCCCCCGAAAATAAGGAAGGGCTAATTACTTTAATTTTGTACATGCCCTTTCCTCCCCCTCTCTTCTCCCACTTCCTCCACTTTCTTCCAGCTTAGTTCGGTATAATTTTAGTAGCGGGGATGCTCCTTGTGACTTCTTGACAAACGGAGCTAAACGCTCGTCTTCTGCTCCCTCAGTTGGTGACTCTTGGAAATGCCAGGCAATTTGCAGAGCAGTCGAGCTGCCCTGGTACTGTAAAAAGGCCCCGTGATTACTGCTTGTAAAGTCGTTAAAAAGGCAATTTTCTGTCACAGTCATAAACTCTTTGTAAAAATCCTTGGCTTTCGGGTGCAGCGCAAGCATATTCCAGATGTTTAAAAAGAAATTGCACAGTCCCTCTCTCCTCCGCCTGGTGACAGGATGAGACGGAAGGTGAGAATTCTGGAGATGGCTTTTGTTTTTTCCTCAATCATTTTCAAAACCTCAGTCCCATTAGACAAAGTGTTTTTTTTCTTCAAGGGAAAAATCGGAGGGGAACCCTTAAAGACTTCGAGGAGTGATTCCATTCTCTCTTTCTTTGGGCCTGCTGCTTCAACTTATTTTCAAATTTCCTTTAGGTTCCATTTACAGACTTAATGATGATGGTGAAATTAATGAACAAAGCCTCATCATTAATAAAATATTCTTAGGGGGACAGTACCTTAGAGGCTCTGCTAAGTGAAATGAGAAACAAGGGAGAAGAGAGGGAAAACTTGGCCTTTTCCTGAAAGTTTTAAATAGTATCTAGTTCTCTGAACTCTCTGGCTTTAACCTTTGATTTAGAACTAAGGTTTCTGATGTTTGGGACATTTTCTCAATTTCCAGTGGATGTGTTTGAGATAACGTGGGTCCAGTCACAGCATCCCTACACAGGGTGGGGAGAATTCTGAGGGGCTGAGCACCACTGGCCTTGAGAGTAGTCTCCTCAAAGGGATCATTTCAGTTCATTTTTAAATTTCGAGTCGGAAGAAAACACACCTAGTGGCTGTAATGAGATGTTTGGGTATGAGGAGTCCTATGAAAAAAAAAATCCATGGCTAGACCCTTTCCCAAGGCTCCAGAAATTCGAGAGAGGAGCTGATAAGCTATAAGAGGCAGGCGAGCAAGCGCTTGATTGAATCCGATGCGCCCTGGGACTGGAGTGAAAGCGGCCGATCGCGACGACCTTGTCAAACTCTATGCGGCGGAGTTCGAGTTCGCTCCTACTAAGTTTTACTTCCCGGCTATGGGATCTTCGGTGCTGCCTGTGGCCTCCGACCAGAGGTTGGGGTTTCGGATGTATACCATCATTTTTAAGGATGTCAGGCCGGCAGGTCTTTGTACTTCCCCGACTCCTTCAAAGACGCAGCGCCTTAAGGAGGCCCTGGACTAGGTGAGGCGGCTGAACAAGTCGACTACTACCTGCCTTAAGCCCCTCTAACCCAACTCAGTCTCGGCTTCGGAATAGCGGCCTCCCTGGCGGGGAGAGGAGTTGGGGGAAATCCGGAGCACCATGGCTCCCCAGCTCCTGACTCCTGGTTTTCCCTGTCCCTGGTCCCTTGATGTCCCCAGCAGGCTTTCTGAAGTTAGGAGTCGAGGCAGGCTTCGACACATCAAAAACAACCAAATTCACTGAAAGAGCCTTGGAAATCATTGTCTAGGCTGGGGAACTGTGACTAGAGCCATTTTGTGTCGGTGGTTCTCCTACTCAGGTGATCAGCCTGGTGACAGTGTGGAGGTGTGGTTGGGTTCTTCCAGATGCCTTCAGCATCCATGATTTAGGGCCAGAAAGCCTCTTGATCTCTCCGTTATGGCAGGTGCTGGAAGACTGTGGCCGGGTGAGAGATGTATAGCGATTACACCTTCTGACCCGGCGGACAAGAAGGCTTCCCCGCTGGAACCCGCTCCCCCGGGGTGCCATCCCTGTTCCACTGGGTTTACAGGAGGCCAGCTGGGGCAACAGAGATCTGGGTGAGAGCAGGAGAGAGATAAGTTTTCTTTGTGAGAGCCTCTGTATTTAGTCCCCTGCCACCCACCTTCAGTAGTTCAGATAACTTCTTAGACTCGGAACCAAATTGCTGACAGGGGGGAAAGAGCTGCGAGGTGATTGAACTGTGTGGCCTTTGGCGCTTGACAAAGGGTCGTAGAAGGTTCACTTAAAGGGAACAGAGTTTATGTGGCCTGATCCGGCACCAAGGGCGCCCTCGGCAGCCTGAAGAAGACCCAGGAAAAGTCACTCTGGGCTCGGGAATGGCTACTTTCTCTAGGCCTGTCTGGGACCAGAGGCTTCAGCCCTTAAACTGAGGCCCGAAGGGGAGATTGGGATCTCTGGGATGGTAGTATTGAGCCTGGCCACTGCTGAATTCAGGGTATCAGAACCCAGAACAAAAGGTCGGCACCTCCCTGTTCACATCCTAACAAAACAAGCTGCTTTGCATCTTTGCTGTCCGTAGTTGACCTGGTTGTACTGGGGTTGTTGTCTGTGTGTGTGTGCGTGTGTGTGTGTGTACGCATGGGAAACCGCCAGCATTTTCTCACTAGTCTACTTGATCTTTTCCAAAACCGCGGCAAACTAGAGTGGCAATTGACCCACTACACAGTCTGTCACATGGGATAAAGAATCTTTACTTTTTTTTTATAATAATACAAAAGCAAAAACTGAAGCTACTAGGAGCTGGGGTCACTTCTTGGAGCAGATGACGGCTTCTTGTTGGTTCCCCTTGGATTCCCAACCCCTAGATTCACAGCTGCTCAAAATCCTTACTCAGGCCCCTCAAGGGCTCAACATAAAATCCTCGGGGTTCTGATGGGGATCGAGGATCTTGACTAGTATTGAAAGCAAAGAGTGGCCTCAATGTAGAAATATTTGCTAGTGTAAGCAGTTGTCCAGGTGGGAGGGAAAGTCATCTAGGAGCAAAACAAAGCCACTATCAGGAATAATTGCAGAACAAATTTTTATCCAGAAAAGTGCTGCTCTGAAAAGGCTAGTTTTATTCCTAATATTTTAAAACTGAGCACACATACTTGAGTACAGCTGATGAAATAAGAAACCTGTTCCCCTACTGAGGATGACATTCAGTGTTTTCGAGGCGCTGGTCCTTCCAAACAGCGAGAAACAACACTGCAGTAGCATTTAAAAACAAAGGAAACTAGACACAGAGAGGGGAGTGAACTGCCCTTCGCATCAGGGTTTTAACTTCCCTCTTTTTAACTTGTTAACGGAAAACTGAGAAGAGAGTTCCCAGTAGGTAGATTAGAACTACCTGAAGATTTGTTCTGTATTTTGGTTTTGCTACTTGAGTGTTTCTGATGATTTTCTCTCCCCTGAAATTGTTCAGTGCTGAAGTTTTTTACCTTTACTGAAAAGTTTAGACATTGTCAGAAGGTGTGCTCTTTTGTATCATTAATTAGATTATTGGGGTGGGGGAAGACCCCCTCCACAACCGAATTCTATTCTGAGAAAGGATAAGTTTAGATTTAAATATTGAAATGTATTTGAATTAGCTACTGAGTTGCTCTAGATTAAATTAAATGGTACTAGCTTTTCTCCCCCCCCCCAAGTAATGTCTTCATTAAAAAAAATTAAATTACCCACCTATTTTCCAACTATAAATAGGGAAGTAAAAATGAAGTATTTTTTTCCCTCACTGGTTGGCACCACCCCAACCTTAACAATATACAAAATATATTTTTACCTTCTTGAAACAGGCATATCTAAAATGAAGCACAAGTGATTTAGAAAGTTGGATTTTAATTTGCAGATTAAAATATTTTAATCCAGGGTTTTAAAATTAATTACTGCTTTAAAACCTCCATGGTCTCTTCTTATCTGAAGATATTTTGCTCAAGGAATTTGCAAGAATTTGGGGTTATGTATGGATCCCCTTAAAATAAAATAATTAAAAATTGTCCTAGACTACAATTTCTTATGATAATTAATTTCTACTGAGCCTAGTAAACAAAGACATCTTAAAATTCTTGGGGAAGGTCTGAAAGAAGAACATCACTAGGGGAGAGTGCTCTTTGTGCCAGTCTGTTACAACCTTAACTACCCATTTCTTTATATCCTCTGTTGTGTTTCTACTTTGCCTTTCCTTTCACTTTTTTAAGGTAGCCACATATTATAATAGCTACTTTGAAGAGGCTCTGCTCTAAGTAGGATTGACAATTGTGGACAATAAATTGATGGGGGTGCGGGGAAGAAAATAGTTTTCAGCCAACAATGCACTTTTGGTCATACTCATCCAAAAATTATATATATATGGTTTTTTTTTTTGCTGTAAATGTCTGTATGTCCTAATTTCCTCCCTTAACTGTTGGAGCTTATAAAAGGGAGAAACTTTCAGTGTTATCAGAATACAAACTTTCAGTCTGAGCCTAACGAAATCCATTTACAATCCAGAGAAAAACTTATGTGTCTGTGAACCATGGAAGTAGTACACTGAAGACAGCATTAAGATTGTATTCACATAGAATACACAGGACAGCACACAGATAGGAAATGGATGACAAGCAGGTCGAATGAAAATTAAGTTGTTTAGAAAAGTCAATATGCTTTAGTATTTATGTAATGAAAGGAACATTTAAACAAGGGAGCTCTTGTCTCTGTCTACAGATATATTCCATGAATACTTTCTATGCATTACAGATGCTATATAAACATAATATACTTCCTCCCAAAGTCAAGTTCTTGATTTTAATTGAAGAATAATATTGCTTAGGGCTCTACCTCTAAGTAAAAATAGTTTGTTTAAAAAAAATCCATTGTGGGAATCTGTAACCAGTGACTATTTTCAAAATAAACAGATGGATTTTTCATAAAGAAATCAAGGAAGATTACATATAGAATCTCTTGATTTCTGCTCACAAGAAAACCTTTATGGAAAAATCAAAATGCAAAGAATGACAATAAAGGTCCCTCTTCTCTTCATTCTTTAAAAAACAAACAAACAAACAAAACAATACAGAATGATTTGATTCCAGAGTTGTTGTGGTTAACTGTTTGTTTCCCAATATCATTCATACAAACTAATGTCAGTCATTTGCTTCCCTTCCTGACATTCTTTTTTTCTTTCTTTTTAATTGCAAGATCCAATAAATTATAAACAAAGCCCAGTTTTTAATAAGTTTTATAGAGTTTCACAAGGATTATCTAAGGAACCTTGAACAAATATACAAAACTCATTTATAGAACTTTCACTGTTTTCAGAAAAAAAAATCACCGGAGTTAATTTTGAATTGGAACATTAAAACAGATTTCATAATGTTTCTAATTCCCTTGACCAAACCTCAATGCCACTAAAGAGGGCTCTTCTGATCCCAAGCCCTTGATTTCAACTATTATTATCTCACTGGCTAAACCTCTGCATGCATACCTAGAAAACAGAGTGTTAGAATGTGTCTCATCTCTGGGATCTTGTCTCATCTAGATCAGGAGACCCTAATTGGTGACCCATTGCAGTGCTTCTAGTCCCTAGGCTGAAAAGTAAAATTCAACAAGGATAATAGAACCATAGCTATGAAGCTGGAGGGGTCCTTAGAAGTCATCTTGTCCAATTATTTTATAGATGAAGAAACTGAGGTTGGGGGAGAAATGGTTACGCAGATAAAAAATGCCAAAGGTGAGATTTGAACCCAGGTCCTCTGACTCAGAATCTAGAGCTTTTAACACTGTTCTTCCCTACTTTGCTTGGATAATATTATCTGTAAGGGATATAGGGTTTTAAGTTTAATTTTAAAAAATTTTGGGGAGAAGGGAGAAAGGGTTCAATTTTGATTTTAGTTCTTCTCTGAGGAAAGAAAGAGTTAATTTGTTTTCTGACAGGTTTCAGGCTCTGTGCAGGTCAGCCAAAAAAGGAGAGGAACAGGAGAACAACCCCATGATTAATTCTACCTGTTTTTCCCATGAGCGATCACCTGCTCCAGGGGTCATGAATAGCAGGTAGCTCTCCCCTCCCGAGCTCTGAGAGGTTCGTTTGTTTGGTGACAGCTGAGTGACAAGGCCTGAAACCAGAGCCCGCCGCCCGGCCTGATGTGGGGATAAAAACCCTGGATGTTCCCTCAAACATTTCAGGAAATGAAAGTTGTAATGTGATCCCTCCTGCGCCCACATCTCCCCCGGCCAACACAAAAGCTCAAAGGAGCCTTCTCGCATTGAATTCAGCCTGAAGTTAGTTGATGGAGGGAAAGCGGAGCCCAACCCAGAGGGAGAGGGAGGGAGGGAGGGAGGGAGGGAGGGAGGGACAGCAGACTGGCAGAGTCTGGGGCTGGCAGATGGAAGCAGGAGAAAAGGGCTGGTTCTCTCTGTCCCTCCCCACAAAGCTGTCTCTGCCTCCCCACCCCGCTACCCAGTCCCTCCTGAGAGCCCTAGTTCACCGCAGACGGCGTGGGCTGCTGGTGCCACCTCATTTCGTACTGTTTTGAGGGTCAGCCTGGGCTGCAATAAAGAAGCACCAACTCAGTCGACCCCTCTGCCAGTTTTGTAGCCCCAGATTAACTGCAGCTGGGTGCAGGTGCCCAGTGATTCGAATTGCTTCCCAGTGCTAGGAGAGGGAGGCCTCTATTTTGGTTGGAGTAACACAGTCAGGAATAGGGGCTTTTGGGAGGGGGGAGAAGGAAGAGTGTCTCTCAGTGGGATTAATGCAGTGACCTTGACCCTGGGTAGAAAGCAGAACTGGCTGCTATACTCTGTCCAGGCCTTTTGATTGGAGGGCTAGAGTACCCCAGCCAAGGTCTGTGGGTTGGGTGGATTTACTGTTCTGTCACCATCTTACACTCTCGCTGTTCCCTGTCCTTATGACCTTTTTCCAGTTTTGAGGATTCACCATCCATTGCTACACACAGAATAAGTATTGTGAGACAGAGCTGCAACTGTCAAGGGAGTTCTGGGGGGTAGGCCTGTCACACAGGTGAAGGAGCGAAGTCCTGAGGGCTGATGCCAGCAGGAACTCCCATTCAATCTCTGGTCTTTGGTCATTCTAAGATTCAGGATATTAGCTAGAGGGAGGGGGAAAGGGTACTGGAATTGTTGAAGTTTCTCCCAGGCTGTCATTATTCCTAGTTTATGGGTAGTCTGGACTCATTTTCAACAACAGAGAAGAAGGAAGGAAGAGGTCAAGGTCATCCTTGACCCCTCTTTCCTACCTAGCCACTCATTTCCTACATCATGTATTCTTTTTCTACTGTGATTTTCCTAAACAGCTCCCATTCACTCAGCCATTGCTCTAGACCCTCATCAGCTCTCATTAGGACTTTTTCAATAGCCTTCTAATTGGATTCCCTGCCTCAAGGCTCCCCACTCCAATCCATTCTCCACACTGTTGCCAAAGTGACTTTCCTCAAGTGAAGGTTGAATGTATCACTCCCTTACTTAGTGAAGTCTAATGGCTCCCTGACAACCCTACGTCTGAATCTAAGCTCTTCTGTTAAGCCTATAAAGCTCTTTACAACTTGACCCCTTCCCGTCTTTCTGGGTCTTTAAGACTCTGTTCCCCTCCTTGATCTCTATGGTCCAGCCATACTAGCCTATTTGCTGTTCCTCAAACAAGATACCCCATCTCCCAAATCCATGTATTTTCACTGGCTATCTTCCACACCTAGAATGATCTCTCTCCTCACCTCTGTCTTTTAGAATCCCTGACTTTCCTTTGAGACTCAGATCACGAGGCATTTCCTATAGGAAGCTGTTCCCTACTCAGCTGCTGGTACCTTTCATTTATCTTTTATGTATTGATTTGTGTACATGTTGTCTCCCTCATTAGAATACAAGTTCCCTGAGGACAGGGACCATTTCAGCTTTTTCTTTGTATCCCCAGAGCTTAGCGCAGTTCCTGGCACATAGTAAGCTGAAAGATTTTGTCCTTAATCAAGTTATTGTCCAGTACAGTTAAGGAGTAGAGGTGACTGAGTTTCTGAAGACGGAAATGCAGTGCAAAGTCACTATAGTTAAATATACACATGTTCAGCACCACTAGGATGGCCAGCAGGTAATGAATTCTTTGTCCTTGGAGCCCTAGGTAACTACAAATAGCATTACGTTACTCAGTTCTTAGAGAGACTCCCTTCCTCATTTTTTTCTTTCCCATGAGTTCATAAAGTTATTACAGACATTATTAAAACACTTCTCCCTGGTGAATAGGGAGCTTGAGAAGTAGTCATCCTGAGTTACACAGGAAAGACACCTCAGAGAGACAACTAAGCCTTACCTTGATGGGAGTTGGAAGATGTCTTGAGAAGTAGATTGAGAAAAGTCCCATTAATTTTCAAGTGTGTCAGGTTATGATCAACTCTTCAACTCTTTCCCTTACCCCCTGGAAAAGTGCAAAAGTGCAGGTTATTCCATAGGTACCTGATAAAGGTCTGATTATCCTCTGGGGATAGTCAACCCTGAAAAAGATTTAGTTGCAGATCTGGGACTATAATCCACAATGTTATAACTCTAGGGATTTAATTCTGAAATGGTGGATAAACTCAACATGCTCATTTTGCAATCTCCTGTCTTCAAGCTATTTTGGATACATCTTCCTTACCTGACATATGTTAGAAATATATATGTATGTATGTATATATGTACACATAGATACATATAAACACATTCTACAATATATGCTGTATGAATGGACTTAAAGGCAGAATAGTATAACAGAACATTCGACCACAAATCAGAAGTCTAGAGTTGGAGCTTTGACCTTGGTACTTACTAGCCTGGTAGTGCAGTGGCTAGAACACTGAGTTTGGAGATAAGAAACCTAGGTTTAAATCCTGACTTTATTACATGTGTGAATACCTTGGCTAAGTAACTTTATCTTTTTGGGTCTGAGTTTCCTTATATGTAAAAAACAGGGAGGGAGAAGAGGTTGGACTAGATGATTTCTAAGGTCCCTTCTAGCTCTCTCTCCATATATCTTTGATCCTACTTACCTGATATGATCAAGTCAATTAACCATGAATTATTTCCTTTGCAAAGTGGGTCTAATAGTAATACTATCCATTCACCTATTTCACAGGTTTGTTGTGAGGAAACTATATGAGTTACTTTACTGTTCAAAGGAAGACACTTATTTAAAAGGAACTTGAATCTGCTGGCTGGACAGTGTTTTTAGGACTGGTTTCAATAATCATAATCAGGAGGAACATTTAACATCTCAAAAATTAGAAACTGCTTTGAAGACTGGTGACTCACTAATATCAGGACAGCATCTTTTAGCTAGTGGGCACTCAATAAGTACTTATTAGTAGTGGATGAATAAATGGTCAGTTAAAACTATAGGAAGTTATTCAGGTAGAATGTAATTAGAAGAGGTGGAATTTAAATGAGGTCTCTTGGTTAACACCTCCGGTCTGGTGAAAATCCTTAATGACCTCCAGGGACAAATATCTCATTTAGATATGTTCCCACGTCTTCACTTATTTCAAGGGCATTTAAATTTGGGTTTAGTGTATGGGGAATTTGCTTGAGGCAATACAGTAGAGCTGAATTTCCATCTCCTTCCAAAAAGATCAAAGCAGTACTTGGAGTTATGTTGGGAAGTTTATTCAAGATTGATTCAGAAATAGAGGTGGAGTCAGACTACAGGAATTTAGAAGGTCCTCTTTAAGGGTAAATACAGGACCAGAGGAGTAGAATAGGATATGCTTGTGGTAGCAGCCGTTATAAATGAGTCAACATGGTGTATATCCCCTTCGTGGAGCTAAAAGGGAGAAGGGTTGATAGAAAAACTAAACAAAAGAAAACTAGACTGGGGGTTCAGAGACCAAGGCTCTAGCCTAAGTTCTGCCACTTGGTGAGTGACTTTGGGTGAGTCATTTAAATTTTCTGGTTTGTAGTGTCTTCCCAATGTGGAATGGAAGTGTCAGACTTAGGGGTTCTTAATATTTTTGTGTAATGGATCTCTGTGGCAGTTTATGGATCTCATTTCAGAATAATGTTTTTAAATGAATAAAATAAAACATACAGGGTTATAAAGGAAGCCAATTATATTGAAATATAGATATTAAAATATATGTGTGTGCTTCTATACACATATACATATACACACATATATGTTCATATAATATATATTCAATATATACATAAAATATATTATATATATTGAAGCAAAGTCATAATCTCACGTTAAGAATTCCTGTCTCATTTGTAAGGTCTGTCTCAGCCTTAATATTTGTTTAAAATACTGTGGACAGGATGGGGTTGTCTACATTCCAAAGAGCATTAAATATTCCATTTTTAACTCCACCGCTCCACCTTCAGCCCTGCCCCTCCCTCAGCATCTTCATTTCAATTCTGTTGAAAAATAGAAGATTTTAATCAATCACTGTGCAAGCACAGTCAAGACTCAAAACTATTACATATTAAACATCTTTTTCCATAAATAAATGATTTCTCTGCAAGTGCGCATGTACACACACAAACACATGCACAAACACACATGCACACATATACACACACATCATTGATTTCTAATATTGTTAGGAAGTGGTGGGATGTTTATTAAGATGTAACAGTTCTAGAGATGTACCAGAATTAAAAATAGGCTATCATATATGCACTGTTAAGACTGACAATTTGCTCATATTGAAAGTGTTCTTCTGTGTACTTTTTGTGAGTGTTCAGTTTTATTTCTTTTATTTAGGAAGACAAAAAGATTATTTTATATTTGGAACCAAAGTTCAATTCAGTTCAATACAATTCAACTCAATTCAAACAGATAAAAAGAAAAAAAGGACAGTAAAGACAGTGGGAAGGAGGTGGTTTGACTTTGGACTCACAGGTTTTATAAAAAGTCTCTTATTAGTCAGGGACCAGATGGGAAAATTTTGTAGGAGCTGCGACAGTATTGTTGTTTAATAATTTGCATATTCTTCATTGATTTGCATGCAACCAGGGCCAAGAAGTTCCAAAGCTGTTTCCCCTTTCCTTACTTTCATGACTTGAATAAAGAAATAGCACTTTTCCTTCTTGGTTATTCCATATGTGTATTAAAAAAATAAGAAGAAAGAAAAATAAGAAAGAGTTCTCTATTCATAGGAATAGTTTAATTTAAATTAGATGAAACTTTGTAGGTCTTTCAAGGTTTGGAGGTAGACCCCAAGATGTAGCATATCAGTTAGGATATGAAGTTTTAAGGGCATTCAAAGTACTCTCAATCACCTTTCCATTAATTTCAAATGAAAATTATATGCCTGGATCTGTGGATTTATGATGCTGTTATTAGTTCTAACATGCTTAGAAACCTGTTGGAGGGAGCATTGGTTTTGAAATCAGAAGACCTGGATTCAAATTCTGACTCTACCTCTTGGTACCAGTATCACCTTCATCTGTTTGAGACTCAGTATCCAAATAAGAAAAAAAAAGAGAGTTGGACTCTATGACCTCTAAAGTCCTTCTAGCTCTAAATCTATGATCCTGTGATCTATGTCTCTTAGCTTTAGGGATTTTATCAGAGAGGTCTAGTACTCAACAGTTGAGTTATGGACTTTAGCTAATTAATTCTACATCTATAAAACTTATATAACCAATTCCATATTCATGAGCCCAGAAACACACTAACTCACTTTCCTTGGAAAATTAGCTAAATACAAATACTTGGGAGATAAGGTTCTATATAGAGTAGAAATGATGACATTTTAATTGGAAGAATATTTCAGATGACTGGTAAGACAATTGCAAAACTTTTTTTTTTACTTGATAAAGCCAAAGCATAGTGCTGCAATAAAGTTTTGTTTTTAGAGGATTTTGGTTTTTCTAATACTATTGTATATTTTGCTAATTAAATTAATTCAATATGAGATAAAATGAAATATAATGAACTCCATCCTCACAAGGTCTTGTCTTCAGGATTGCAATCACATGCAAATTCTCTAAAAGTTATACTTGATGCATTTACACCACTTTAGCCCTAATTTTGACCTTACAAGTCTTTACGATAATGTAGGATTTGACTTGACTGTCATCTTCCATCCTGTTCATGTTCTGAGTGTTTGGCACTATAAACATGAAAAAAAATAGTTAAGGAACTTCCAGTCATTTTATTTTGTAGTATTGTTATATTCAAATAGACATTTTTGCTCATGTTTGAATTCTCATTTTCTGGTGCTTTCAGTAACATTTCTTCAGAGAACTAAAGAATTGGTACAGTCTGACATACACTCACAACATTGGGTGAACAAATTTCAAAGGGTTCAGAGAAAGAATAAATAGAATCACTAGCCTAGTTTATGGATGAATCTGAAATTTTATGACTGAAATTTCTATAGGAGAAGTCAGCCCAAAAAACCCTCCAAAATGAGATTCTGAAGACACAAAGAAACAATTTCAAGTTAAAGGGAAAGGAAGAGTTATCCACAGAGATGCCCAAGGGACTCATCAACTTAGATTTTAAAAAATATATATACACAGAAGATGACTGCAAGTGCAGAGGAAAACTATGAAAACTTGAGACGGTAGTATAAGAAGAGTTATGGTGGTTGTGGTGGGGGCTTGCAATATGGTAGTGAGAATGAGGAGAGTTGAACCCTCTTTCCCAGTGAATGAACTATGCATAGGATTATTTGCAAAGGTAGAGGCAAAATACTCATAAAAATCATATTTCAACTTGGATTTATCTGAAGTTATGTGGTACAAATCCAATGGTTTTATGCTGTTTCCCTGCTTTGGCTCTAGAGTTTGGCCAGAGTTTGTGGAAAAGAAGACAGGCTCATAAGATTAAGAGCTGTCATTGATAAAGCTCTTTAAGGTTTGCAAAGCACCTGAAAAATATTATCTCATTTTATCTTCAAAATAAATCTAGGAGGTAGGTCTTCTTATTATTCCAATTTTATGGATGAGGAAACTGAGGCAAGTAGAAACTGAGACTTGCCCAGTATCATATAGTCAATTCATTTCTGAGGCAGGGTTTGAACTCAGGTTTTCCTGATTTTAGACTCTTTATATCACTTTACATCTGAGACATTTTTTTCCTTTGCAGGAAGCCTCTATGGCCAGGGCTCTATCCACTGTACCACTGAGATAGAAGGGACCTTAGACACCATCTAGTCCAGTCCATCATTGTATGGATAAGGAAACAGGATCAGAGAGCACATGACTGACCCAAAGTAACAGGGTGGTGATAAATGGCAGAATTTTAATCTAGGTTCTTTGACTTCAAGTCTAACGTTCTTTCCATTGAATTATATAGATATCACATATGAATAAATCCTACCGGACTTACTAAGTGTCCATTTTTTTGAGTAATTGCTTATGCTACTGGGGAAGGTGGAAAGACCAGACAACTACAACACCTAGATAGGTAGGTTCCCTGTTCCCAGTTGCCTCCAGGATAAAATGCAAACTCCTCTGTTTAATATTTGAAACCATTCCTAATCTGGCTCCAATGTATTTTTGCATACTGAAGTCACATTACTCCTCCCTTGCAATCTACAGTTGAGACTAACCTGGCTTCCTTTGATGTTCCCATTATTATCATGTTCCATTTTCCAGTTCCCTGCCTTTGCACAGGTGGCCTGTCCCTTACTCCTGGGATGGTCTCCCTCCTCATCTTTGCCTCTTTTAATTCAATGATTCAACAAGTATTTATTAAACACCTTCTTTGTGCCAGGCACAGGGCTAGGTGCTGGGGTTACAAAAACAAAAATGAAAATTCCTGTGCCCAAAGACTTTATATCTTCCTTTCGGAATTCCTCATTCCCTTCAAACCTTGACTAAGGTGTGACCTCATACAAGATGATTTGAGTATTCCCTTCAAAATCCCTAGCATTTACTTTACGTGTATTTTGCATTGACTTAACTTGGGTTCAAGTTGTTTCCTCATTGATCCTGGAAGGCAGTGGTCATTTTTCAAAGTCTTTGCATCTCTAGCACCTAGTATAGTTCCTTTTGATTAGTAGGTGTCTAATAAGTGCTTGCTGCATTGAATTGAATGGAATTGAATTTCTCTCTACCCCACCTCTCTCCCTGTATCTATTTAGAAGGGTGGAATTGATACAGATTCACATTTGCAATTCCTGTCCAGACACAACCCCACTTTCAGCAAAGCAGTTTACTGGTTTCCTTATCAGGAACATAATGTTCCAAGATGCCTTATTTCTCAGCTAAGAAGTAAAATTGACATTCTGACTGCTCAGTTCACTTTGAGATTCTTTTGTCCTGTTGGATATGGTGTCAACAGCCCTGGTGCTCTGGCTGAAATCCAGTTCAAGTACCTCATAGGCAAACAGCACGTACACATTCTTGCCATAATTAAATGGAGTGTTTCTTTGCTTCCTGTCCTAGGCTGTGGTATGGGATTCCTACAGGCATTACTAAACTGATGAGTCAATCTCACCCAAGTTGGTTATATTTTAACAGTCAAAGAAATGGATCTAATCTTTCAGGGGATGCTCTGAAGGACTCTCAGTTATGTTCAGTTTTAAGTGATTTAAGATTTTGGAGTCAAATGAACTAACAGGAAGATTGAATTGTAAAACAAAATATAACAAAACAAAACCCTATGTTTGAATTTTGACTTTTCTTAATAACAATAGCCAAGCATTTATATAATGTTAGGTTTTCTTATTTGAATCTCATAATAACTGTGTGAGATAGGTGCTGTTTTTATTACACATTCATTCCCCCCTTTCCCCTTTCCAGATGAGGAAACTGAACTTGAGGAGGTCAAGTGACTCCAAAAGACAACTAACGAACTCACGGGACTTATTAGGCTTCATCAGCAATAAGAAATCTCTGGCCCATAGATACTGCTTTGGTTTTCTAATATTTTCTAATTTAGAAAATAATTTTCTAATATTTAGAAGGGCTAAGTAACAATAACATTTGAGTACCTTATAGAACACATTTTTGTTTATGATATTCAAAATGCTTAGCAATTTAAATCAATTTGTATGAAATATTTTTTTGCATTTTAAACACCTGTTTTCTCTTTTGTATTCTATTATGTGAGAAATTTGGGATACTAAAACTAAATGGTTCCTGATCTTATAAAAAGTTATATATCTAAAGTTATAAGAAGAAAGTGATATGATTTTATGTTGCAATATTTGATATGCAAATCTCATCTTCTGTATGCACAGCTATTCCCCTAAGAATAAGGACAATGGGGGAACCAAAACTCAGGAACTGCATAGGGTTGTGTGCAAAAAGTGATTACTAGCACTGTCTTGTATCTCTAATGCCTAAGAGAAATGACTGATGCAGGGAACTTTAGAATATAGCACATCATTTTGACATCTACAAGAGAGGGAGCTGAAATGGTATAGAGGGTACAAATAACAAATGCAGACAGACCAATTTTACTTTTGGGTCATCAGAACATGGATAGCTAGTATCTGAGGCAGGATTTGAACTCACATCTTCTGGACTTCAAATCCTGCTCTTTATTCTCTTCACTATTTACTTGCCTCAAAAGTATCATTTTATCACTCTGACCCTCAGTCTGTAAACAGGATAGAACTAGATGATTCCCCGAGATGTTTTCTAGCTTGAAATTCCAGGAATATATACATATAGGAGTGTGTGTGTGTGTGTGTGTGTGTGTGTATATATGTATATATATATATATATATATAATATATATATATATATATGTGTGTGTGTGTGTGTGTGTGTGTGTGTATGTGTATACATGTATATACATATATATTTGCCAGGCATATGTATTAGGACATGAGATTTCATAGGTATGGGGAACTCTAACATAAGCCTTTTCATTGATCACTCATGAATATCACAAGGCCATATATTCAGTGACAGAAGACATCTTAGAGGTCACCTAAGATCACCTAAGGCCAGATGGCCTCAAACACTAGCTGTATGACCATGAGCAAGTCACTTAACCCCATTTGCCTCAGTTTCTTCATCTGTAAAATGAACTAGAGAAGGAAATGGCAAACCCCTCCAGTATCTCTATCAAGAAAACCCCCAAATGGAGTCATGAGGAGTCAAACATGACTGAAAATGACTGAACAATCATGGGATCATAGATCTGAGGCCCAGAGAGATTAATTAACCTTTCCAATTTCATACTGGTAGTAAGCAACAAAGATAGGATTGACTACTATCTCATATCAGCAGCTCTAATTTATCATCTTGGAAAGGTGCCTGGGGACTGGGGATAGCAAGAGACTTACCCAAGGTCACACGAAATATTTTTTTTTACTTGAGACAATGTTTTAATTTTAGATGAATTCTTGAGACAATGGTAATAATAATGGTTTAGAAGCAGGCTGTTTCTCTATAGGACTACCTGATTTACTAGTCAATTTAATCAAACAACCTTTCAATTTGGTGGGGGGAAAGTCAATCTCGTTTCACATTTGACAGTGAACTGTAGCTGTAGAAATCTTACTTGGCTCTCACCTTGACTTCAAAGAAAGGTCTCAGCTTAGATCAGCCTTTTTTTTTTCTTTGAGACAGGAAACAAGACTGGCAGCGACACCCTAATGTCTGAGGTATTCAGTTACATAGTGTCAGTGAGTGATATCAGTGTAAACGGTATATCTGTCAGCATTTTGACAGACCTAGTTATTATCTTTCATGAAGTCACTGTTATATCTCCCTCTTTTCTACACCTATCCTCTCAGTCATTTTGGATAGATTCAAGGAAAACAAAGTTTCCTGCCCTTACAAATGGAAATTAAATACAAGGTCTATTTATTGATTGGTTCATAATGCCTATTTGTAATTAGCATTAAAAGGAGAAGAGCAGGAATTTATACAGGAGGATGCTATTTATTTCCTCTCTTGCTACCATAAAACTGTGCGTATAAGAAGACAAACATTTGAATGAAACTTGAAACATTCAACCAGCTTTTTGTAAATTTGGCACCACAGAAATTTAGAGTTGGAAGGGACCCCATTCAGGAATTTCCTCTCTACTATCCCTGGCAGGTGGTCTATATCAGAGAATTAAAGAGCTTGAAGGGGGTGAATGATTGATTTAGCTTTTCAGTTTTCATCTATGTATTTGGGTTTTTGGTTGGTGTTGTATGACCGCTATAGTTATTCACAGCAAGGAAGTGTCAGAGAGCCAGGGGTCATGACAGAGCAGCACAATAGCTTCCTCATAGACCTCCATGCATCATCATATGGTTCTACTCAGGAAATCATTGAATCTTATAGCTGGAAGGATTTTCAGGAGTCTTCTAGTTTCCTACCTGAAGAATGAATCTCTTTTACATCTTGGGTGGGTAGCCCTCCAGCCCTGAAGACCTACAGCGAGGGGGAATTCACTGCCCACTAAAATGGCCAATTTTTGATGGCTAACTATTGACCAATTTTTTCTTATGTTGAGCCAAAATCTTTTTTCTTGTAACTTCCTCTGTTCCTAGTTTTGCCCTCTGGGGTTAAGCAGAATAAGTTTTATTCTCACTGTTACATGTTATTGTTCAGTCGTTTTTCAGTCATGTCCAACTCTTTATGACCCCATTTTGGTTTCTTTTTGGCAAAGATTCTTGAGTGGTTTGCCATTTTCTTCTCCAACTAAGTTTACTGATGAGGGAACTAAGGCAAACAGGCTTGTGACTTGCCCAGGGTCACATAGCTAGGAAGTATCTGAGGTGAGATTTGAACTCAGATCCTCCTGAGTCCAGGCCTAGTGCTCTATCCACTGTGCCACCTAGCTGCACACTTTTATGTGACAAGTTGTTAAGTGTTGACGACATAGATATCATATCGCTACTAACTCCTTTATTCTTTAGATTATCTCTAGCTCTTTCACCTACTCCACATCTGCCATCACTCTGAGTTCCCTGGCCATCCTAATAGTCCTCCTCTGGCCTCAGTTTAGCTTTCCAGTTTCCCTACTAAAATGTACTGCCTAGAACTGAACACAATTCTCCCATTGTGTTCTAACACAGTAGGATTGAGGCAGATAGGTGTTGAAGTAGACACAGTGCAGGACCTATAGTCAGGAAGACTCATTTTCCAAAATTCAAAACTGGTCTCAAAGACTTACTAGCTGTGTGACCCTGGCCAAGTCACTTAATCCTGTTTGCCTGAGTTTCCTCATCTGTCAAATGAGCTGGAAAAGGCTTTGCTCCCCAACCCAAACTAAAATAACCCCTTCAAAAACACCCAAATAGGGTCACAGGGAGTTGAACATGACTGAAAAATGACCATATAGTGGGATTATCACTTTCCTTGCTCTGCACAATATATTTTTATTAAAGCAGCCTCGGATTACATTAGGTTTTATTTTTGAGTGTCTCATCATACTGTTGAGTACTTTGTAACAAAAGTGCAATCAATTCTCTGCAAAGATGGTATTTGTGGCTAAGCATCAAGCAATCATATTCAGTGGGTGGGCTTAAATCAGTAAACATCTGATAAAGTTTCAGACCCAATTTCTTTCTTCTGGGATTTTGTATCTTTGTTGCTGGGTCCAAGGGATGGGCTGGGAAAAATGTAGCCTTAGCTAGTAGAGGGCAAAAGGTGATTAGAGACTTCCTGCCCACCCCACTCCACCCCATCTGAAAATGTTGCCAGTAGGAAAGAAACCACCTTTATTAAAGGCTTTTCACCTTCCAGTAGCATGATTTAGAGTAGCTATCTCGTTAAGAATCTGCACAGGATTGCTTTGTTAAATCCACAGAGCTGAGGTCACGATTACTTTTAAGAGCTGACTAGTTACCTATAAAGAAAGCTCTGTCTCCATAACAATCACTGGAGAATTATAGTTTAAAATATTTTTCATAAACAATCTACAAAATGGTTCTTGGGTCAAACGCAGTCTTACCAGTGGGGGGCTGGCCATGGCCCACATTTGCCGCAGTACATAGGCTGTAGTCTTATCTTGCTACACAATCTCCCTGGATAAAATTGTGTTCATTGGAAACTAAAAACTGCTTTGATAGCTGAATGACTGCCCTAGAGACTGTCCTGGAGGAAAAAGAAATGTGGCTCCATGGAAAAGCACTGCAAGAATTTCAGAATCTTTATGAAATGCCATATTATCTCCCTCCTGCTCCTGTATTAGAGAAAATTCGGAGAAAACAAGGAGTAAATGAAATCTGTTATTCTGTTTCTACCCTTGGATTAGGATTGTGAGAGGCAAGGCAGATTTTTCCATTTTATAGATAGAGACACTGAAGCATTACTGAAATTAGACTCGAACTGAATAGGATTTAGTAACGAAATACAGTGCATTCACACTGGAGATTGATATGTTTCTCTTATGCAGATAAAAAAGGCATTTAGATTTTTAGAACATGATGTTTACTCAAAACCACCACACCAAATAATGTTAGAGCAACCCAGGAAGATGTCACCAACAAAGATATATGAAGTAACAAGTAAAAAAAATTTTTCTCAACAGATTCACTTCACTCACTTGTATTTGTGTATTAAGCCAGAGGGAAAAATCCAGTTATCAGTAGCTTTGCATTTGAAACAAGCTCTGATATGTTAGATAACAAGTATAAACTAGATTAAGCTTTGTTATTAAACCAGCTTCTTCCTTATGCCCAAGGCCATGTTTCTAGTTGCCAAAATTGCTAGTCCATTCAATCAAAAAACAATTAAACTCATTATTTGTCATCAAGTAGACCAAACCTTTGGGAGTGGATGTATCCACTTTTTAACCAGTTCTCTTAACACTGTTAATAGTTTCATTCATTCCTGAAAGGAAGCAAAGAGCCCTTGGAGGTAACTGATTGGTCTACTTATCTAAATAATAATAATGATAATAATAGTCGTCATTTAGGAACCCAAATCCAATTTTCTGAAAATAAGAGTGTGGCTTCATAGCACCCAATTTAATTCAAGAGTAATTTATTTACAGGGGAAAGTGTGGTTCATTTTACTTGCCAATATCTGAAGTTTTGACAGCCATGTTAAAACTAGAGAGTAGCCCATTAAAAATAAGTGACATTTAGATTTCTTTTTATTTAGATAACTAATAAGAATTATTACTTAGTTTGATCTTTAATTTGCAGTTTTCTCATTACAAACATTCTAGAGCTGCTTAATACAATATTATCACCATATATTCTTTGAGAAGAATATCGCACATTCATTATTTTATTTTATTTTATTTACATGTTACTTCTACATGGTTTTCTTTTGCTCTTCCCAAATCCCTTCTGGTTGTAAATTGTCCAAGTTAACTGACAAAATGATAAGAAGTGACTGGTTCAGTGGAGAAGTGGTCTAAGAGGTGAACAAAAGATTGGGTTCAACACACAAGGCAGCTAGAAGCTCTGTTTAGAGTAGAGCAAGATCTCATAGGTTCTCCACTCTTACAATGGAGTGGGATCAGGCAGAACTGGGTGAGGACTTGGCATATAAAAATGGTATTCTAGCTTTTTTCTTTCTTCTTGCCTTATGGTTAAAGGCTTTCATTGGCGATGGCCAATAAATAATCTGGAGATAACATTCCCTCTGAATATGTAACAAATGGCTCTCCATGGGTCTCAGAGTGTAAATTGTCGTAACAATAGAATCTACCTACTTTAGACCCTGTAATTCACCAATGGAAATTTCCCTATGGGGGAGGCACAGGGAAAATTTGTCCCTCTTTTTCTCTTTATTGTTCCTCTCTTTATTGTTTCCACACTTGTATGTTACTCACTAGCTGAACCAAATTTTCCATTTTTTCCCCATTCCCTTCCCAAAGAAAGTTTTTTTTTGGGGGGGGGGGGAGGGAAATAGAAGGGAAGGGGAGAGACAGCTAAGATACTGTGTGACAGTGAACAACCTTTCTCTTTTTCCTGTAAGGTTACCACAAAGGGATCAGGGAACAAACAGGCTTCTGTTGTAGCAGGAGAGATTTAGATTAACTACTGAGAATGACTTTCTGGCTATAAGATTTTTTGGACACTGAAATTCCTTACTAATAGGTATTGGGAAATCTTTTTCAGAAAAGGATAGATACATATTCATTTTTTAAAAAAGATACTTTATAATTTCAAATGAAATTCACACACAAAGAACTCTGGGTTCTGTAGTCAGGAAGACCAGAGTTCAATTTTTTCTTCAGATTTGTACTAGCTGTGTCACCCTGGGCAAGTCACTTTATCACTGTGTGCTTTAGGTTCCTCAGCTGTAAAGTAAAGATAATAATCGCACCTCCCTCAAAACGTTGTTATGAGGATCAAAGGAAATAACTTTTGCAACATGCTTGGTACATAGTAGGTGTTTAATAAATATTTGTTCCCCTGCCCTCTTCCTCCCCTTATAGATAGGTACATTTAATGCTGTGTTTGAAAAATGCCCAAATATCCATTGATCCTTTGGATGACAGAAATTTGGTTTGACTGAATTGACTCCATGTTGTACTTACTCGAGAAGCAACATGTTATAGTAGACAGAAACCTCCTACAAAACCAAGAGTTGGGTTCAGTTCTTGCCTTTAGCACATACTGGCTGTGCTACCCTGGGCATACCACCTCTGAGTGGTCTAGGCTTGTAGAGGGAATTTCCTCATCCAAACAAGCAAAGAAACAAAAAACCCACTGGACTAGTCTCTAACCAATTTGTATAAGCACCCTAAATCAATTAATTTTGCATGTGATATTTATTTGTGAAATTATCCCTTTTTCATATCTCTCTTTTGAGAAAATAAAGAAAAAAGGATTTCTTAAACAATTATCTTCTCCTCACCCTCACTTTTTTTTTCTTCCTGATTTCAAACAGAAAAGACTGTGATCAATCAGTTTCACAGCTGGAGGCAATGGCGATTTAGATAAGAGTACCAGATTGAGGTTGGAAGGAAGGCAGTAGAGAATAAATGCTGGGAGATCTAGAGGCATATTGCTTTTCAATTGATTGATATATAACATTTTGTATATCCCTGTTCTTTGTAAGTAGAGGTAATCTTATAAAGATTAATAGCTATTGCTTGAATGAAGGCAGTCCAGGAAGTTGGCAGGCAGATGCTTCTTTTGAATGTCTCCCTCCTGTTCCTACTTGCATGGGGGTGGGGGGGAATAGGGGTTGAGAATCAGAGGAAAAAAAAGAGGAGGAATCATAGGAATAAATGCAATCTGAGTATCTTGTTTCTATGCTAAGACTGATAGACAGGCAAGACAGGTGTTCCCATTTTATGGATGAAAACAATAAGGCATTAGAGAAATTAGGCTGTTGAATTGAATCAAATTCCGTATCCAAATATATATGCATATCCAAATATATCCAACCAGATAGCTAGGGGCCAAAATGGTACCAGAATTCAGGCTCCTCCAGAGACTGGCTGTCTTTTTGTTTGGATCTCATTGCCTTTCTGCAGCAGAATCAGACATAACACGACTGGTTGGACAATGGGGCACTGCACCCCCTGGAGTCAGAAAGCAACTAATTTAATTGAAACCAATTTCACATTATCCTGAAAAATCAGGAGTGGGTCTCCAGTGTATTATATTGATATTACTTTCTCCTAAACAAGACACGTCTAAATTCCAAGTCACTTAGGAGGTCTGCCACAGGCTCTGACAACTGAGTAGATTGACCTGGATAAAAAAACAAAACCCCAAAAACCTCTGCCCATGTTGCATCAGGCATATTTAAGTAACTGTTCTGACCTTGCCCCAGCAAGATTGATTATGTGAGGCACTACCATCACCTATAATATTTAAACTTTCAATATAGATTACTTCAAACCACATTAAAATACATTATTTAGGTAGGGACAAAGAACTGTATACAGTGGTAACACCAATTTAGCACATAGTGTGCTTGGTTATTCAGATTTTTACTAGTTCAGAGATCTCATTAAACTCATGATGCTTACCCATGGAAAGAGGAAGGGGAATGAGGCAATTTTGTACCTGTGAAGATGTGATATTTTGATCAAGTAAATGGGTGCTTAGATTTGATCTTAAAGATAATAGAAAATGCCTGTTCATCCTTGAGCAGGCTATAACAGTAGCCTACACTTACAGTTTATAAGCACTTTCCATATATTATCTCACTTGAGTGGAGATGTTGAATTAGGAAGATAACTTAATCTGGAGTTGGGAAAGTAGGTTCCAGTTTGAGGGCTCCTAGTCACTCCCTTAGTGCTTTAGGCTTGTCTTTTCCTTGGACATGTTTCCTCATCTACAAAATGAGTGAGTTGGACAGGATGGGCATTAAGGCCTATTTAGCTCTAAATCCTAGGATCCTATGAGAGATCATCTATGTCTAAAGGATGGGTGGTCATTTGACTTTATTAGTATATGTGTTGGGAACTGGGGGTGGGCTGTAGAGAATCTATAGTAGAGAGTCGCTTTTGATCATAATTTTATCACCCCTGTTTGACCCTTCCCACATAACCGCTAGATTTGTTCTATGGAACCTTGGTTTATCGTCTCTTTTTCTTTATCTTTTCTCTGATGGCATGGTCTTCTTCAGCAACGAAAGACGACCACACACACACACACATACATATAGTATAGGAGTTGAAATTCTTCCTCACCATTAAAGTTGATACATTCTTATTCAATCAATCAATGAATCAACAAACATTTATGAAGTACCTACTGTATATTAGACCCTTTACTAGGTGCTGGGGATACAAGTACAAAGAATGAAACAATCCCTATTCATAAAGAGCTTATGATCTGATGGGGAAGGCCACAAATACATATGTAAATAGGTACATCAAAAATATAAAGTGAATAAATACAAACATATACAAGGTAGTTAAATGCAAGGGATTTTGGGAGGGAAGACACTAGCAGTTGACCTGATTAGGTAAGACTTCAAGCAGAAGACAGTGTTTAAGGATGCTTGCAAGAGAGAAAATGTGAGCAGAGGTAAAGAGAGAATGCATTCCAGGTATGAGGGAGATCCAGTTTAAAGGTGTGGAGATGGAAGATAACAGGGACTTGTGGGACCCGTCAAGAGTTGAGGAGATCCGATTGTTAAGATTTCAGTGTGAGCATTTACATCTGGGAAATCAGTAAATGCTACAAATCAAGGGGTAGCTAAGTGGAACAGTGGATGGAGTGCCAGACCTTGAGTCAGGAAGACTCACCTCCCAAAGTTCAAGTCTTGCCTCAAACACTTCCTAGCTGTGTGACCCTGGGCAAGTCACTTAATCCTGTTTCTCTCAGTTTTTTCAATCTGTTAAATGAACTGCAGAAGGAAATGATAAACTCCTCCAGTATCTTTGCCAAGAAAATCCAAATAGGGTCATGAAGAGTTGGACATGACTGAAATACAAATAAATCAAGGCTTGATTTACTGTTTTGCTCATTATCTAGACTTAAGAAAGTAATGGAGAAAATGTTAATAATGCAGATTAAACTTGTGGGAACATTTCCCACTCCCTCCCTGAGCCACTTGTTAAATATTTTCATACACTTCTGAGAGATGGAGTACCATGTTGAGAAATTTATATTTCATCCTAGAGGCAATAGGGAACCCACTGGAATTGATTGAGTGGGGGAGCCATATGGTCTGATTTGAGTTTAATGAACATTAATTTGACTGCAGGTTGTAAGATGCTTTGGAGTGGTGAGATACTTGAGTTAGGGAGACTAATTAGGAAGTTGCTGCAACAATCAAGATAAGAAATCACAAAGGCCTAAACTAGGGTGGTAGCTGGTAATTCAATCCAATTGTACTTGAGTTTATTTCTGACAAATGGGATAATAATTCTTTTTTTGTTTGTTTTTTAAGGAGGAAGGGGGCTGGAGCTGTTTCTACAAAGTCATTCAACACTTCAAGGATCTATAAATTCATTGGTGTGGGAGGGCCCTCCACTGACACAAGTTTCAATCCCCTTTTGCTTAATAGATGGTTGGTTCCTTGTCAACTGCTGTAGCTGACACAAACTGTTGGGGAGGAGCCAAGTTTCTGATCCTGATCCTCTCTAAGCTTAGTTAGGCTGATTCTAAGATGGCAGATAGTCATTGATGGGTCCATACTCAGAGTCTTTCCGTCTTCATAGGAGCCTACCTAGCTTGAACTCTGTTGGAATAGTCTTTGGAAACCCTGGGGCACTTCCATTCTGATATAGCATCTGAGGAGGACTTCAGTGGAGGATTAATGTAGATAAACTATAGTAATTTAGAAATATGAAATACGGTATAGAAATACTTAGCATGTATTTTTACTTACCCTTTCCCTTTGTGCTGCAATTGAAGGGCCTCTGTGGACCATGGAGCAATAGCTGTAACTTCTATTGTCATCTTAGGTTGTTCCAATAGATTTTCAGCATGTTTTTTTAAATTTCCTGAATCTCTTCTTCATTTAAAAAACCCAGTTTTGTCTTATTTTAGATTTTCTTTTGCCCTGTCCAGTCTCTTGTTATCCAAAATAGACTTTGATTATCTTTTGCGTTCAAAAGATGTGTGTGTACTTGGGCCCATTAGATAATGTTGCAAGCAGTAAGGAGTTCTGTAAGTGTTCTCTTCAAGGGATTTTTTCTGCATGGTGCTTTCCAATCCTGGATTATTTTCTGCAGAATGACATAAACCGACTGCTTGCACCCCATTTAGAAGCCCCATTTCAGTAGGAACCACGAATGGAATTCACAGATTTTTTTTTCTCTGCTAAGTAAGGCATCTGTCCATTATTTGCTTAAGCGTATTGAATCAATTTTTTGTGAACAAATTTTCCCATGCTTGTGATAGTCTGCAACCTTGAGTGAGAGTGCCACCTGCTGGCTAACCTTTCTATTGTTTTTTTTTAAAAATATGTAGTTTATTTTTAATTTCCAACATTCACTTTTATAAGATTTTGAGTTCTAAATTTGCTCCTCCTCCCTCCCCTTCTTCCCAAGGTCGTATGCAAGCTGATGAGTAGCCTTTCTATTATTTAATTATTTTCCATTTTGCACACCCAAGGCTTCAGTTAGTAATTAGAGTGGACAGCTTGAAGTTCTTACAGGGGGCAAATACTCATGCATCTTTTAATTTCAGGCTATAAGCAAGAGTTTCCTGTTTGATTGTAGCATGATCTTTGTGAAAGTGCTCAAATGTAGGAGAAAAACATTCAGTATGATAAATCAAACTTGTGTTATTGTTTACAAAGCTTAGCAGGTTCAAGAATACAATAAATAGTCCTATGTTTATAGCGTTCACATATAAGTGGTTTGTACATAAGATGTGTAGGTAACTACACTAGGGCCTTGTATTTTATATCATATAAAGGGAGATAGTAGAAAACGAAATAAAGTTGTAGCAAAATGAAAGCAGAGCTCACAGGTTCTAATTGAAAAGGCAAATAAAGGAATTGGTTTTATTGTTGGTCCAAAAGTTACAAGAAACATCATTTCATGGAATATTTGGCCATCTAGCATTGCAATATTCATGATAAGGATTCATGATAAGTATGGAAATAACTGTACTTATGTGTCAACATCTTTTATAAAGGATGATATTGTAGGATGATATAAAGGATGAAATGCTATAGAGGGCACAAGACCTTCCAAATTAAGTCAGCTCATACTTTGACACTTGGTAGACTTTGATGCATATCTGAGAATAAGTGAAAATAGTGAAAAGTGTTAGAAAATATGGGTCAGTAACAAATGAGGATTAAAATTACATAGAAAACTCCTGTTTTAACATGAGGAACATCTTTGAGAAAAGAATCAGAAGCCTCTGGATGAGGTGAACACAAATAATAGTACAAAATTTGAAACTTAATGGAGAGAAAATGAATCATATGAGACTCATTCTAAATCAGTTATATGCATATGATCAGACAACAAACTTCTTGGAAAAGATAAAAAATTATTTTTTTCTTAGAAAAGATAAAAATGAACACAAGGATAGAGTTAAGAAAGAATAAAGCTGAGAGAAAATATATCATTAAAACTTGACTTTTAAAAATGAATTATTGACACTGAAGAATGGGAAGTGGATGGAGAAAAGGATGTTGATACTGATCATAGTAATTTCATATGGAAGTTCAAGTGATAAAAATAAATTGCCAACATTAAGAGACCAAAGAACCTAAAAATTTCCTTAGTGAACAAAAACTTGCTGGGCAGAGAGGTATAGAAACCAAGGACAATGCAGATTTAGAAGAAAAGTTTGTTTGTAAAACCTTACTAAGAAGGCTGGTGGAATATTATGAGTAGAATTGCTTCATAAATCAGTGAATAGCAGTGGAGGAGAAAATAGGTTTAAAGAAAGCTTGATGAGAGGTCCAACTTAATGAAATCATCCAAAAGGTATTTAAAGATAGACATGGAAGGAGAATGATGAAGAGATGAAAGACAGAAAAGATCTGCAAAGATTTTTTTTTAATAACAAACTGTTTTTTGACATCAAGGAGAGTGTAATCACCACATTTAGATTCTAAAATCATAGTCCCAAATATGTTCATAGAGGAAGCAGAAATGTTACTGAGAAAACAAAAATGGGAGAAGTACCAAGATTAAATCAACTATATCCAGAGGATGCCCTTTTGGAACTAAACTAGTTTTGAAGGAATTGAAGAATTGATTCTTAAAGTATATGAGGTCTAGTGAGTTTAAGTGCCTAAGGTCGTATAGGTAGTATGTATTATGAAGGAGGTCCAGTACAGAGTCCAACTTGAGAAGGGTTTCACTTTAGATAGGGAAGTACTCCATACATTTCAATTTATGGGTAATATTGTGTTGATTTCTTCTGGAACATAATACAATCTCAAGGATGAGTTCTTTAATTACTCCACACAGCAAAAACCAAGGGGGTGAAAAATGTCTATTGTTTTGACTATATTTAGTTGGATGAGAAGCCTATAAAAATCATCCCTCAATGTATGTATCTTGGAAAGACACTGCAAAGGGAGAGTGAGTTTGGCTTAGAATTTATCAGAAGGAGGAAAGCAGACAGGATTGTCTTGGGGAAATTGCAAAATTCTTTCAATTTCTTCAGGTTTCTCCCTGAAACAGAGGCCCACTTTTCAAATAATATTCTTTCAGAGCTGTAATTATTTAGAACTTTGGAATGCTAAAGTTTCTGAAGACTTAAAATTGAGACTTTTTCAAAGGTTAATGGAGATGTACATGGTAGGTATGAGTAAGCTGCATACATTATGGATCAGGAATTATGAACAACTATTCTAAATGCTGACATAAAAAATAACAAAACATTATGGGGTTGTGATATGGTGAGAGCCAATAGATGACTCATATGCTCTGTTTGTCACTTTTGTAGTGTCAAGAGAAGGCTCCCGTCATATTGGTCTATGGGAGTAGATAGACAACCGTAAAGTAAAATGGGTGGGCATGGATGGGTTTTGACCTGCATCGCTGGAGGTACAACTACCCTCACTGATGAGATCAGAGATCTATTTGGGTACTGAATATTGGAGAGGAAAAGGAAGTCCTGTATGGTTCCCTTGTGACTGAGGTCAGCAGTGGATGTATCTTGGCTCTGTACTTTGGTTCAGGATTTTAAATATATCTTCTAGACCTTGAATTTGGGTTTGGTATGAAACTTTTCCAAGGTGGTTTTTGGCTTGGGTCTGAATGATAGGACAGACGATTAATTCTTTGCTTCTGTTTAGTCACTAGGGCTTTATTTTACCAGTGGCACTGGAAAAAGCCTTCGACTGAGCGGATTGAGACTTACAGGGGACAGCAGTCATCTCTTTGTTTATAAGAAGTGAATGGAATGTAGCAAAAACTTCATAGCCATGAATAGTGAATGCAGTCTTCTAGCCAAGATAGCCTAACCTAAACAGAGATATCCCACCTAGCTCCCACATACGTACTTCAGCAAAATCTTAAAATTCATACCAAAATAAATAATGATCAAGAAATCCAATGAGAAGCTTTAATAAGGGGCATTCTCCACACCAGAAGTGTTCAGAATAAAAAGATGAAATTAATTAAAAATAGTAAATTTATATGGGATTTGATCCAATAATAGTTACAGAAAGTCTATACCATTTTAAAGTTTATGATAAATGGCTCTTGGAAATGATAAGAAAACAGATAAAGATTCTGCAGCATAATTCATGTGCTAAACACTCCGGAGTGATGGTGTGAGGTGGGCATATAAAAAAGTATAAAAGGAGAACACTGGTTAGCACCACTCCCCAGGAGAGTAACAATGGTAGGTATTAGGTGAGATATAAAATTTACAGGCAGTGTGATATTGTAGAAAGCTCTTGACATTGAATCAGGAAAGACTTGGATTAAATTCTGTTTTTATGATTTACTCTTTCTGTCTTTCTAGCTTCTCTTTCCCCATCTGTAAAAGAATAATAACAATTACTTTAGCTCAATATTTTGGCAACTTTTCAAGGCAGAGTCAGAATTAGTGCCTACCTGACCTGATGGGGTTATTGTGAGGCTACAGATCAGAAAATGATGTAAAATGTTTTGTAAGTTTGTTTTAAAGGTCAGGAAAGGTTTCATGCAAGTTGTAAAGTTCTGAGTCATTTCTCATTTCTTGCCTCATCACTATCAGTCAACCTGCAACCGGCATTTATTAAGCACCCATTATATGCCAGACATTGTGCCAAACACTGAGGGATACAGAGAAAGACAAACCCCGTTCCATGCTCTCAAGGATTTCACTGTCTAACAGGGGAGACAACATGCAAAGAACTATGTGCAAACACGATATGGGCAGGACAAATTGGAGATAATCTCAGATGGAAGACACTAACATTAAGAGGACTAGAAAAGGCTTCCTACAGCAGGTGGGCCTTCAGCTGAGATCCGAAGGTAGCCAGGGAAGCTGGGAGGTAGAGATAAGGAGAAAGAGTATTCTAGGCATGAGGGACAGTTAGTGCAAATGCCCAAAGGTGGGAGATAAAGTATCATGAGCAAAGAACAGCAAGGGGGCTGGTGTCACCAGATTGCTAAGCATGTAAAAGATTGTACGGTGTAAAAAGAATGGAAAGTCAGGAGGGGACCAAGTTATGAAGGACTTTACAAGCTAAACAGGAGTTTGAGGTGATAGTGTGTCAATGAGTTTACTGATTAGAGGAATAATATGGTCAGACCTATGCTGTAGGAAGATCATTTTTATAACTGAGTGGAAGATGGATAGGGAAAGACTTGAGGCAAGGAGACAAACTAGCAAACCATTGTGACAGGCCAGGTGAAAAAGACCTACACCAAGGTAGTGGCATTGTCAGAGGAGAGAAGGGGGCAGCTATGAGACGTTATGAAGACAGAAACAATAGAACTTGGGAATTGATTAGATATGGGGAGAGAGAAACAGAGAGTCAGAGAAACAGAGACAGAGACACAGAGAAAGAGAAACAGAGACATAGAGACAGAGACAAGTAGAGAAAGAAATACATAAAGAGACATAGAAAGACACAGAGAGATAGAGACAGAGACATACCCAGAGACAGAGAGAGAGAGACAGAGAGAGATCGAGGAATTGAGGATGACACTCAGGTTTAGACCTGGATAATTGAGAGGATGACGGTACTGTTAATAGTAAGTGAGAAGTTAGGAAGAGAGAGGGGTTTTGGGGGAAAGATAATGAGCTCAGTTTTAGAGATATTGTGTTTAAGATGTCCACGAGACATCCAGTTCAAGACATCTAAAAGGCCGTTGGAGATGTGAGACTGGAGTTCTGTCCCAGGGTTACCTTCAGTATGCCCTTGAAATGATAAAAATAATCTAGCTAATTCAGTTTTCTTATTTTAGTATTTTATAAAAGTTGATGGTATGTATTTCTCCTGACTCAGCTCCTTCTTTATGCATTTCCATCCCTTCGCAAATATACCATGGGTAATATACAAAAGGTTCCTTCCATCTTCATTACTTTCTTTTTTTTTTAAAGGTTAGTTAATGGACTCCTGTGGGCATATCTAAAAATATAAGCTTTATTCTGATTTTAGAAGTGGAGGTTGAGGGACAGGAAGGCATACAGAGCTTTCATCTTGAGCAATAGCTCATTAACATATAGGTCACAGCAACAGGTAGTAGAGCCTGCGGTTTCTGGTTAGAATGGTACAAAGCATTTCCAGGTGGGACAGTATCCGTTCTATAACAAATTCTATGATCCTTGGCATGAAATCTTTTCCAACAGAAAAGTCAAGGTCAGAATGTACAATAGTGAGCAAACTTCTCTCACACACGGTCACTTACATAGTTTCATAGTATTATTTGCATTTTCTGATTTTGAATTGACTTAAACTTCCTGGTTTGTCTCAGTCTTGTAAGTTAGAAAGATGGGAGGAGATTTGAAAAACCCTTCCACCTCACCACTGATCTCTTGAGCAATCTATAGTGGTAGTTCATGGGGGAAAGAAGTTTTCTTGGCAGATACTGGAATGATTTGCCGTTTCCTACTCCAGCTCGTTTTACATGATGAGGAAACTGGAGCTAACAGGTTTAAGTGACTTTCACAAGTTTCCACAGTGTCTGAGGCTGGATTTGAACTCTGGTGCTCCTAACTCCAGGTCTGGTGCTCTATCCATTGCACCATCTTGCTGCTGTAGTAACAGTACAATTCTTATATTTCTACTCTTGAACTTTTAGAACTTCTCTCCTGTCATTGTCACAACTACTTTATTTCCACATTGTTGCATTCCATGCAACTTCTTACAATACTACTATACTGTGTCCAGTGTGACCTCTTTTAGGTAAGGTGAGACCTCTTCTTGTTTTTGGGTAGTGTGGAATTGAATGACCTTATCTGTTTCAGAAACAGAGAAACAGAGAATATTACTGTGACTTTTGATTTTTAAACTCATGTGGAAAAGAAGGGAAAATTTCCTAGAAGAATGGACTGTGATAAAAAAAAATCTACCCCTACCCTATCTACTACTATCACTTCTGTGTTCTCATCCTAGTCCTCTCCTTCCCTTCTGTTGTGTTTTCTGTTCTTGTTAATAAACTTCCTTTAAAGGACTTATATGATCTGATGCTGAGTGAAAGGAGCAGAACCAGGAGAACTTTGTGCACAGCAATGACCACAATGTGCAAGAGTTTTTTCTGGTAGACCTGGAACTTCGTAATAACACAAGAACTTATTAAAAAAAAATCCCAATGGTGGTTTTCTTTTTTTTTTAAATTATTTTTTAATGTTTAACAATCACTGCCATACAATTGAAATTTTATCCCCCCCACACCTACCCCCCACTACCCCCCTCCCTCCCCACAACTGCATACAGTTCTGTATAGGTTCTACATATACTTTCCTATTGAGTACATTTTCACTATAGTCATGCTATGTAGTCGGACTAAAATAAATGGAAGAAATCATATAACAAATCAAAACATGATACACAAAAACATACACATACACAAACATGATCTGCTACATTCTGCGAATGACTTCCATATTTCTTTCTCTGAGTGTGGAAGGCATTTTGCCTTAGAAAACCACCGTTGGCTTCCACACTCAGAGAAAGAAATATGGAAGTCATTCGCAGAATGTAGCAGATCATGTTTGTGTGAGTGTGTTCTTGTGTATCAAGTTTTGATTTGTTGTATGATTTCTTCCATTTATTTTAGTCCGACTACATAGCATGACTATAGTGAAAATGTACTCAATAGGAAAGTATATGTAGAATCTATACAGAATTGTATGCTGTCGTGGGGAGGGAGGGGAGTAGTGGGGGGCAGGCATGGGGGGATAAAATCTTAATTTTATGGCAGTGATTATAAAACATTAAAAAATAATAAAATAAAATTTAAAAAATACTTTCTTTAATAATAAATCTCTTCCTCTCACATCCCTCCTTCCCTTTTTTGTAATTGTACTAGGAGATGAAGATATGGCTATTCCAGTATTCAATGTTTTCTGCTTTGTCCCTCCTATTTCCTTTTAGGATATTTAATAAGCCACACCCTGTTATAATAATTAGCTCTATTTTTAGCCTAAGGGAAATATAATAGCCACTTGTGACTATACTGCTGTTTTGTTGAGTTTATATCAGATGAAAGGTTAATATAATCACAATAACTCAGAGCCCCCAGTTAGGAAAATCCCTAATATTCAGAGGTTTAGCACTGTGCCTTAATTTTTGAAAGCACGTATTTCAAGGCCTGTTGGACAAGCATAGGAAGGAGAAGTTGGGGATTGAACAGATTTTTTTTGTTTTGTTTAGAATTTTCCTAAGTCCTTGAAGAGTTGGGCAAAATTGGTAGTTACCAAGAAGTCTTTGCTCCAAGCTGACAGTCCTTTCATTTTCTTCTTTTAGTACTTCCTTTCAGTTTTTCTTTTTACCTGTTGCCCTTATGCTGCCAATTCTTTTCAGTTCAGTTTGTTAAATTTTGGGTGAGGTGTAGGATCCAATTTTTCCATTGTTGTTGCCTCTCAGTTGTTGAAGTACATACTTTTTATTTTATTTTTTGGAGGCAATCAGGGTTAAGTGACTTGCTCAGGGTCACACAGTTAGTAAGTGTCTGAGACCGAATTTGAATTCAAGTTCTCCTGACTTCAGGACTGGTGCTTTATCTACTGTGCCACCTAGATGCCCTGAAGTACACACTTCCTTTCTCTTGTTGACTGTTGACTGACTTTAATTCCTACCTTGCAGAATCTCTCTCTCTCTCTCTCTCTCTCTCTCTCTCTCTCTCTCTCTCTCTCTTTCTCTCTCATCTTTTAGAACTCCTAGGCAGCTCAAAGATCATGATAGTCCTAAATTTTTCTCAATGCAGAGAACAGAGAATGACAGGCTTGTTGCTCTGAAATACAAGTCCCAGGATTCTGAGCAGTACTTGAAACCCTATTACGTAATAGTAGAAACTAGACTCCTCCTAAAAGACACTGCATTTCTGGCCATTATACACCCCTCATATCATGCCCCCTGACACATCTGGATAATATGAAGAAAAAACATATTCCTTACCCCTTGATGGTGTCTCTGCTGTAATTAAATAATCCCTTTGAAGGTTTCTACCATCACCTATGCCACTTTACAATGGTCATAGTGGGAGTTACCAATCTGTCCCCAGGTTATTTTCTGCATTTTCTGGTGGAACTCACTATCTGACTCACAGTCTTTCTGTCTACTTCAACTTTTTATTTATAGTTGTGGGGATACTGTTGGTGTTCCTCTGAATACCCTGGCTTCCTAGTTCATCATCTTCCTCAGCTTCAACTGCCTGTGTTTTCACTTCACTTTAACCACACACTGGGATGTATCTCTTTCTCTGTCTCTGTATTTCTTTCTCCTGAGCACCACTCCCACAACTGCTTTTTGGATATCCCCACCCATATGTTCTATAGATATCATGAAGGTAATATGTCTAAAATGAAACTTATTTCTTCCCATGAAACCCACTCCTCTTCCTAACTTCCCCTTTTATTTTAAGGAGATTGCCATCCTTCTAATTACCCAACTTCATAACCTCAGAATTATCTTCAATTATTTGCTGTCCCTCACTTCCCTTCCTCCACTCCTCTTCCAATCAGTTACTGAGGCTTGTTCATTTTCCTTCTATAACACCTCTCCACTTCTTTCCACATATGTGCCCATTACCCCAGGACCTCATATTCTCTTGTCTAGACTATTGCAATTGGTTTCTCTGCTTACAACATTGTCCCTTTCCAGTTTGCTTTTTGCACACCAGTCAAATCGATATTCCTAAAACACACACCTAACCATATCAATCTTCTGCTCAAGAAGTTTTAGTGACTTGTGATCTTCTGTAGGAAAATAAAGAAACTCTTTTTTTAGCATTTAAATCTCTCCATAATCTGCCTTTAATTTATCTTTGTAGATTGATTTCACATTAGCATCCCTCAGAAACTAAATTTTTAATTGCTAACTTTAATGACCCTTTCCCAGCTCCTATCTTTCTTGTTCTCTCTGTAATATTTGACATTATTGACCACCCCATCCTTCCTGATACTCTCTCTTTCCTAGGTTTGCATGATACTGTGTGCCCACATTTGGACATTCCAGCCAAACTGGCATACTTGCAGCTTCCCATACATGATATGCCACCTCCCTCTTCCATGACTTTGCACAGGCCATTTCCCCATGCCTGGAATGTGTTCTCCCTCTTTACCGCTGACTCTTAGAATCCTTATCTCCCTTAAAGAACTTGCTTAGCTGCTTCCTCCTACAAGAGACCTTCCTAATTCTTACAGTATTTTCTTTTCCCCCTAGATTGTGTATAGTCTGAAAAAATCTCAGAATAGCTGAATACCTCTGGAATATTTACCTTAGATGTCCTAAACAACCATCTATGTCCCTCCATAGACAGACCTGCTCTATTCAACCCAAACAAAAATAAGTCAAAAGTAAATGAAAAGTTGACAACACTGTTTGCTTGAAGCTTTACTTTTAGAAATCTCATTCTAAAGTATGACAATGAACTTTTAAAATAGAAATATTCTAAATTAACCTTGGACTACTCCTTACTCTAACAATAAAATAGAGAATTTATGATTATATATGTATGTAAATATATTTCCTATTTCCTTATTTGTGTATGTGTTGCTTTCCTCCCAGTAATTTTTTTGAGAACAAGCACTGTTTTGCTTTTGTCTTTGTAGCAACAGTGCCTGGTACACAGCAGATGATTAATAAATGTTTGTTAAATTGAATTGTTGAAGTAATATCAAAGATTCATCAGATTTTGAAAATGTTTGAACCAAGTCAGGAATGGAAGCGCAAACCTTAGTGGGTTCTTAGTATTTCATCACAAAGTTTTGTGGTAAAACAGAGATGAAACCACAAACTTCACTGCCGGCCAGTCAAGCAATGGGAGAACGATTGATTTCAAGGTTAGCCAAGGTCAGGCGGAAACTTGGCTTGTTTCAGCTCCCTCTTCAAACCCCAAATCTACTGAGTTTTGCATGGTTTGGGTTTTCCAAAACAGAAAACTTTTCCAAGACCTGGGCCAAAGTTGAGGCCTGGGGGATCAGGGGAAAGGGGAAGTTATGTTGCTTTGGTTTATGCATTAGTAATTGGGGGAGGGTGGGGGAGGGAAATGTCATTTTCCAGAGTTATCAATCAGACTTAGGCACTTTAAATATTTGTTTGAAATTGACAAGAGCTAAGTATAGAAATTCAAGCAGGATTTCTACCTAGTAAACAGCTCAGTTTGTTTCGTGGATCTTAATTCTTTAGTTTCTTGTCTCATCTCTTCATCATTCTGCTCCCCCATTCTCTCCGTAGTTATAGCTAATTTTATTTTTGAAGAATTTCATGGTGCTGCTCAGTGGGATTGTCAGGCTGTGTCCAATTGCTTCAGTTTAACATTTTGGCAACTTGTCAGGGCAGAGCCAGAGGTAGTCAGATTCTCTAGACTGAAGGAATTGGATCTGGCCCAATAGTCTAAAAGAATCATATAGCTGAAATGGTAAACCTATGCTTAGTTGGATTATTTTAAAGTGAAAATTTGAGGAAAGCAACAAAAAGAGTATACTAATCACTGAGTTCTGGATTCCATATGCAAGTGTCTTTAATTTATATCTCTTAAAATGCTTATTGAAGCCTTTTGTATTTATACCATAGTCATTTTCCAATATACTTCCATATACATCGAGCCTGAACTTGTATCATAGAAAACCAGCTAACCAAAATCCATTGCTATGACTGGGTCTGCAGCATTCCAGATTCTTGTGCCTCCTTCTTTCTCCCTCATCTCTCTGCAAAAAGTAGGGTAGTATTTCCTCATCTATCTTTTGGGACCAAGGTGATCTTTGTAATTAATCAGAATTTGGCTGCTTTTCAATGTTGTTTTTATTGACATTTCTGCAGTCATTTTAGACATAATTTTCCTGGTTCTACCTTTCTTTGCATCAGTTCATACAAATTTTCCCACGCTTCTCTGAATTCTTTATTGATGCTGTTTCTTATGATGCAAAAGTATTCCATTATATTCATATGCCCCAATTTATTCAGCCACTCCCAAGTTTATGGGCCCTTGTTGTATTTTCAGTTTTAGCAGCTAGGTGGCACAGAGGATAGAACAGTAGAACTGGAATCAGGAAGACCAGTTCAAATACAGACTCAGATACTATCAGCGTGACCCTGAGCAAGTCACTTAACCTCTGTATGCTTTAGTTTTCTTATCTGTAAAATGGGGATAGTAATAGCACCACCTACCAGGATTACTGTGAGGACCAAACAAAATAATGTTTTTAGTGTTGCAAATCTTAAAGTGCTATGTAAATGCTTGCTAGCTATTATCATTACTGTTCAAATGGGTACAATTTCTGAAGAACCCAAAAGAACTCATTTTATGTAGTTTCATTTATAAAAAAGAAGGAATAACTAGAGCAACTGGTCTCCTAGAGCATCTCCAGGACTTCTCTTTGTTGCTGTTTTTAGATTCTGAAGGAAATGATAACAGTATTCTAATATTAGACATCTTAGCATTAGGGAAAAGAGATTACATTCCTTCTCTTTGGCCCCAGACACCAGAACTAGAAGCAACAGGTGAAAGTTGCAGAGAGTCAGAGTATCTGTCACTATAAAGGAAAACTTCTTAATGATTGTTTTTGTTCAGTTGTGTTTGACTCTTTGTGACCCCATTTGGGTTGGGTTTTTTTTTTGGTGGGGGCAAAGATACTGGAGTGGTTTGCCATTTCCTTCCCCAGCTCATTTTACAGATGAGGAACTGAGGCTAATAGGATTGAGTGACTTGCCCAGGGTCACACAGCTAGTATCTAAATCTGGATTTGAACTCATGAAGATGAGTCTTCCTGATTTGGAGCCCAGTGCTCTATCTACTGTGTCATCTAGCTGTCCCTAAAATTACAACTGTTCAAACATGGAATGGACAGCTAGAACTGTCCAAAAGTAGAATGAATGCATTGGAACAGTATCCAAACACTTCCAGGTCTTTCAGAAAAGGCTAGCTGATTATTTTGGGGTGATGTTATAGAGGGGGTTCCTGCTTAGACATGGGCTGGACCAGGAACTCTTAGGAATCCAAATTCCTTCATGCCATACCTAAATATTCACCAATAATAAGAAGGAAAAAATCACCAGAATCGAAATTCATGAACACTTTCTTATTTACAAAATCAGTGACCTAGTCAGCATGTTTCATAGAAAGAATACTGGGATTTGAAACATGAGAAACTAATTATTTTTGAATACTAATTTTTAAAAAACTTACTAGCCATTTGAATTTGGACCTACTATTTTACCTCTCTAGGCCTCAGTCTCATCATCTGTGAAATGAGAGGATTGGAACAGGATAATTTCTAAGATCTTTTCCAGTTCTAAATCCTATGACCTAAAGGCAAGAAAATTTCAAATAAATTTTGAAAAATAAATTTTAGTTTTGCATAGGTGAATTTGGGAAAAAAGAGGTAAAAGAACAAACAAAACATTCTAGAGGTTGGTTGCTTTGATATATAGAAAAAGTACTGCCATTGAGTTCAGCTGATAAGAGCAAATGAGGGTGCAAGCTTGATTGCTTTTGTGTTTTATACCACCTTTATTTCTGAATGTATCCCTCCTCTCTCTTCCTGCCCAGTGTGCCATCCTTTGTTACAAAGAATTTAAAAAGGAAGAGGGGAAAAAGGAAGTCTGGTAGAATTTAACTAACACATCAATTGAATGCTGACAACATACACGATGTTCCATACTGACAGACCTCTGTTTCTACATCTTCTCATCAAATCTTCAGGGCCAATGCAAGCTTGATTTCCAAGAGTCATTAAAACCCAATGCATGAAGCAAAGGCTGTTGGGAAAAAAGCAGTAGAAAGTCATTACAAGCATTCCTTCCATGTGAGACTTTGCTATTCTTTGTACATCTGGTCTTTGCAATAAGGGCTGCTTTTTTGTTTGTTTGTTTGTTTTGTTTTCTGCCTTTCCACCACTTAGGAGTATTTTTTCCAATCACATGTGAAGATAGTTTTCAACATTCACTCTTATAAGATTTTGAATTCCAATTTTTTTCTCCTTTTCTCCCACCCTTCCATCCTCTCCAAGACAGCAAGCAATCTGATGTAGATTATACATGTACAATCATATTAAACATATTTGCATATTAGTTATATTGTAAAGAAGTATTAGAATAAAAGGGAAAAACCACAAGAAAGAAAAAACAAAAAAGTAAAAATAGTAGGCTTCAATCTGCATTTACTCCATAGTTCTTTCTCTGAATGGATAGCATTTTCCATCTTAAGTCTTTTGGGAATGGTCTTGGATCATTGCATTGCTGAGAAGAGCTGTCTATCATAGTTGACCGTCGCACAATGTTGCTGTTACTATGTACAATGTTCTGGCTTTGCTCACTTCACTTATCATCAGTTCATATAAATCTTTTTAGGTTTTCCTGAAATCTGCCTGTTCATAATTTCTTATAGAACAATTCCATTGCATTTATATACCACAGCTTCTCAGCCATCCCACAACTGATGGGTATCCCCTCAATTTCCAGTTCTTTGCCACCACAAAAATAGCTACTATAAATGTTTTTGTACATGTGAGTCCTTTTCACCTTTTTATGATCTCTTTGGGATACAGATCTAGCTGGATCAAAGGGTATACACAGTTTTACTGCACTTTGGGCATAGTTCCAAATTGTTCTCCAGAATGGTTGGATCAGTTCACCACTCCACCAGTGCATTAGGGTTCCAAATTTAAGGACCACTCTTTTAGCTGCTGCTTATTCTAGGACTGAAGAAGTAAAACTCAGCTCACACTTGAGTCAATGTTGACTGCCAGTCTCAGACACCCAAAGAGACTCATGAATGACACCTCCATTAAGGCCCCTCATCTACAAGAGTTGAGTAAAGATCAAGAATTGTGAGTAAGCAAATATACGCTGAAAACCATATAGCCAACTGTACCCATTCCCATCAAATCCCAGCCAAAAAAAAAAAAATCTTCTCTCAAGTAATTTGTGAAGGTAAAATACAAAAGGAGATGATTCAGAATCGAAGGTGAAAGATGAGATTAACAGTTCAAAATCAAATAGTTAGCTGGGTTGGGGGAAGAGGATTTCAGGGTTTGCCAGGGCAATAGACTGTACCTTTGTGTACCTCCTCTTCTTCCCTCTCCTGCTCCTGTTTCCCATGTAATATGATTACTGTAGCCTATTCCTCTACTACCTTGAAAACCAAGCCCCATTTGACCAGATGGGCACAGCTGTGTGAATTCTCATGTGTATCCCTTTGCATTTCATTCCAAAAGCTATTGCTTCCTTTGGGCAGACAGTCTGTTTGAAAGACAGGTGGGTGGCTTTTTTGATTTTCTCTTCCCTGGTGCCATCTCCTTTTCCACCCCCTCTCCCATCCCACCCTTCAGCATTCATATTTTCTTCTTTTTCACTTAGCCATCATCCTGCTGTTGCTTTGACCACTGCTATTTCAGTAAAGTCTCTGTTGCTCACAGGCTATGCATTCATTTATTGTCAGGTTATAAAGGAAAATATTTCTTCCCCAGTACTGATCCTTTTTGTCTCCTTTTTAAAAAAGCCAATGTATGTTTATTGTTGCATTTCTCTTGATTTTAGACATCTCCTTTACCTTTAATTAGATGAGTCTTTAATTAATTCGGTGGGGCTCCATTTGTGGGCAAGAGGATTCAATAACCATACTTTCTTGGCACTGAAAATTTTCAGCATGTGCCCAGCTCTTGTAAAATATCTTATTTTCTTCAAGGGATGGTTCTCTGTTAATACACTTAGTCTCTGTGTAGCAGTTGGGGATTTTATTTACTTTTGCCTCTTTCAAACTCAGAAGGATGTCTGAAGTATGATTAAAGCAGAGAGCAAGAGAATATCCTTTATCATCCAAAAGCAAATACACCTGCTTGGCAGATAAATCTCTGCTTGGCTTCCTGGACCAGGAAAACCAACGTTGTGTTTGGAGTTCAGCCAGTAAATCTGAGGGACCTGCAAAGTCATGTTGGAGAAGGGTATTATATGTTGAAAGTGAGGCCTACGGGTTGGCATTAGAAGTTAATGCTTGACTGCCATGTTGTCCACACAGACTAAGGAAAAGTGATTCACAAAGGCCTCTGTTTGGCATTTAAAGCCCTTCACGATCAGGCTCCAATCTTTCTTTCTGGATTGTATTCTTACTATTCTAATCAATTAGCTGACCAATAGACCGAACAACTGACTAGCAAACCCATAAACAATTATTCATTAAGTGGCTCCTAAGTATTAGGGCTACAGGTTGGGAAAACAGACACACATGAAATAATCTCTCCCCTCAAAGAGCTTCCATCAGGGGAAAATAATGTTTCTGCATATAAGTATAAACAAACACTATTTCTTAGTGGTGAGTATTGATGTCCCTGGTGATGACAAGATAGCACCCTATAGACACACACACACACACATATGCATGTGTCCGTGTGTGTGTGTGTGTGTGTGTGTGTGTGTGTGTTCAATCAAGGAAGGAGGCACTAGTAATTGGTAGGGGGAAGGGCAGAGGGAATTAAAAAAAAGCCTTATGTAAGAGGTGGTATTTGCTCTAAGCTTTGAAGAAAAGTAGGAATTTCCTTCCTAAGAGGCAGCGGTGAGGAAGGAGTGAATTTCAGGCATAGAGTATTTCCACAGTAAACACTTGGAGATGATGTGTCATTTGTGAAGACCAGTTTGGCTGGACCGTAGAATATATGCACGGGGAGGACAAGAACAGGACTGTGATTACACTGGTAAGGGGAGCTCCTGGATAAGGGAAATCTCTCTGTCAATGAAAGTTTGTGCCTTCTCTGTGACTTAGAATCTTAGGGAGCTGGATAGAGGACTGAGGGGTGAGTATATAAGAGAAGGAAGGTGGGAACCAAGGCCTCCCTGGCTAGCTCTCTATTCGTAACTCCATGCTACCTAGGGTAAAGTATAATAAACCTTGAGAAACAGGTTGGAGTTGGGCTCTGGAGGGCTTTACGTGCTAAACAGAGGCCTTTGTATTTACCTCAAATCATAGAGGAAATAGGGAGCCATTAGAATTTAGGAATATTACTTGAGCAGTTGTATGTGGCATGAATAGAGGAGATTGTATGTGTGTAGGATGGAGGAGAGACTTGAGGAAGAGACACCAATTAGGGGCCCATTGAAACAGTCCAGATGTAGAGTTCAGGGCTTGAACTAGGTAGTGGCTGTGTGAGTCAAGAGAAGGGAACAGATCTAGGAAGTGTGGTAAGAGCAGAATGGACAAGATTTAACAACTAGGTAGATATGTGGCGTGAGGGAGAGGGAGGGGTCAAGGATGATTCCAAGGTTGGAAACATATCTGGAGAGATGTTGGTGTCCTGGACACTCAGAAGAGTGGCGGGTCCTACTTGCTATTTCCTGCAGACATCTCTTGCCTCCATGCTTTTGCAGAGGCTGTCCATTTAGGCCTCTTGGTGTCTTCTTGCAGTCTCTTGCTGCCTTCAAGGGCCAGCAGAAGAGGTCTTTTGTTGACTGTCACCTCAGTGTTTAACACTCCTTCCTGTGCGCATATAGTTTCCCCCAGGAGAATATAAGCTCCATGAGACCAAGGATGGTTTCATTTTTATTTTTATATCCCCAGCAATTGACATATTACAAGGGCATATGATGTTTGTTGAATTCAGCTGAGTCAAGTCCTCTGTAGTGATGTACCAATCACTAATGCACACTTTCCTGCAGGGTGGAGGGTTACAGTCTCTGGGGAATGTGAATGCACTGAGAAGCCAGTAAGAGAAAAGCAAAGACCTCTCTCCTGTTCCTCCCTATTCCCTACATCACAACCCCCACAAATAGGCATCCTTGAAAAGCAGCAGCTCAGTGTATCAAAAAACAGAACAATGACGAATTGTCAGGCCCTACCTCTGACTGTCATGGGAGAATAGCAGTTGCCTAAAAAATATACTAGTCATGAGTATTCAAATCCCGTTTCAGCGTGGTAGAAGCATACACTGAAGGCTCTGTTTCAGAGAGGGTTGCTGCCCACGTTGACTGTTCTGATTTAACAAAAAAAAAAGTTCTTTGTGTGAAGTTTTCCTCTCTTTAGCAAGGTTGGTTGGTTCACTTTTTAGGAATGTAGGGTAGCTCCACCCCATGGTAAACCCAAATATATTCTCCAGAAACCATTCTCTTACAGGGAGTATTTTGTTTTCCAGATTTAAAGCACTGTAGTTCTGGTGACAAGGGGAAATCCTGAGAACCTTGGAGACTAAAGCTAGTCATGCGTCTGTTGGACTGTGCTGTCAGAGACAAATGAGGCCCTTGTCTGACTCCCCAGTGCTGAGCTGCACTGAGCAGCACTCCTTTCTGGACCCTAGGGTAGTTATGCCTCTGAGTTATGGCAACTATTCTGGATCTTTGATTAAGAAGGACAGACTGTGTGACATAATGAATAGAATGCTAGAACTAGGAGTTAGAAAGATTCAAGTTCAAATCCCATTTCTGATCATGAACAAATTACCCACTCCTCTTAAGCCTCAGTTTCCTCATCTATAAAATAGTCTCAATAATACCTTTAGCACCACCTTCTAGGTTTGTTGAGAGGTACCAGTGAAATAGTGCAAGTAAAGTATGTTGCAAACTTTTAAGCGCTCTCTGAATGCCAGTTATTATTGGAAAGAGATGAGGATATATGTCCTTCTGGTACTATCATGGGGGAGCCAGGAACATATGAGATGGTTATCATGTGGTCTCTGCCACTAATTTGCTTTTTAAATAGATAGGAAGATTCCTATATTCTCTCACTCCCATAAATTCACTTATTCTTTACTGTATCTCCTGAGACACTCCTTCATTACCCATGCCTTCAAATGACAATAAATACTTAGCATCATAGATCTAGAACTGGTCATCTAGTCCAATCCTCTCATATTAAAAGTGAGGAAACTGAGGTCCACAGAAGTGATATGACTTGCCCAAAGTTAGAAAGGTAACCAGTATCAAAGTAGGAGTTGAGCCCAGGTCCTCTAACTCCAGGTCCATACAATGGACTTACTTTCTTTCCTTTGTACAGAATATCCCAAAAATCTTAGTGCTATTTTACGTTTTAATAGCTTAAACTTACATAAAAACTTTGGGGATGCCCTGTATTTGGGGAGACCTGACATTTACCAGATTTCTAGTGACACATGAATGAGAAAATAATTTGTTAGTGCTTCCTACCTTTACTCACTTTCTCATTCATTCAGATACTTGTGTCTTTATATATTTGTAAGTGCCTATGATGTTCTGGATGTTGTACAGGGAATATAAGTCTATGCAAAAATTTCCCTTCCCTTCTGGACCTTACCATATATAGTAGTAACAATAATAATTGTCAAGTTGGCCTAGCCACTGCTGCTGGCTGGTGACAGGGCAGGCTCCGGAGGGTTCTGACTCATAGTCTTGGTCAGAGAATAAATCCATAATGAAAAGAAGGGGGATGTGATCAAGGAGCACTGAGAAAGATGACAAGAATAGCTCACTGACTCCAAACTAAAGTCTTTTAAGTCAGAGATCTCTCTTTAACCATCTAGAGAGGGATCATAGGTTAGGAATGTAGAGAAAGGAGCAAATCATTGATTAACCAAGTGAGGGTCCAGTTTACATAGGAATTCAGCAGGGCTGAATGGATGCATTCTGCAGAAATCACAGAAGAACAGGAATAACTTGTCTTTCAGTTCTGTTTTGCCTACATGGAGAAGAGCAGCAAATGACTATCCAGGGGGTACTGTCAATAATAGTGAACATTATATGATGGTCATAGAATCCTATTGTGCTATAAGAAATGGTGCACAGAATGGTTTCAGAACAACCTTGGAAAGACTTCCATGAACTGATGCAAAGTGAGGTGAGCAGAACCAGGAGAACATTGTATGCTGTAACAGAGATATTGCACCATGATGAGTTGTGAATGATTTAGCTCTTTTCCACAATTCAGTGATCCAAGACAGGTCCAAAGGACTCATGATGAAAAATGCTATCCATTTCCAGAGAAAGAACTGATGGAGTCTGAATGCAGATCAAAGCACACTTTTTCCTTTCTTTCTTTTTCTTTTTTTACTGTCTGTTTTCTTTTGCAACATGGAAAATGTGGAAGTACATTTAGTATGACTGCACGTATATAATCCATATCAAATTGTTAGCCTTCTCAAGGAGGGGATAGAAGAGGGAGAGAATTTGGAACTCAAAATTTTAAAAAAAGGATGTTAAAATTGCTTTTACATGTAATTGGAAAAAATAGTACATATATATATGTAAAATTAAAAGAAATTAATAGCTAACATTTATGTAGTATCTCCTAGGTGCCAGGAACTATGTTAAGAACTTTATAATTATTATCTTACTTGATTCTTAGAACAACTCTTGGAGGTACATGCTATTATTATCCCCACTTCACAGATGAGGAATCTGAGGCAAACAGGGTTAAGTGACTTACCCAGGGTCACATAGCTAGTGTCTGAGGTCAGATTTGAACCCACATTGTACTGACTCCAGGCCCCTGAACAGAGTCTTCTCTCTTAACAAATAAGTAGAACCAAACAAAATACCACATTGTCTCTGTCTAGAAATATATACCTCATTCCACACCTCCTCTCTGTCAAGATGTTTGAGGTGTGCTACACCCATTTTGATCAGAGTTCTGAAGCATTTCAATGTTTGTGTGTGTGTGTGTGTGTGTGTGTGTGTGTGTGTGTGTGTGTGTGAGTTCTTCCTTTCCATTATTTTGTCCATCATTTCTCTCCAGATTGCCCTCTGGACTTTAGTGTGCTGCAGAAACATCTTTCTTGGAAACTCACTTGAATGAGTGGAAGTACCACACACATGGAAGTACCCTCCACATCTGTGGAACTCTCCCTCTGATTGAATGGCTCCTCCCCAGAATCTCCATTTAAGGATGGCCCCCATGCCAGATCTGTCTGCATTTCTTTTCAGGCTTTACTCTGAACTTTCCCTGCCTTCTTCTCCGCCCTTCCCTTTTCAGATTCTTTTTATGTGTTATTTTCCTGTACGGGCAATCACCGTCTGCTTGTATTTGTATTTCCAGTGCTTAGCACCATGCTAAGTGCTTAATAAATATAAAGTGCTTAAAAATGCTTCTTGACAAACTGTCTGACTCATTATGTAAATTGTTCTCCTGGTTCTACTTTACTTTATATCACTTTATTCATGTTTTCCCAAGTTTCTCTAAATTATTCATATTCATTATTTCCGATGGCTTGATTATATCCCATTATATCCTCATCTCAATTTATTCAGCCATTCCTCAATTGATGAATTCCCATTTTTCATCTAGTTCTTTGGTGCTACAAAAGTATCATTTTTTTTTTGTATTATACAAAAGTTGTTTGCCTTCAAGAATATGCCTGGTAATAGTTATAGCTGGATTGAAGAGTATGTGTACATTGGTGACATATTTTAGTGGAATTCCAAACTGTTTTCCAGAATAGTTGCACTATTTTACAATTCCATCATTAGCGTTAGTGTGCCTGCCTCCCCACAATTTCTCTAATATGGTGAAAGTGTGTAATACTTGTTCTGTATTGGAACACCAATAGTTGTACCATGGGGCTCCTGTAATAATAAGAAATGGGACTGAAAGTATTAAGAGGAGACTTCCAGATGAGATAACTTCCTGATCCCCTAGTGTCCCTCTATGTGAGTCTGGTCAAGGAGAGTTTGGATTAGAATATTCCCCTTATGAGACTTATCCTACTCAGGTTCTCATTTGCCTAAAGGGCTTATCTACATTAGGTCTAGGTGGATATAAATTATGGTATAAGATTATAAGCTCTCCTGTTTATGGAAAACTTGTGTTTGCCTAGGGATAAGATTATAGTACATCTCTCATGCTTATGGGAAATCCCAATGAGATCAGCTTCCACTCTTCGCCTTAAATCTCGGCTCACATTGGAGCAGGGATAATATCTTTCTGTCTCTTTAAGGGGATCATAATGTGTTCTCAAATTTCTATCCACACTGACCTAAAACAAGGGTGTAGGCTGCTTCCAGAGTTTTCGGGTTATAATTGTACACAGGGACACATATAATAATTTGAGGAGGAGCCTGATGAGAGGTAAATAACATAAATGAGCACTGGTTGCTTTTGGCTGGAAGCTACAAAGGTTAGACCTCTGTGTCTCCTATCTTTTCCTCCCCTGAGAAGAAATTGGGGTGGAGTGGTGGTGAGAATTCCATTAACTTTGATATCTACTATTTTGCAATAGCAGGAATCCAGAATCAAGGACCAGGAGGAAGGAGAGCAGGCATCTAGAAATCAAATGTACAATCTGACCTTGTCACACTTCCACCAGGATGACTCATGATAAAATTGACCATCTCTTTCAGCTTCTCTTTCTCACAAGTCTCTAAATTGAAATTAAAAAAAAGATTGTCAGCAAATTGGTGAAGTCTGGGACTGCCCATTCCTTAGTTCCAGAATCTGACACCCCTATGGTAACCCTCTGGGTTACAGCCTAGAGTTGAGGGTTACATAGGTTTCTTTAGTGCCTAGAAATCAAAAGGAGGTGAGACAAATGGGAAGATTCAGAGTAGTAGATTAGTGTCTGATCAGGAGGCCAGAAATAAGAAGGGACAGGGTGCTGAGGGTTTGACCTCTCTCCCTGAAGCTTCTTTTTAGCAACTGCTTGCTTTTCCTATTCCTCTCCTAACCTCAAGTGCCCGAATGGACTCGACTAAGTTCAATGTAACCCCCCTCCTCCTTTCTCTCTCCCTTTACCCTTTCCCACATTCAGCTTTGCCAGCATATCTATGAGGGTTCAGATAATGATCATCCACACTGCATCCACTTTGTAACCCCCAAATTATGTGTCGCTACATTTTCCTCTAAGAAAACTACTTTAGAAGTGCTCAAATTGGTTCCATTTGAAGAACTTCAAAAGCTTTGTAGATCCTCTATGGTGTCAACTCCTATACCCGTACTATTTGAGTAATGGAGAAATGGTTGATCGTGTGCAAGAGTAGAAGGGTTGAGAGTTGGGGGATCAAGTTCTTGGGAGGCAGGATCCTTTTGAAGAAATGGTCCTCAGTTGAATGAATGTTTATTGTGGATGCTGCTCGAGTTTCAGAATTCAGAAGTCACCCTCTATAAACCTCAGGTTTGCAGGGGTACACTACATCTCTTACTTGAACTCCAACGATTATTCCAGTTTTTTATTTAGATTCATCCTTTCTCCTGTTCTTGGCTTTCCATTTTGATTTTGTTCTTATTTTTTCTGGCTAGGTCCAGACTTCTTGGTTTCTCTCTTCCTCCCCTGTGTGGATATTTGTTTTTCCACTGTGAACTTTCCTTGAGTTCTCTTCTCATTTGTCTTTTTGCAGGAATCTTTTTTTTTACCTGGGGGCTCTGGTCCTTTGTACATCATGTCAACACTGCCTGCTGACTTTGGACCCCTGTTAGAGAGAGGGAGGTGGAGGGTGTGAGAAAGAAGGCTTTCAAAGGCTCTAGACAGAGGTTATTGAGAGACTGAAGTGGTTGGTTGCTTGGCTATGCATTTTTGCAAACAGACATTTCAGTTTGTGGTCAGGAGTATGACACTTTCTTTCCCTCAGGTCCTGAGGGTTTTCTGAATCCCTCTGTTCTTTGCTTTTCTATTCTGCTTGGGGGAGCTCAGTCCCCCACCCCCTTCCCAACTCTCTGCAGTCTTGCTTTCTTTCCAGCATGCTTTACCTATTTTTACTTGTCTCCAGTGTCTTACTGATGTGAAATACCCACTTGGAAGGATGATTGTTTTTCAATGGAGGCAGTTATGACTGATAATAGTAATAAAAATAAGAATATTGATTACTTGTGTAGTGTCAATAAGCTCCAGCAGTGCCAAGAGAAAGGCAGCATGCAGGCATGACCCTGGTTTGTTGATCTATAGTGCCTATTTGGTTAGATCCCTTCTCTCCCCTATTCTCCATCCCCATTTCTTCCTCTTTCTCTCCCTTTCCTTTCTTTCCTCCTCTCTTTTACTGTCTAACCATACTTGCCTGGCCTTCTCATATTAATGACAATCATAATACTGGGTTGATCTAAAGAGAATCCAAAGAATCTGAAGGGTGGGAACAAACTCATAGAATTGTGAAATGTCAGAGCTGGGAGGGAACTTAAAAGAGTTGATCTAGTCCAGTTTAAAGTAGGAGTTGGTGAAAATAGGAAAATGAAGCCAGGGAAAATTTCTCTCACTATTTGCTTTTGTTGCTACTTTGTTGTTAATTTTATGCCTTTCCCAACCTCATGAAGCACTTTGTGTCTTGTGCATAATCGGTATTCAGCAAATATTGCTGATTTACTACCTGCTTAAATCTCTGAGGTTTTAAATGCAGCTTTGTTGGCTTTATGGTTAAAGAAATTCACCTTTGGAAGGTTATATTTTGGTATTTATTCATGAATTCAGCAGACCTACAAGGCTCAAATCATCAAATAAATCATCAGAATTGTTTTATATTTCACATTGATCTAGAAAGGGTCATTGAAACAGAAATTCAATTTAATTCAACAAATGTTCATTAAGCATCTACTATGTGCAAGTCACAGGAAGATAATCAATTTTAATGGAAGAGAGTCTCTCTCTCTCTCTCTCTCTCTCTCTCTCTCTCTCTCTCTCTCTCTCTCTCCTCCATTGACAATACTGTCAGAAAACCTGGACCAGTAGCAGACAATGCATCTAGAGGACATCCCAAAGACAAACAGAGATAAACAAAGACTTAGAATCTTTAAGGAGTGTAATTCCTTGCTCTAGAAAAGAATGCTGTTTATTGGACCATGTATTCTCTACCAATGTGCCTCACTATCATTGTTTTAAGCCGTCTTTTCTCCCAGACTTTGTATTTATTTGTGGTAGAGTTGATTTTAGACTTTTAGAGGGTTGCACTGTACCAACTGTTCTTACTATATTACTTTAGTAAATATACTATTCTAAAATCTAAGTGATGTGTGGCTGATGGGAAGTGCACCAGTGGAGGCTTGTGAGCAACAGTACCACAGTCTCCAGTCCCTCAGGGCTGCCCCTATAACTTCAAGGGGAGAAGTGGTCAGCTGTCCTCTGGGGATCTGTTTCGCCAATGTGAGTAGGAGTGTGGGAAATGGCCCCAGAGAGAATTGTACACACACACACACACACACACACACACACACACACGTACATTATTTAGTATGTGGTATTTGTAACTTTCCCTTAAAGGAACAACAAAGGGATTTTGATCCATTGGTACTTAAGAATGGTTCCTAAGGTGAAATTCCTAAAGGAACTTCAGGAATAATAGGAATAAAACTCTAAAATAGCATCTTCAATAACCCTGGTCAAAGATCTTAAAGAAAATTTCCTCTACCCTAATTCTCCCCCATCCCCCACCACATATCATTTAGGCAAAGTCCGAAATGTTTCCATACTTATTTGTTCTCCTTGGGATATAACTTATTCAGAGACTAAAAGAAACTCAAGTCAACCATTTTGGAAAAAAACCCCAAAAGGATGATTAGAAGTTTTAGGAATTGTTTATTGCTACCCGGGCACTTGATCTACAATGCTATAGACACTAGTTTGGTATGGAAGCTCATTCCAGCCCTGGACTTCTCTCTGCCACTATGGCTTCTCCTTCTTATTGACTGATTCCTCCCAGAACCTCCCTTTTAAGGAGGACTCAGGCCAAGCATTTCTTCATTCCTCTCTAGGATGCTCTCCTAACTGGCCAGAATTTCTCTGCCATGCCCCAGTGCTGGGTACCTTCATCACATCCTCCATTTTTTTCAACTTCCTTTTTATTTGTTGACTTTCCCTATTAGCATGTAAACTCTTTGAGGGCAGGGAATCTCTTTCTGTTTGGTTTTTGTATTCCCAGGGATTATTAATATTTTGTTGTTGTTGTTCAGTCATGCCTGACTCTTCATGACCCCATTTGGGGTTTTCTTGGAAAAGATACTAGAGTGGTTTGTCATTTTCTTCTTCAGCTCATTTTCTAAATGAGGAAACTGAGGTGAACAGGGTTAAGTGACTTGCCCAGGGTCACATAGCTAGTAAATATCTGAGGCCAGATTTGGACTTACATCCTCCTGACTCTAGGGTCAATACTATCCACTGTGCCTCCTAGCTGCTTGATACAGAGTAGGAGCTTAATAAATGCTGATTTGATTTCACATGAATAAAATAAGACATTTAATTCTTCAACTTTACTTGACTGTAACGACTCCAGGCCTGGATAAGTGGATAGAGTTATCCATTTAACTGTCTCAAGTAAAGGTGAGCATTCTTTTTTTCTGAGGCAGCTCAGTTGTCCTCTACATAATTTCTGTGAATTTTTCCTAGTTTTGATCTCAGAAGAGGGGGAGGTTGCCAAGGAAACCAAGTCTAATAATTTTTCTCCGTGACAGTTCTTTAGAGACTCAAGGGCAGCTATGATCTATTCATCCCCTAACTACTGCCTTCTCCTGGCTAGACATCTGAAGTTCTTCCAACTGATCTTCCTGTGTTCACCATCTTCATTGGGCTACTATTGAACACCCTCCAGCTTATCAATATCCTTCCAAAATTGAGACTTCCGAATCTGAACGTGAGACTTCAGGTCTACAGAATGGTCAACAGAGAACTTTTGTTTGTCTCCTGGCTTCTCTGAATGCAGCCTAAGGTTGTAATAATTTTTTTTGATTACCATATCATACAGTGGACTCTAATGAAGCATGTAATAAATACATTAAAACCCTGAGACCTTTTTCAGAAAAATTCTGCTACCTGGATGATGTCCAACACATGCTTACTTTTTTCCTCCTCTTCCGTACCCCATCTTTCTCCTATTCTCTAACTCCCTTTTTCTTCCTCTTTCCCTTTCTCTTCTCTTGCCTCTATTGTATTATCTAACCATACCTACCTGGCCTTCTCATATTAATGTCATAATATTTTTGATTTTTTCTATCACTTTTATTCTGCAGACTAAAAAGTACTTGCATATGTAGTATATCATTTGTCCTCAACATCTTTGTTAAGGATGTGTGGGCACTATTATTTTCATTTTATTGAAGAGTTACAGAGAAATCACTGACTTAGTCTCTCAAATCCAGGACCAGAACACAGGCCTCTTGATTCCAATCCTAGAGAGTGGGTTTTTTGGGGGGAGGTTGGTTGGATGATTTGTTGTTTTTGGTCTAGATTAAAAGAGTTACTAGTCCAACTAAATTCTTGCCAGCCCATCTCTCTGCCAGGCTCTGTGACCTGTTCTCCAAAGGGAGTAAACACAGCTGTGAAGTTTTATTTCTGCTCTGTTGGAAAACTTTCCTGGCCCTAAGTCTAGGGGCAAGTGGCAATTTTGGCAAGTCTGCTGAGCTTAGTTCCCACACATTTAGGTACTCAGAAGCACCAGGGAGCATGAATTAGGCAGTGCTCTTTATCTGGTCACTTGTCAGAGTTCTGACATTCTTTCCACTCTGGGTGCATGAGGAAGTTTTGCCTTTTGAGCTCTGCAGCCATGGAGTGACCTGTATTTTCATTCTCATTGATTTCTTTTGCAAAATGACCCCATCTGTCAGGTGTGGGGAGAAACTAGAGTATGCCTGCAAAATCAACTGTAGCGTCGCTAACAAAATGCACCTTTTCTTTCCCCCTACTTTCCATAATTGTCCAGGTGCATAAACAAATTTCCTTGCACTGTATGCATCACACCCAGGGATGTCATAATGTGTGTGTGTGTGTGTGTGTGTGTGTGTGTGTGTGTACCAGATTCCTTTTGTCTCTATCTCTGTCTCTCTCTGATACAAACCTGTTAAATTTAATATACAGTTAAACGCAAAATGAATCAATACAGTAATAATATTATTAATAAAACATTATATTAATATGATACTTGTATACAATATTAATGAATAGTAATAAAATAATATAATTAATTAAAATAATATACAATTAAATCCAAATTGCACATAATAGAAGTTCATAGCCATGCACACAACCTTCCCTTCTCTTTTCCTTCACATATTGAAATGTTCATGTTTGTTGATGTTCAAGCTGTTACAGTGAGGGTCTAGTTGATATTAGATAACATACATATATGTTAGTCACAGTCAGCCTGATCATTTGACTTCTTCCAGCTCTGCTCAGCAACATATGAGTAGACTCAGACAAGGCAGATGGTCAAAATAACCCAAGGTTGGGATTTGCCAAGGCATGAATGGCACTATGACAAAGGAGTAAGGGATTTAAGAGTAACAGGTAGTATAGAGTTGAACTTGTTCACTGAAAGTTTGAGACTGGAAAGGGAGGAGAGCGTTGCTAGGGCAAGGTTGATTGGCTGGCAAAACACTGAGGGGCAGAAGGAGTGTAGGTCATAGTGAGGCCACAGAATAGTTTTTAGGAAGATGGAATGATAGGAACTGTGATCTTGGTAATCCCGTCAGCTTCCATGGGCTCAGGTAGCGTCTCTGGAGATGACTGCCATACATAATATTAAGTGTCTCCTTCTCTATTTTTGTGTCCCTGTCTCTGCCTCTCTCTCTCTTTTCTGTGTCTCTGACTCTCTGTTTCTCCCTGTCTCAGTCTCTCTGTGTCTCTGTTTTTCCACGACCAGAACATGCCAGACCAATCTCATTTCCTATTTTGACAGGTTCCTATTTTGACTCAGAGGTCAGGGAATGCTATAGATTGTAGAGGACCACCTGACAAAGACTTTAATGTTGTTCTTGTGGATAAGATGCTGAAATGTGGACTAGATAATAATATAGTTAGGTGTATTCAGAACTGATTGAATAGTTGGATCTCCAAATCATGGTTAATGTTTGAGGTCAGCTTGAAAGGAGATCTCTAATGGAGTGCCCCTGAAGTATTGTGCTTGACCCTCCACTACTTAATATCTTATCAGTGACCTTAAGAAGGGCGTGGTTAGAGAGAAGTATGAAAAAGATCTGAATCTGATACTTGAAAAACCAAAAGCAACATTTTTTTACGGGACTTGTTTTCCAGCTCTAATAAAGATCTGCTTTTTAGATCTTATAAGCATCTACAAAGCTATCTTTCTTTTTGTGCTTTTCCACTTGGAAAATTGGAGGCTTTAAATAGATTTTTCCAGAAGTGTTTGTATTCTACTCTGCCTTGCTATTCATCACCATGTAATTCTTTAAACTTCTGTAGAATACAGTATTTTGCAGATTTGTTTTTAAAATTGGAGCATACTTTAAAATGGGAAAATAAATCAGCTAATCAAAGAACAAAAGTGATTTCTGATTCTGGGATGAACAATAATGAGGCACACTTTGGGAAATTATACAATACTTTTAACAACTCCAAGCATCTCTACAAAACAAAGACTTGTCTTGTTTTATTATGAATATAACAAACATGGACAATTTCTTATTGAAGGAATAGGAAAAAGATTGTATATGATATTGTAAATCTCTGTTTTATGTAGTTTGGTTAAGAAAATATATTAAATTTAACATGACAGTACTAATTCTGGCCTGCTTATCTTTCTTTGTCCCCTTCTGAACTCTTGTCCGTGTGTTTTTAAAATGTTTCATTGATGCCTGTAAAAGTAAGCACCCCTACATACATGGGGGCCTGCTACCACAAGTCCTTAGACCTGCTTTTCTAAAAGGAAAGGCAACTTTTGAGGGGTCAACAATCACTTTAATCACGCATATGTCATTCACTTAGTTTAGGGGAGAAAGTCAGCGCCCTGAACTTCAGAGAAAATACAGAGAAACAAAGATCAGCCAACAGACAGGGCTTCTAACTGTCTGACGTATCAACAGACAGATAACTCTCTGACCATACATACATAATTACCAGAGAGAGAAGCACCCACTTCTGGGTTTTCATAAACCAGAGGGTTTCTTAGTGGCTGCTGAGAGTCTTGTCTGGTCAAACAAACATTTCCAATGAGTAAGCCCCAAAATAAAACCTCACCTCAGAGTATTTATACATTTTTTAGAGCCAGAGGGCATCACAGCCCTTGAGAATCAGTGCCTCATTAGGAAATTAATCAAAGGTGTGGGCCTCCCCTAATCAAGTTCCCCTTAATGGACAGGCCCATTAACGGATGGAGAAGATCTTTAATTCTCATAGTTACCATTGCAATGTTCTTTTCTTTCTTTTTTAAAACCATGTTACTGTCACTGCCTACATGTTCTCCCCAATTCTACCCTGCTCCCCATGCCACAATCCTCCTTTAAAATAAATAAGTATAGCAAAATAGATTCACACATTGACTATACCTGAAAAAGTATATGTCATTTTGCATCTCTAGACTTTTTCCATTCTACCAGGAGGGGAAAACATGCTTCATTTTCAGCCTTTTCTAGTTATGACTAGTTTTTTTCCCCCATTGGTCAGAGTTCTCAAGATATTTACAGTTTTTTTTCCTTTACAGAATTGTGGTCATTATATAAGCTGACCATCTGGTTCTACTTGATTCATTTTGTGTCAGTTCATACAAGTCTTCCAAAATGTCTCTGAACCTGTGTCTTTTATAATTTCTTATGGTGTGATAACATTTATTACATCCATAAACTATATATATTTTAATCATTCTCCAATTGATGGGCATTCACTTTGTTTCCAATTCTTTGCTACAACCAAAATGTTGTTATAATTTTTTTGTACATCTTTTTTCTCTGTTTTTGACCTCTGTGGGGTATATTCCTAGTAAAGGTTCAAAAGTGTATATATGTTAAAGGAGTTGAAGGATGGTTACAGCTGGATGATCACTTCTTCAATATGTTAGTGGTCTTTTAGGTATAATTTCATATGGCCAGACTACTACATAGTTACACTAAAAGTGGATTAGTATGCTTGTTCTCTAGCCTACTGTGTTAATGGTGGGCAGCTAGGTGGTGCAGTGGATAGAGCACCAGTGCAGGAGTCAGGAGGACCTGAGTTCAAATCTCACCTCAGACACTTGACACTCACTAGCTGTGTGACCTTGGGCAAGTCATTTAGCCCCAGTTGCCTTATCCTGGGTTATCTCCAGTCATCCTGATGAATATCTGATCACTGGATCCAGATGGCTCTGGAGGAGAAATGAGGCTGGTGACCTGCACAGCCCTCCCTCACTCAAAACACAGTCAAGTGCAAGTCATGTCATCATTTCTCTGATGGCATGGTCTTCTTCGGCAATGAAGGATGAACACACTGTGTTATTGAGAGTTGGAGATATTCGCCTGCCTATTAACAGGCCTTAGGTGGAGCCCATTAAAGGAAGTTTGATTAAGGGAGGCTTGTTTTATAGGAAGGCCCACACATTTTGTTAATTTCTAATGAGACACTGAGTCAAGAGGGTTGTGATGCCCTCAGGCTCTGAAAAGTGTGTGTGTGTATATTTATACTCACATATATATGAAAGTGTATATATAAATATGTATATAAACATATAAGTTACATATTTATTATGTATGTATGTGTATACATACATACATACATGTATATGTGGTTGTGGATGTATATATACACTCACACACATTCTGAGGTGAGGTTTTGCTTTGGGGCTTACTCTTTGGAAGAAGGTTCGTGTGCCAGATGAGGCTCTGGGTAGCTGTTAAGGAGTCCTCCGGCTTTGAAAACCCAGATGTTGGTGCTTCTCTTTCTGGTAACTATGTATGTATGTAGTAGTCAGATCCAGCTGGATCTGTCTGTTGATCTGTGATGTACGTATTGCTTGTTGGTCACTATTTCTCTACTTGTATTTTCTCTATTGGTGTATGTAATTCAAGCAGATTGTTAACCCCTTTGAAGGTGCTTTCCTTAAAAAAAGCAAATCTAAGAACCTGGGCTAACAGGATATCCTGGATGTGCTAGAGTACTTGTTTTTATACCTAGTCACTCTGACAGTGAGACAGATCTTTAAAAAACAAACCGACCAATATTCTTCTAATGATGATTTATGGCTACAAAACATGAATACAACATTTTCAGAAGAACTAAATTTCAGATCACTCAAAGGGCCATGGAGATATTTCCAGCGAAGAATTGGTTGGGAAAAGTGGTATAAATGATACTAGCAATGAAATACATAACTGGGAAAGAAGGTGGCCTGATCATGTGGTGAGAGCAAAGGATAACTGATGGACAGCCCACATGCTCCATTAATACCCACTTATTGTCAAGAGTTCCAGAAGAAGACCCTTGGAATGTTGGTCAGCAAAAATAGAACCCAGCCAAAGGGACTGAGCTGTCTTTTATTATCACTGTAGGAACACCTGATGAATGCATTTGGGAGGATAATCCAGGACTAATTTGCCAGATCCTGAAGACCATTGCTCTAGTTTCAGCAAACAGAGATAAGATTGGAGTTGGAGGCCACTTAGGCTCTGATGACGGGAACAAAAGCCCTGACAACTGTGCCTGAGTCCCTTCCATGTATACCCAGGACTCTATGAAGCAGTGATAGCAATGTTTAGAGACTGAAATTTTGCCTCAGACTTTTACTAGTTGTGTGATCATAGGCAAGCCATTTAATTCCTGAGTATCAGTCTCCTCATATCCAAATTGGTGAGGAGTTGGACTCCATGGTCTCTGAGTTTCCTTTCGGCTATTAATTTAAAGTCCTACAATAGGGTGCCCTTCTGTGCTAGACAAGGAATCCCTAGTGATAATTATATTATTGTCATTCTCTGAAGAACATTTGTATCAAGCCCCTTGATAGTTCAGTATCTATATCTTTGTGGACTGAGTGAGGACTACTTATATTTGAGTTATTAATAGTGAATTAGGAGTTTTCCAAGTGGACCTTATGGCTTTTGCTTGTCCATACATGGCAAATATCCACTGTTTCAGCAGTAATTAGGGCCAACTCTAGCCTGTTCAGAGTACTGGTAGAACAATACCACAGGCAATAAGCTGAAGTCGAGCACTTCAACTTTGTGAACTTATCCATTCATCTGTTTATTTGTTCCATCATTCATTTATTTAATCATCTCTCTCTCTCTCCCTCTCTCTCTCTCTCTCTTTTTAGAGACACTTGCAGGAAGATTGATGCCAGTTCTGATCCAGAGCATTAATAAAGCCCCAAATTGCACAACTCAAAAGTGGATCTAAAGAAGTTTGTCTCTAAAGATTCTTCAGTTACTAGGGAAGAAATTTCTCAAGAACAGTTTTGGAATATTCTTCTGTCAGAGATGGAGAACCTCAAGAACCAACTAAAAACTCTTAATAAAAAGCACTTTCACAGAGTTCCAAAGCCATTATGCCTTACTCATACTTGAAGTATGAAAAAAGAGGAAAAAGCTGTAGGCATGTGTTCGGTTTTGGACTGAATAAAAGGGTTCAGGTAGATCAGAACACCATAAAATGACTCAAAATGTCCAGACCTGTCTGTTGGGCAGACTGGTTTTCAATTTTGGACCTTGCAGCATATTGTTCTAAAAGTTTTAGGATAGAGGAAGATATTAGTAGGAGGGATTTACACAGGCTACTACATTTTTTTTAAAGATTTGAAATTTATTTTAAGTGTTTTTTGTCTTTTTAATTTTTTTTTCAGTTATCAAGCATTTATTCCCTTCTTCCATCTACCTCTCCAACCTTCAACACTGATGGAAAAAAATAAAAACAAAACCCTTGTAAAAGATTAGTATCATCAAACAAAACAAATTCCTCATGGTAAAAATAAGTCTCATTTTGCATATTTGTCCATCACCTCTCATTCAGGAGGTGGGTATTCTTAATTATTGGTTCCCTGTGGTGGTCATTTTGGTCCTAGTACTTTTCTGTGACCTGTGGAAAAAAGTGGTTTGTGACATGAACTATTTGGAGATGCTATACTTTGTTTTTTTGGATGATACCTTATTTGGAAAATTGCTGAAAGAATATAAGGAAAAAAACCTTTTGAATGTCAGCGAGATGCTTTTTGGTTCCTGTCCAGAGAGGACGGTCTTATAGAATCTATTTACCGCAGAGGTTGTGGCCTCAGTCTTAAGTAAATTCCAATTTTATCCTCTTCTTCCTATTCTTCCTTTACTTTTCCATTTCTATGGTCTGGAAATTTCTCAGATCACCAAGAGTCTCATCTCCCTGCAAGTACACAGCATCACAGGAGTGTCCTTCAGATGGCTACCAAAACCTACTTGGAGTTGGGATTACATAGCAGAGGGTGTATGATGTCTTTCATGAGTGCTGACTTATCTCCAACTATTATATAATGGAAGATTTTTTTTGAAGAGGGAGAGAAAATTATACTTTAATTTTCACTTAGAGTTCATCAGTTCTCTCGCTGGGTGTGAATAGCAAATATATTTGTATCAGTCATGGTGCAAAAGGTAACGCAGACCAAAACCAACAACAAAATAAAGTAAAAAAAAGGTATGTTTCAAAATGCACTCAGATTCCATCGATTCAATATCAACTCAGATTCTTTCTCTGGAAGTGAATAGCATTTTTATCATGGGTCCTTTGGAATTGTCTTGCATCATTTCATTGATCACAGTAGCTAAATATTTCACAATTTATCATCATTACAATATTGTTGTTACTGTATACAATGATCTCTTGATTGTACTTTGCATCATTTCACATGGGTCTTCCCAGTTTTTTCTGAAACCGTCTCCCTTGTCATTTCTTATAGCACAATAGTCTTCCATCACAATCATACCACAACTTGTTCAGTCATTCCCCAGTTCCCAAAGGAGACTTTTGCCAAGTTTTTCCATTGGTCCTAAGCCCAAATTTGGGCAGAGGGATTTTAATTTTTCAGTCCCATTTTCTCCATGCCCCAGACCATTTTGTTAAACTCATGGATACCACCCTAAAATGAGTGTAGATGAAAATCTTATCCAGCTTCCTCAAGGTTCTTTAATGTACCAACTATATAGATTGCAGCTCATCCCACTGAAGGAACTGCCAATATTCCTATCATTTAAGGTGTCCTCAGTTACCTGATTGATGACCACAGGCTCCAGCTGTACCTACCTCTCTCACAGAAAGGAGAACTGTCAGTGAACCAGGCAAAAAAGAGGTCCTGAGGAGCCAGGTTCTCACAGGACCTCCTTGAGCCAGTTGAGAATGAAGAGTGTTAGAGTTCAGAATTGAGGTCTTTGACTCTGGCAGATGTTAACATTTTTATGAACAATGCCAGACACACTACTTACTGCCAGTGCCCATGAAACAGCCCTCTGTCCTGGAACCCAAACATGTGAAATAAAATTGTTTCTGGTCGATCTTAGAGGAATACAGAAAATGGTGTCATTAAGGTTGACAGCCCTTTACTAGAGGCCTAGGATACCTGGTCTACATTCTGATGAGGTCAGGAGTGTCCATAAAGATTGATGTGACAACTTTGTTTAGATCATTAGAGGCCAGTGTAATCTATATACCTTCTTCACTGGCCAGATAGGATTGTTGTAAGAGGTAGTATAGTGAAGTATTCTGGCCTCCTTCATCTCTATCACTAGGAATGAAGTAGCTTTCAGCCCTTCTAGAATCTAGTGTTGTTTGGTGTTAACTGCATGCAATGACTCAGGTGACTCCAGCAGTTTCCATTTGGCCCTACCGATAATAGCTGTCAGAGAGTTTGCATTAAATGCCAATACAAGTATTAACTCTTAGAAGTTCATGACACACTTTCCCTTGGTGGTGTGCTCTCAGAAAGACCTCATAGAAGCTGGGTGGTGCAAAGGATCCTTTGCGGGTGCCCTAGTATTTTGGTTGCCAGTATTTTGCCACCCTGTAGTTCCAAGTGTGTCATGTGCCTTAGGGGATACATTAAGCTTAGATGGGGCTGAGAAACCCTTCCTGTTCTGGTACTGGATGTCTAGGCATAGTTTTATTAGCACCCTTATAGTCGGGCTATTGATCTGCTCTTAATTAACTCTGTGTTTCAGGACCCATATCTGTAGTTTACAGGAAGGAAGGAAGGTAACAAGCATTTATTAAACACCTACTATGTGACAGGCACTGTGATAAGTGCTTTACAAATATTATCTCATTTGACCCTCATAACAATTCTTTAGGAAGGTGCTATTATTGTCCTATTTTACAGGTAAGGAAACTGAGGCAAACAGAAGTTAAGTGACTAGCCCAGTGTCACACAGCTAGTAAGTGTCTGAAGCCTGGCCTTCCTGATTCCAGTCTTAGCACTCTATCCACTGTATCACCTAGATGACAAATGTATTCAACTTCCTCCCCACCCAAAGGGAGTGCGAATACCATGTCTCCTTTTACTATCCTCAGAGCTCCCACTTGTGAGGTCAGCTGTATTTGCCCAGATACCACCGGGGTTATATTGACCTCCTAATCATAATTTACCAGTTTTTCTGCCCAGGTCTATATTATGGTGTTGTATGGCAAGTCTGTAGCTAAAACTTGATGCTACTCTAGTGAGACTTGGCTCGTAAGGAGGATTCTAACTGCTCCTAATGGTAACTGGTCATAAGGTATGGAATGCCATGGTGGAGTAGCGTAGATCCAGTCTTCTGAAACAACCTCTTCTTTCTAAAACTTTCTAGCTCTCCTCCTCCCTTGCTGACACCCACTGGGGAACCAGGAAAACTGAGAGAATTAGTTGCCCAGATGGAGCTAATTTTTGTGGGGTCAGGTAGGCTTAACTCCCCGTTTTATTTACTTAAAAAAGGACAAAGAACTGTCCTCATTTTGAATCTCTAATTGATTCAACTGAAATTAAGTCTTTTCTAACCTTTCCAGTTATGGAACTCTCTGCATTGGGCCTCACCAACCACTGTTCTAATGGCACATCTGGTAATTGTGTAAACCTAATCTATAGTCTCCTAACTTCCTTGGGAACTTTTTCTTGGAAAAAGTCTACTCACCTTTTGATTCACTTCCGCTACATTACACTTCCCCAAATTTAACAATGAGGTTAAATGAAAAGGCCATTCAGTTCAATTCTGGTGACTACAAATGCTCTGGGCCAGATCTACCTCATTCTGGTCCTGAGCTTTAGATACTGAATGGGTCATAACACTAACAAAAGGATGTTTACTTAATGGTATCATGGAAAGGACATTCAGCAAGGATATGGCATTGATTCATTTGGTGAAGTTGCCTTCTGCCTTAACTAAGGAAGGCAATACATCCAAGTCAGCGCTGGATACCAAGCCTGTGGAACCAGTAACTACTTGCAAGCTGGCCTTTTGTCCTTGGGTAGCTAACTTAATGGCTCAAAGTCAGTTCTCTGGATCAATTGTGTCTTGAGGATGACTTCATTACCTCTTAGGGAAAACCAAGACTACTCTATGAAGTCAGGGACCTTAGTAGATATTCCTATCATTCAAATCATCCCAAGTATACAGTCTATATTTGTCATTTCTTACAGTGCATTAGTATTCTTTTCCATTCATAGTCAACAATTTTTTAGTCATTCCTTAGCTGATAGGCAATCATCTTCTTCCCAGCTTCTTAATAATCCAGAAAGAGAAGGCACAGTCTAATACACCTTAGGGATAGTTAACTTATTTTCATCTTTGTTAATCAGCTGTATTGTTGGGCACTGCTGGCAAAGTTATACAAACTGTTGGTATTTATCTCCCCTAGGAGAGTGCAAGTTATTTGGAGAGAGGAGCCTCGGTTTATTCCTTTCTTTATTTCTTTTGGTGGCTTACACACTTCAAGTCTAACAGGTTGTACTGAATTAAGCTAAATGCAGGATTTCTAGGTTATAGATCTGCCTCCTACCCCCTCTCCTACCTGTATTAAATGGATTATGAGAAAAGTAAAGGTAGGCATAAAAGCAAAGAAGAAAACAGGACATTCTTTGTCTGGTCTTTAAAAGCTATAGACTCCCTTTAGAACTTTCTAAACTCAAGTTCTATTTTTCTTCATACTTGTGAGTATATGAATTAAAATTTTTTATAAGGTAGTTTCACAGGATTTTGTAGATCCTGGCCTGAGAAAGACTTTGGGGATCATGTAGTCCAATCCCACTCATTTTACAGAGAACACTTAACTCCAAAGAAATTAAGTGACTTGTCCAAGGCCACGTAGGTAGAAAATAATCAAAATCAGACCCTCTGATTCCAAAGTCAATCATGGCACACTGAGAGAGAGGGAGAGAGAGAGGGAGAGAGACAGAGAGAAAGAGAGAGAGAGAGAGAGAGAGAGAGAGAGAGAGAGAGAGAGAGAGAGAGAGAGAGAGAGAGAGCTGGTAATATGGTGAAGACTTGTCTGGGAGGATGTGGTATGTTTCTACTCTACATGGTGAATGCATTTGGGAAACAATTATCCCTTTATGAGAGCTAATTTTGGTTACTCTAATACTGACACAAGCTGGCTGTGTGACCTTGTGCAAATCAATTAACCCTTCAGTTCCTCTAGGCAACTCTGTAAGACTATAATTTGCAGAAGAGATACTTATCTGAATTGATGGAGCAAGTTTCCCTTTTGGGAGTTACCTACATAGAAAAAAAAATCACCAAGCCAGAACAACTAAAAAAAAGTACCACCAGGTCAAGCAACTGGTGATTGAAGACTTCCAAGGAGGAGGAATCCACTACCTCCAGAGACAGCCCATACCACTTTTGAATAGTATGTAATGTATACTTTATATCAAGACTACATTGTCTCTTTGCATTTCCCACTCATTGTTCTTGATTCTGTCTTATGGGGCCAAACAGAAAAAACTTAATCCTTTTCCATATTACAGTCCTTCAAATACTTGTTATCTCTTTAGTTCTCCATTTTTCCTTGCCCCTTAGTCTTCTCTTCTGTAGGTTAAATAACCCCAGTCCCATCAACCAATCTTCAATTAATTCTTCAACCTCATTGTTAAAGGGATGAACCTCCATTAAATCTGAATCTGTGGGTTATTCATGTGAAACCAAGACTATAGTGCATATGAACTGTTTTAGGCTAATTTAACAAATCAGATCAAATCAAATCAACAAATGTTTTCTGTGGTTAAATCATATGCAACATCATCATGTTTATGTTTATTTGCCAGATTTTCCAGAAGCCACATTTTGAATAGAAATATACATTGGAAATATGCAGCATTTAGAAATATTTATAGTAATTTTCCTTCTCTATGATGTAACTCCAAGTAAAACTACATATATATGTAAAATGCTAAAACAGCTCCTGGTCTTCACCAATAATAACTTTTCCATATTTCCATTGCTTGGGAGTACTCATAAAATTATTTTTCCAGACTTCAAATGCCCTGTTTTTCTTCCTAAGAATGGATAACAAAAAATTAATCTTGAGTAATTTTTCATATTAAAAAAATTTCTGGAAGACAAATATTGCCCTCCCCATGCATTCCAAGCATGATCTTTGTTGTAAGATTCACTTTTCACACATGATGCAGAGCATATGTGTGAAATTATGGTACCCTTCTTGGGACACTGAGTACTTGGCTTTTTTCTGTGTTTTTTGTTGCCAACTGTTGGATTAAGAAACTTGAAAAAGTTAATTTTAGGTTTTGGGGAATGCTGTAATATTTAATCAGAATTAAAAGAAGCTGGATAGAATAAATTGGAATTTACAATTGTATTTAATTAACAGTTTCTTTTAAACTCTCATCATAGTAAAAGCACATTGTATGGATTATCAAGGCAGCAATATTCCATTTCATATACTCCCTCGCCTACTCATATCCCCATAAGTCAGTAATGTGATTTTATTATAGTAAGCTTTCCTTTTTGAATCTTGTTTTTTTCTCGTTTCAGTTCAAAGAAAAACAATTTCTTAAGGTAAAAGTGTAAAAAGATCTATTAAGATATTTACTTCGTTGAAAATATCAGTGTCATATTAAAAATGAAAATGAGAAAGTTACAAGATAAATACGTTTCATCTTGCATTGACCAGACTTATAATATCTCTGTAGGAAGCTCCTACTAAGGAACTTACTTTGCTGGTGAACAGTAACCTCTTCTCTACAAGTTAGAGTTGCCTGAGAGCAGTGGAAGGTTAAGACATTCAACCAGTATATGGCAGAACTAAAATTTGAACCTAGGTTGTTGTGACTTTGAGGCAGGCTCTCCAATACCACATGTAAATAATAAAGAATTCTACATTAATTTGTTGTTGGATTTTAAGATGGTGCATGATGCTGTGAGGAGATGATAAACTGAGTTTTTATCATTTAATTTCCTCCTATGCAATTGGCTTTTATAAAAAGCACTCTTTAGGGAATCTCTTTAGAGACCAAACTAATTGTCAGAAACTCAGTCCTGGAGCATTACATGGATATAAACCACAGTGTTTTTAGAGCTAAACTACCGGTTCTTTTGCAATTTTTTTCTGTTATGCAAACAAGATATGAAAAGTCTTGGGTCTGCTTTTTGCAAAGCTCTTTTTGATGCAAGAACACTCTGATCTACTTTGCATTTAAGTGAAATATTTGCTTTTTATGAATGTAGAGACTTTCAAGAAGATAATTTGATTTTCAGTGTGCCCATGTGCAGTTTCTGGGGCCAACAGAATAAATAAGCTGAGAGAAGTCTGTCTTGAGTGAGTGGCAAGGGGATTTAGCAGCTATCCACAGATTATGCAACAGCACAGCTTCGGTTTCCAAAGAAAATATGAACAATCTGCAGCACATTTAAAACTGCTCTTTACAAGATACAGGAGGGACAACATAATTCTCTTGCTAATAACAAACCTAGAGTATTTGGAAAGGAATGGGTCATTGGTCTATATCTCCTCAAAGAAAATATTTGTAGTGCTCTTATCTTTATATATAGAATATATTCCAATTTAAAATAATCCACCCTTTCAAGGAACAGCATACTTAGGTATTACAATAGTATTTTCCTCTGGCCCTGTTAAGTTATTTTTAGTGAATTTATTTTGCAGTTAAATCTATTTTAAGAAATAATCGTTGGAATGGGAATAAAAATTCTGGGATCTAAATTAAATTGAGAAGTTATTTGATCTCCTTATGTTTTTATCTTTTACTTTATTTTATTTAAGTCTGTTGGACTCTGACAGGCCTCTAGGTTTTCTGGTGTTGGAGAAAGGACTGAAAAATGGCCCTTGGATGTTGTAGAGAAAAATAACGTGGTAGAGTTGGTTTTCTGTTTGTGTGTTTGTAACCATTAGGCAACCAGGTTTCTTAAACTGAAAGTCAGGACAATGATATACATTTAGCAAGAATTTGATCTCTGGATGAGAGATACTGTAGAAGGACAAATTAGTACTTTCATGTGAGTTTCTTTCCCAGTGAAACACAAGGACAAATCTGTCTCTAATTATATGTTGCTTGGCTATGGCACTTTTCATCAGAGGACCTCAAAGTATTTTGCAAACATTAATTAGGCTGCCCAGTATCCCCATGCAGCAGATGTGAGTCTTTCTACTGATTTACAGAACAACAAACTGAGACACAATGCAGTTCAGAAGCTACCTAAGATTGTGCTGTGAAAAACACACATGGACTGCTTGCTAATCACTTGCTGTAATCCTCCATTTACAGTTGCCTATCCTAAGCCCTCCCGAAATCATAGAACTTCAGAAAGCAAAACAGCCAGCACTTATGCATCAGACTGAAGTCCTACTATGTGAAAGACTATTTGTCTTCTCAGCAAAGACTGAGTCCAGCTTGACCCAAGAACAACCAAAAGACTTTTATAGGTTGGGCTTCCTCTGCCAAGCATGGTGGATAAATGCTAAACCTTTTGGTGGTGTTGCAAAAAACAACATTTCTGGGGATGTCAAGTGACATCACTGGAAATAGGGCTAATAGCAGGTTACAAGCTCCTCATATTTCAATTATAATCCAGTCCTTCAAGGCTCTGTGATTTTCTGTTGGTGAACAATTGGCTCTTTGGGAAACAAAATTTGCACAATAGGTTTTAAAATTTAATCTGAATTATTAACATTTTCTCCATCACTTTTTGAAGTCTAGACCAGGGGTAGGGAATCTTCAGCCTTGAGGCCACATGTGGCCTTCTAGGTTCTTAGGTACAGCCTTTTGACTGAGTCCTGGTTTTACAGAACAAATCCCTTTATTAAGGGTATTTGTTCTGTGAAGTTTGGATTCGGTCAAAGGACCTCACTTGAAGACCTAGAGGACCACATGTGGCCCTGAGGTTGCTGTCTAGATAATCAACAAAACAATAAACCAAGCCCTAATTTGTAGTTTTTGCTGATTTCTAGGGTATAAATAAGGGGCAGCTAAGTGGAACAGTGGATAAAATGTTCGATTTAGAATCAGTAAGAAAAGTCAAAAACCCTTTTTGCCTCCATTTCCTAATCTGTAAAATGAGAAGAGAAGGAAATACCGCTCCAGTATGTCTGCCAAGAAAACTTGAAGGTCTTAGAGTGTTGGACACAACTCAAATGACTGAACAAGAAGAAGAAGAAGGTATAAATGCTCACACTAAAATTTAAAAATTGACTCTTGTGAGCCAATTCAAGCTGGTTCCAAATCACCCTTGTTACATTTTCCTATTCCTGATGTAGATGCACACCAGAATATATCCAAAAGAGTGAGTATGGTTTGGGAAGACTTATATGAATTGATGCAGAATAACATAATCGAATGGGGAATATATTATACAAAATGATTTCAAAAATGGAAAGAATAAAAGATAAATATGAAACTGAAAGCTGGAAGTGTAACCCCAGAGGATTGAGAAGGTGTACTTCCTTCGTCTTCTTTGTAGAGGTAGAGCCCTATGGATATGGAATAGTATCTATACTCTCAGATTTGGTGGAGGTATGGTTGGTTTCATTGAATTGCTTTCTTATTTCTTACAAGTAGGGGAGAAGTGCGGGATATATTTGGAAAAGTAGGTGATTTTGGTGATGAGCTTTTTGGAACTGAGTTAGATTGATTCTCTGATAATAGGCATGTAGTCTATCCCTGAATCCCTCTCTACTTAAAATCTTCTCTACTTGGGAAGAAGTACAGTTTGTGTTTTGTTGGCATAGCCTTTTGGAATACAGGGTTACCTCCCTGTTCTCTAAAGCACTTCCAAGCTCTGAAATTCTATAATTCAACATGATGAATTGTAGCAGTGGTCTACTGACTAATGGGCAGGAAAGTATTGGTCACTACATGGGTTAACTTTTCCCCTATATTTCCTTATCACCTTATTGACAGACCACTACAACTGCATCCTAACTACCACCCTTGCCTCTAGTCTCTTCCCTCTCTTTCTTCCCCTCATCCTGTCCTATACACCATGGCTAGATGGATATTTCAAAATGCTTTCAGCACATTACTGTCCTATTCGGGAGTTTGTTCTGACTTCTCCCTTACCCATATCAGATTAAATTACTGTGCCTAGTGTTTCAGATCCTGCATAAAATGACCCTATCTTTTCTTTTTAGCCTTGTTTTTCACAACACTCTTAAAGGACCCTTCTTTATATTCAAGGCTTGTTGCCTTGCTTTTCTCTACACTCCCTCCCATATCACTGCTTAGGCTGTTCTCCCACTTTCGCAAGGCCTTTTCCCACCTATCCTACTCCAGTGTCTAGCTCAAGTCTCATCTCCAGCCTACACTGACCTCCCATTTGTAACTCTATTTGAACTATGATCTGCATTGTATAATTAATGTCTTGTCATATGCTCTCCTATTTTTTATTTTTATGCAGTCATCAGCATAATTAGACATTTACCAGTCTCTTACTATATGCAAGACACTTTTTAACCAGTATGCATTATTTAAAACTATCTATGTATGTTCCAGAACATGTGTAGATGACTTTTAAGGTACCTTCAAGCTCTGAGGTTCTGTGATTCAATATACATTTGTTTACCTATTTATTTATGGATATGTATGTTTATGTATTCATTTCTTTACCTTTGTATTTACCTATTTACCTATGTATTTATCATCTTTTCCTGAGATTTCTTATGTAAGGGTGTGGGTAAATCCAATTGAGTAAATCAATTAAGTCACCTCACCTCATCTGAAATACATGATAATATGCTAGGCCTCACATCTTAACTAAATGAGAATATGTTTCAATCAGTCACAGGCTAAATGTGAAAAAGTCTTTGATCAACTGGAGTGATGTCAACTCTAGAAGAGTATTAAGACTGGCTGAGGAAACTTGGCAATACACTCTGGGGCCTGAATAAAACCAGTGAGTTAGTTCAGAAGTGACGAAAGAACTAAGCACTCAGAGAGGAAATTGTAATTCAGCTAAAACCCTGAGAAGGAATTGATTGGGGTAGGGAAATGAGGAGGTGGGAGTGGGTGAGGAGCAGAGCCCCTGACCTTGGCTTCATCTTGTGTCCACACCTTAATAGCCCCAAAGAAAAGCTATGCTATATCTAAGGGCAATGCCTTGAAGACCTAGCAAAAAGACTTCCAGAATCATAGATTGTTCTTTGCCACAATGCTTCCTAGGCTTTCGACCATTTTCCTATAGGTTCTGCATATATATCAATCTGAGAATGTTACAGTTTTGGGGGAATGTATGTTCCAATTCTACTGCAGTAAAATATCCTTTTAAAAGAAACTAATTGGGTAACTGACAGTTTATGATAATCATGGTGGGAAATACACCTGTGGGGGCTCAAGACCTATAACATTAGATTTCCCCTCAAACCCCTAAGGGTAATACTTTATATATACACATGCATACATATACATATATATTTGTATTTATACATGCAGATCTATCAGAGTCACAGCTACATTAAATCACCTTGGGCTCTGGTGCAGAGAATTTTGTAAATGTGGACACAGAAAGAATGGATGGCCTATACCTCCAGGAAAAAAGACAAGGGAATTTGTAGCCTGGGCTACACATTCCTAGTTTCCTTCAAAGCTCAGCTGTACCAGAGCTGCCATTAGTGTCTCTCCACCCCTCCCTATGCCAAATTACCTTGTATTTATTTTGTGTACACAAACATATTACATATGTACGGCTGGGTCCCCATTAGTGATAACAATGAATCCTATGAAAGGGTTGCATGTCTTGCACTATTTGAAATTACAATTATATAAGCTATGGTAGTTCGTTGTAGTCCAATAGAAATATGCAAGACTAATTCAAATAATGTGATCACTTCACAGAATTCATATTTGCACTAATCGGGACCTGATAGAATATAATCTCCTCAATGTCAGGGACTGTTTGATTTTTGTCTTTGCATACCAAGCACTTAGTACAGCTCCTGGCACCTAGCAGATAATTTCTCGATTGTTTAATTGACTGATTATGTGAAGGTGCTCCTAGGATCCTGTAGGTGATAATAGTAGATCATAAACTTTCACAGATCCTTCCAGGCTGGAAAGGTTTCAAACATGTTTCCAAATGGATCACAGTAGGTAAATTTAGACAGTCTCCTCACCAGAATGTTTGTGAGCAGATAATGAGCTCTTTTGGCCAAAACAACCCTCAAAGTAACATCTACTAAGACTTAGATGGGGTTCCAATGTGCTTTGATGGAGAGAGCACCTTGATAAAATCACAGATATTCTGAAGAGCTAAAATAAAATAAAAACTTAGCTATTATGAATTACAATTTCACCTCTTTCTTGTGTCAGACTCAGATTTTCTGAATTCTCTTTCTTTGTTTTAGTCTGAAAAATGGAGATAGTCACATAAACTGACTTCTTGGGGTTGTTGTCAAGAATAACAAAATAAAAAAATTAACATAGCATTTTGACATCTAGAGATTGCCTTAAATTTGCCAACAAAATTCTAAGACAGACATTCAAAGAGATGCAAAGGTAGCCCAGAATTGGTGTTGGTGTGAAGAGCATTTTTTTTACATTATGTTTAAAAAGAAAGCTCTGTGTACACTGACAAATATAGCAGGTGGTGCCAAGTTCAGGGTTTCTTAATACAGCTTCTGTCATGTATAATTGTGGATGCTCTTTTAAAAAGCCAACAGTTCTGAATGCCTAACAACAAGGAGAATTAGACCTTGCAGACACAGCTGCATTCAAAGACTTAATGTTGTCCTTTTATTTTCCCCTTTTGAAATTCCAAAAAGAATCTAGTCTGCTCTGTAAGCTTTTAATTGGCACCTTTAAGGACAAAAATGATCATACATTATAGAAGCATAGAAGGCCATACAACTAAATCTGACTCAATGTTCAGTTGTAAGGTGAATGGAAATAAATAAAGTTCCTGATTATCTCGGAGGAGGAAATAAATGAATTATATTTCAGTTTCAGACTAGTTTTTACATTCTAAGAAATAATGAGCTCTTTAAGTGAAAGTGTCTAAATTCTGATCAACACCAGGAACACCACACAGGTAATTTTCAGCTTTTCTTGGCACTGCAGATAATTAGTATTTTCCAGGTAATTAATTATCAGTCACCACTCTGCACTACTCCAGAGAGTAGCACAGAAAACGACTAGGAGAAGTAATTACTAATAACAGAAACATTAATGTTAGCTTAACATTTATAGTAATGATGTACCAGGCACAGTACTAAATATTTTACATAGTTCATTTGATCCTCACAGCCATGCTGGGAGGTGGGTGCTATTAGTATTCCCTATTTTACAGATGAGGAAACTGAGGTAAACAGAGGTTAAGTTGACTCACTCAGATTCGCATCAGTGACTAAGGTCAGATTTGAACTCAGGTCTTCTTGACCTCAGGCCCAGAACTATAACCATTGTATTACATAGCTACATAGGGACACTGGGCCTTCAGATAAGCTTCCATTATCTTTCCCCCCTCTTCCTATGTCTTCATTATTTTCTTTCCTCCTCATTTTTTCTTTACTCAAATAAGAAAAAAGCCCCAAATTTATATTTTCCACCCTCTCTTTTCTCTTTTGACATACTCTCTTGGTGATCGCATCAGTTCATATAGATTTAATTATCAATCTTATTTTCATAACTCCCAGAACTGTATTTACATTCCTGCTCTCTATCCCAAGCTGTAATACCATATCACCAAATCCTATTGGACATTTTGAAATGGATCTTCCATAGATAAGACATGTCACCAACTGAACTCATTATATTTTCCTGCAAACTCACCCCTGTACCAAATTTCCTTATTTCTATCAAGCATACTACCATCTTTTGTCCTTTAGATTTGCACCCTTGGAGTCACTGTTGATCCTTCTCTTTCATTTACCCCATACATCCAATCTATTGCCAAATCTCCATTTTTACCTTCTTCCGCAGCATCCCTCTTATCTGTCCTCTAAATGCTTATGTAGCTATCAATGTAATTCAGTCCCTTGTTACTTCTTGGCTAAATTGTTGAAATAACCTATTATTTTTTTGTCTCACCTCCTCAAGCCTCTCTCCTATCTGATTGACCCTTGTTAAAGTGATTTTTTCTAAAACACAGGATTGATCATCTCACCTCATTACTTGATAAGTGACAGTCTTCCTTTTACTGCTAGTATCAAATTTGATATTTTATTGGCTTTTGGTTGTTGAAACCCTTTGCAACTTGGCCCCAATTTACCTCTTACCCTTACTCCTTACTCCCAAGTACACTGTGGTCCAGCCAAAATGGCCTTCCATACCTGGCACTCCACATTCCACTTTCATGCTGTGGCATTGATCTTCCTTAATTCTCTTTCAGAATTTCTAGTTTTCTTTAAGACTTATCTCAAGTGTCATCTTCTCTATGAGTCCATTACTAATCAACTCAGCTGCTGGTCTCTCCCCTGTCCCTATGCCATCATCATCTATCTATCTATCTATCTATCTATCTATCTATCTATCTATCTATCTATCTATCATCCATCCATCCATCCATCCATCCATCCATCCATCCATCCATCCATCCATCCACCTACCTACCTACCTATCTATCTATCTATCTATCTATCTATCTATCTATCTATCTATCTATCTATCTATCTATCTATCTCACACACACACACACACACACACACACACACACACACACACACAACATTGACTCTAGCCTCACTCTCTCAAATCCAGGCACATTCTATTTGGATTCTGTAGGACCTTGAAGGGGTCCTCTTTTCTGCCAAACAACTTGAACCCCCACCAGCCATGTCCCGACTCTCACCAGTTCCATTTAGTCATTTAACGTTTAACTTCTTCTAAGAAATATTTACTTCAAAAATAGAAGGAGAACAAATATACAAATATACAAACATTTCCCCCAATACCTTGAGGCATAATCCCCTCAATACCCTCTGAGTCTCTGGGTAGGGAGGAAGAAGAGGTTTACAACTTCCCTCTGTTCCTACATAGCATTGGTTCCATGAAGTTCATGCTCAGAGTTGGCATTGCTACCAGCTTCTGTTAGGCTGGAGTCTTGGAATTGTGTTCTCATTGTTCCTAGGTGTGTCTTGCTGGGTAGACTCCCAAGTATTTTATACTATCTTCAGTTATTTTAAATGGAATTTCTTTCAGGTTGGAGTCTTGGGATCTTAGCTTCTCAGGGCCTTGCTGCTGGACTGGTTACAACACCTAGCTTGGTTTCTTTGAATCCCAGGTATCTGGGGCTTGAGCCTCTAGGTTTGATTGGAGACATTACTCCCTGCAGCTAGAATGGAAAAGAATGAACTAAAAGGTCAAAGAGCAGGCCTGCTTCTCACATGGCCTCAGGTGGGGAATAAGGACACCTAAATCTTTCCCTAACCCTTCACCACATTGAATGGTGAAGGAGTCATCTGCTTCAGTCTTGTATCCTGCAAAAACTAGCTAGTGCTGTCACACTGTTTGGAAGACTACAATAATTCTGGCTATGCAGTCACTGGAAAAAATAGTTCCTTCCAACTAAATGGGAGGCCAAGTCAGACCGTCCATTCATGCTCTAGTCTTCTAGTCTACTAGAAGCAAATCCCTTGCATCTTCTACTTGGATGGACACCAACTTAAGATGGTGAACCTGACCCTCATCGTACCTATAGAAATGCTCATTGTTTCCCACAGCTAGATTATAAGCTTCTTCAAAGCTGAGATTGTTTTAAATTTTGTTTTTGTATGCCAGGTGCCTAGTACAGTGTCTGGCACATAGTAGGTGCTTAGAAAAGGTTGGATGATGGATTTTTATTCACGTTCATTATTACTTTGCTTTATTCAACTGGACTTAGAGCTAGAATTAGTTATACTATTTTCAGTCCTTGGAATTAGTAAAAATTTTGTATGAAGAGAATCTTTCTTGGAAGTTGAGGCCTGTGTAATCTTATTAAAATATATTGGCTCTATGATCTCACTGCTGCTCAGTTACTGCCAAATTAAGGGTGTATGTAAGTTTACTATAATTTCTTTGTTAGATGAGGCAAAGCTCCATATGAGGTGGCTTTTATTAAAGAGTTTATTATTTGTTGTAGAATTGCTTTGGGCTCCTGAAAAGAGGTTAGTTTTATATGAGCAATAAAAGCCTATTTCCTTGGGTAGTTAGTATTTCATTACACAATCATTAAGACCATCTAAGCACAAGTGATATTCTATTTGAAATCCAAGAAGAGTTTCTGAATGACCTGCTTGGTAATTTATAGTTGGTAGATTGCCTTAATTCTTAACCACACTACTGTGTTTAAGCCCTACGAGTGTTTACAGCATGATTTCTTGAAAATCACAGTAATTTTATTTTATTTGGGGATAGTGTTGGTGGTTGGAGTTTAACCATGGCATTTAAGTAATTTATGAAAGGACTCTTAGAACTTGAAGATACTGAGATATTCTCCAGTCCAAATTACCTAGAAGAAAAACCAGTCTTGGTTAGGTGAAATTATTTGCTCAAGGTCACACAAAAATTTAGTGGCTCAGCCAAGATTCAAACTCAGGCTTGCTTGATGCTTAGTCGATGATCTTTCACTGTGTCATGTGTCTTTCAGTAAAGCTAATTATGCACTTTAGGAATCTCTTTCCCCTTTCAAGATATAACATTGGAACCAATTTTATTGCTAACTCTAAATCACAGGACGAGAAACCTTTACCAAGGTTATAACTCTCAATCCTGTCAATGATTTAAACATTATTACAGTGATTTAGAACAATGACTTAGAATATCTATTACAAGGTGATTTGATTTATTGAATCTGATCAAGTCCTAAGTTTGCAGGTTTTCCAGGTAAGAGGTCATTTCTTATTCCACATATTTCTGATAAACATGGTTTCCATGTTTATGCAAATGAAAAATTTCAGGAAGTATTTCTGAGATTAATTTTTCTCAGTTTTCTTTTCAGTACTGGAGGAGAATTAAACAGACGTACTTGAACGTTTGGAAATAGGTAGCCATGGAATTGGGAAAATGTAGTTTTATCTTTCACTAACCCATCACAGGAGACTAAGCCACAAGATGGCGCTATTGTTCTGTGATTGGAATAAGGTCTCAGGACACAACTAGAACCTGTTTTTCATTGTGATGAAAAACAATCCACAGGCGTCTCCTTATTCATTTATAGATCTGTTCATTCATAAGTTCATTTGACTTCTCACTGAAAAGAATACTTAGATTTCCATGTGGGGCTGAGCTTCCCTCTCACAAATGACTTCTTTCTCCTCTCTTTCCTTTCACTCTTTGTTGTGAAGTATTTTACTGGTAGAAAAACAAAGTATGAATAAGAAATACGGCATTTGCCAACCAAATGCACCGTTAATGAGAAATGCGGTATTGGCCAACTGAATACACCGTTAATGAGAAATGCGGTATTGGCCAACTGAATACACCGTTAATGAGAAATGCGGTATTGGCCAACTGAATACACCGTCTGTTTTTGAAAACAGAGCCAGAAAATCTTGGCAGCCGATGATTTTGATTGACTTGACACACTTTCTGGAATGACCCCAGCTGTTAAAGAGCTTTGTGGGGAGTTAGGGTGTAGGGGAGAAAGAAGACCTGAGTGCGGAATTGTGTTAGAGCTGTTTTACGATGGCTGCAGTATTTCTGGTAAGAAAAGTTATTAGGTGTTTATGAGCATTTCAAAAGACCCAGCAAAAAAACCCCAGATTCCATGTAAAAATATCCACTTTGGGACTCTTAACACTAAGAACAGAACTTCAGTTGGGGAGGTAGAGGGGTGTGATTACTGTGAAGCAGTGGTTGTTCATAGCAGAAAGGCTTTATTGGGGGAATTCCAAGAGGATGAAGGGGCTGCCAGGTTTGGTAAAGAAGCGAGGGCAAGTTGTTGTGGCTGGGTAGAGGAGGAGGACTGGGCTTCCTCATGCTGCTGTGGCTTTTGGATCACATCTCTCCCATATCCAAATAAAGGAAGTTCATTATGAATTAATGGAGGGATCTTTCTTTATCAAATTCCTCTATAACGGTTCTTAAGCTGGGATCTAGAAATCTGTGGATAGATTTCAGATGATCTATGAACTTGATTGGGAAAAAAATTATATCTTTATTTCAACATGATTGGTTTCCTATGTATGCAATTTCATGTCTTTAAAAATGTTATTCTGAAAGGTGTCTGAATTCATCTGATAGCCAAAGGGGTCCATGACACAAAAATGGTTAAGAACCCTTCCTCTAGGAAATGTAAAGACCGGCAAAGGGGACAGTCATGAGCACTTACTGAACTTCCAATGAATTAGATAGTGTCAAAAGAAGTAATAATTTGAATATCATTTCAAGGTCCAGTATCATCTTTCTGCTACTATTATATAAAACAATTTTCCTTTGTAGGTGATGCCATGCACTTACTATTAGAAAGACACATACTTTAAGTGGTTTTCCCATTACTGTTGATTCATCTCCCTAGATCAACAGTAAGTTTTTTACCTAGACCTCTTTGTGATTAATAACATATTTATGTGAATGAGAGCTGAGATTTGAGGTTCAAATTCTGATCCTGAAATGAAGTGAAAGTACATCTTGGATTAAAACTTTAAATTTTAATACTATGATTCCATATTATGTAGGAAAATATTAGCAGTGCTTTTTCAAAAGAATACAAAACAATCTCTGTATTTTTGTGTTATTTTTAAAAATGTAAACTCTTCTGTGAAATGGAACCTTAGAAAGAAGTAACCAGTGAGAGGGTTAGACTTTACAGAGAGATAGTCCAGGTTGAGAAAGACATATATCTATATACATGTATATGTGTATGTAAATGTATATGCCTATTTGAGGGCAAGTGGTTCCCAGGTACTGAAGGAAGTTCCAGGAGGAGATGGCAGAGAGACTGTTTTAGAGTCTAGAAGCCAAGAATAGTGTTGAGAGGGAAATAGAAACCCTTGATTATCATTTAGTCCCTTTCAATTCTTCAAATGTATTGATCTTTCTAGGTTCCTTCAAAGTTCTAGATTCCATCTTTTCCTTATTTGTGTTTCAAAGATTCTCCCTAGTTCTGGTCCTTTTTTTTTTAATCAAGAACTCATGAAAATCCTCTATTCTCTTAAAGATCCATTTTTTCCCCTTATAGGATTATGCTTAGTTTGATAGGATAAATTATTCTTGTTTGTAACTTTTACTTTTGCCTTCCAAGGTTCTCTTCTTCACAGCAATCACAGCATTGTCTTGTCTAATCAGGACTATTGGTTCCTTGGCACTTGAACTCTTTGGTAACTTCCAACATTTTAAAATTTGATTTAGAAGCTCTGAATTTTGCCTATAACATTCTGGTGATGAGTAGATTCTATTTTTACTTTGTTCTCTGCCTGTGATAGATAGATCTAGTCAGGTATTTTATGATTTCTTGAAATATAGTATCCAAGTTTTTGTTTGTTCATGGCTTTCAGGAAATCAGAGGATCCCAAATTATATCTCCTTGACCTCCCTCCCTCTCCCATCAGCTTTTTTCATAGTAGAAAGCTCACGTGTTCTTCTAATTTTTCACTCTTTTGAGTTTGTTCTAATATTTTTTGGTTGTCTCATTGAGTTCTCCATTCAAATTTTCAAAAAGTCAACTGTCCTAGAGTATTAATTGGCCTTCCAATATTTTTCCTCAAGAGCACTAATTTTATGCTTATAATATCTTACTTCATTTCTTCTCTGCATTCTTGAAGTCCTTGTGGTCAAACTCCTCCTCCTCCTCCTTTTACATTAAATATAATTAAATATAATTCTAGCTTTACCTTGTAAAGGCTTGTCTTAATCTGAAGTATTTCATCTGTCCCCCCATCCCTTTATATTACAACAATGCTAGACTATGAGTGTGGTATACTGCATAAAACATCAGACTTAACTAATGTAATCGTTAATTTTACTGATCTATTCCCCACCCCCAACTCTTTTTTATTCTTTGTTATAAGGGATGATTCTGTGGGAGGAGGAGGGAAAATGTAAAACAAAAGATATTTTTAAAAATGATGATATCCATAGCTCTTCATTGTATTATGAGTATTCTTTTATCTTTAGCCTCAGCTCTCAGACTGGAGCTTCGTACCAGGGCAGGACTCTGCTCCATTTTCCTTTCTTGAATGGGGTGACTAGGCCCTGATCCTGTCCCCATTGCTCTCTGAAGGCTGCTGTTGTTGTCCTTTCATGATTCTGAATGAGGTGGCTGGGTCTTGTTCCCTTCCCCTCCTCCCTATAATCCCTGCTCAGGGAGCTGGGTTGTGAGTTGGGCTCAGGCTCTACTCTCTGCCTCAGTCCTTCATTTGTACTTCTATTTATGGTGGTTCAGTGGTCAGCCTCAGCCTCTTTCATGTCATCTTCTTCTTGAATAGACACCATCTGGGAGTAGGATTTGTTCTTCCCTGTGGCCCTAACAGCTTCCAATCAAATATAGGTAATGATGCTGGCCCAAGGCCTGGCAGAGGGCCCTGGCACAGATTGCTGTCGAGGTGTCTCTATACTATCTCCTTCAAACTCTGGTGTATCCGCTGGAGATCATGATGGTTTCAGGTTTCTTGCTCCCTCAACCCCAGTAGAGAGCTTGGTTAATGTAATTATAAATTTTGCTGAACTCTTTCCTCCCTCTTTTTTATTCTTTGTAATAAGGGATGGCTGGGAATAAAGTGACACAAAACATGGGGAAATATAAAAACAAAAGATATCAATAAAATGAAAAATTTCTTTGTATTAGGAATTTTCTTATGTTTATTCATGTCTTTAGTCTCAGTTCCTGGACTGAGGCTTTCTAGGTTCCTTCTAAGTTCTAGGTTCTAGGTTCCACCTTTTCTTTATTTGTCTTTCAAAGACTGGCCAGGGCCAGTCTTTGCCCTATCTTGCATTCTTGAATGGGGTGTCTAGACCCTGGTCTTGCCCTTATTGCTTTCTGGATGACATTACTGTCATCCCAATATAATTCTGAATGAAGTAGCTGGGTCTTGGTTTCCCTCCCTGACCTCTTCTACAATCCTAGTCCATCACAGGGAGATAGGCTTGGGTACCTCTACCGTATTACTATCTCCTTGAATATCACCTTGACTCCTACCAAGAGTTGGCTTGCACTCTACTAATGCTCTGGCAGGTCAGTTGAGGTTGGATATAACTTTTTACATCTTTGCTGGAATTCCAATTCCTTCATTTTGCAGATAAAGAAACTGAGAACCAAAGATGTTATTTACCCATAGCCAAGCAGGAACCAGTACCTTTGACTCTAAATTCAGTTGGTTTTTTATTATTATACAATTCTGACCTTCCCAACCACCCAAACCATCATCAGAAAACTCGTTCCTTCAAGAAACAGCTCTCAGATATTAAGAGAAAGGAATCTGACTAAATATTTTTCAATTTTTAACCACAGAAGTTTTTAAGCTAGTTGCTCGCTAGCCCAAATAAACATTTTAATAGATAGGATATCAGTGTTATAATAGACCAAAGTGTGAGAAAGATCAATCAATCAATTATCAATAAGCATTTATGAAGCACTTATTATATGCTAAGAGCTAGGGAAATAGACAGAAGTGAATAGTTCCTGCCTTCAAGGGCCTTACTTACATTCTAGTGGAGAAGAAAACATAAACATGTGTAAGTATAATGTATATACATCCATACACATGCATGTGGGTATATATGAATATACAAGTGGTTTGGGGTGGGAACTCACTAGCAGCTGGGAGGATCAGAAAATATATCAGCAAGTGTAGAGGCACAGGAATTGGAGAGAGGACACCACATATATGAAAGAGGAAGTATGCCAATATGGCTGGATCTTAATACACATAGAGGAGAATAATATGTGAAAAATAATATGTAAAATAATATAATATGTGAAATAATATAATATAATATGTGAAATAAAAAATAATATGTAAAAAAACCTGGGAAGATAGGAAAGGGCTTTAAATACCAAACACAGCATTTTATGCTTGATTCTAGAGAAAATGGGGAGTGACTGGAGTTTTTGAGTAGAGGGATTAACATTTTGGGAAAATCATTTTGGCAGCTGAGTGAGAGATGGACTTAGGTTGGGAGAGTCTTGGTGTAGAGAGCCCAAATAGAACAGCGTTGCTATAGTTCAGTATATATATATGATAAGGACATGGATGAGGTCAGTGACTTGAGGTATGTGAATGGAAAGGAAAGTACATATACAACATATAGCATAAAAGGATTTTTTGGGAATGAAGGCAATCTTGCTTAGGAATATGTTCCCTTCGGTCAAATTTCCTTAAGTTATTCATTGTTTCTACAATATCTTCCCTTCCTTTAGAATCAAATGAAGTATTATTTGTAAAGCACTTAGCATGGTGCCTGATACAGAGTAGGAGCTTAGTAAATGCTTATTTCCTTCCTTTCTCTTCCCTTCCTCTAGGTTTGAATCCTTGAGGTAAAAAGAACAATTAGGAAGCCATTACTATAAGGTAATGAGCACCTGAACTAAAGTGATGATTGTGTGAGTAGAACAAAATGAGAGAGATAGTGGAGGTAGAAATAACGCATCGACAACTATGGTGGGTGAGGGAGATTAAAGAGGGGAGAATAATTATAAGATTAAGAACCTGAGAGAAATGTTGTACTTCTGACAGAAAGAAGAAAGCTTGGAAAAGGGGAGCATTTGGGGTAAAAGATAGTAGATCCTGTTTTGGAAGTGTTGAGCTTGAGATATCTCTGAGTCATCCATGTTAAAATGTCAAATAGGCAATTAGTGACACAGGCCTGAAGTTGAGGGAGGGAGACATAGAGCTGGGGCTGAATAAATAGATCTATGAGCCACTCCATAGAAATGATTACTAAATTCCTGGGAAGGAGATGGTGAGTGGAAAGGGGAGGGAGGAGGAGAGAGAGAGACAGAGACAGAGAGAGACACAGAGAGAGACAAGAGAGAGAGACAGAAAGAGAGAGAAAGAGAGACAGAGAGAAAGAGACAGAGACAGAGATGGACAGAGAGAGAGAAATTGAGTTTGAGTTTGAATCCCAATTCTGTAATGTACTTCCCATGAGACTTCAGGCAAATTGCTTAGCTTCTCTAGGCCCAAATTTCTTCATCTATAACGCAAAAAGAGTTGGACTAGATAGTCTTTAGGGTTCCATTCAGCTCCATATCTATGATCCAGTGATTTCTTTAGAATCTGTTCATTTTATATGTTACTTTCTGGCCAATTTAGATGCTTTACTTTGACCACCAGAGGGCTCCCATATATGTAATATTGTAAAACCTAAAATTCCTGAATGAGAAAGTAAAGAAAAATGCAATCAATTTGTAATCTGAATAGAGCCAAAAGTTGAGCATCTGAAAACATCTTCAATGGAGGGAATTTCTTCACATTCAAGGCAATGCAAGACATTTCCATATCTATGATAAATTTACCATAATTATTCATTTGCATCTACTATCCATTTTTATTAATAATTTGTGTTCATATCACATCTAATTAGATAAGATAAATTATAATGATTGACTGTTTATTGGAAATGTAGAAGTATAGTTTGTCAAATGAGTGGAGATTTGAAAATATAAATCCTCACTACTGTTTTTGAGAGTAAATCTGGTAGCTTGACAATTGTGGGATGTGTGGGAGTAAGGATATGGAAATTAACGAGAATCTATCAGAGACCTACTAGGAAGTACTGATTTAGTCATTTTCACTTTCCATAGCAAGAAACAAAGAAGGAAAACTTCCCAGGAATCTTAAGATTCAAAACAAAAAAACAAAAGCAAAATCAGTGGTGCTATAGACCATGGCATATATTCATGGCAACATTCTTTGTTGTAGGAAAAAGCTTGAAACAAAGTAGGTGCCCATCATTTGGAGACTTCTTAAGTAAATTGTACTCTGTGAATGTCATAGAAACATGGGAAGACAGATGAACTGATGGCGAGTGAAAAAATGAACCAAGAGATCATTTTTTATGACTACAATAATATAAGGGAAAAGATCCCTAAAAGGAAGATGAATTCTGCGTAACTGAAAAATCAATAGCGGTTTTGCCGTCATTGACAGGTAATAGATAGTTAATAGGTAATTAACACTAACAGATCAATGAAACATACCCTCATTCCCTCAGCAGAAAGATTTTGGACCACTAGGGAAGAAAGATGTATGTATTGTTGCTTGGAGTCACTGTCTAGGGTCTTTTTGCTTGTTTCTTTACACGAGAGAAGTTTCAATTTCTGGGATTTGAGTTAACATCCCCCCAGCCTCCCAAATAAAAAACTTCTACTTCACAAATGAGGAAACTAAGGCACAGAAAGTTTAAGTTAGTTTATGAGGTCCTTGAGGACAGGGTCTATCTTTGTTTCCCCCGTGCTTAGCACATAGTAGGTGCTTAATAAATGCTCACTGACTGAAAGCTGGGATTTGAATCCAGGTTATTTGACTGCAGATCTAGTATTTTTTTTCTATGACATTATACTGCTTCCTGAATTGTGGATGGGGAGCAAAAAGTAAACTTTCTATAACCTTCTAAATCTAAAACCTTGGATTTAAATTTCACTGTAATGAGGAATTTTTCTTTTAGCAATAACGTGAGAGTGAGGAAGGATATGGAATATAAAGATATTCTTTTGCATGTAATAGCTAAGTAAAGTCAACCCACCAACACACACACACACACACACACACACACACACACACTATATTGGGTAAGGATTTGTCTATTGTCAAGAGACACAGTGAGGAACAGATTGGGTTGGAATGAATGAATATTAAGCAAAGGATGAAATGGAACATTGGCTCTATAATTATGGGTGACCTTACCTTTAGAGGCTGAGGCTCTTTCCTTTGAATAGTCTTGAACCACTTTCCTGTCTTTATTCTGTCTCTATAGTGTTAGAAGAATGTTAGGTGGGGATTTCATTTTATAAAAGTTGAGGTCTAAAGATGCAATGTATTTTATTATTGTTTCTGTCATTATTTTGAACTAGGAAAGACAGGATGAAAACTATCTTTCTTAAATTTGAATCTAATCACCCTTTCCTTTTTTTCCTCTTTAAAATGACAAATTAACCTACTTTGAAAAAAACAAATCCTCAGCCCTCCAGTGGGATCCAAGACTGAAGAGGGAGAATGAGCAGATTTTCCCCTTCTTTGCCTTTTGCTGAGTATTTGCTGCTCTCTACCCTCCTGTCCCCCACTGACTGGGCCTGCATTAGGTTTCATTGAGCTGCCCTTTTCTGTCTAATGGTGACTCAGACACTAATTGTTTTTTCCCCACTAGTCACCTGTGGGCTCTGGCAGTAATCTAGAAGCATCTGTTCTAAATCCTTCTGGATTACAGGAATTAAAGGCCCCAATTAGAGACCTGGGGTCCTGTAAGTGTAAATCCATTTAACCTTAATTCACTGGGGGCCCTTGTCCAGAAAAAAGGCTGTTTTTCTGCCCTCCACCTTCCCTGCTTCCTAGAAATGTGGTGTACAGAAATATGATTTCCTGTCCTTAAGCCTCTCTCCTAAATTTTTTATATATGTGCACATATATAATGTATACATGTATATGTGTACATATGTACAGTTACACATGTATGAACATATACTGGCACATGTGATTTAAAAAAAATTAATTCCAGCCTGGGGTAGTTTAATGTAAAAAAGGTCATTAAATCACTTTCTAGTCTTTACAATAAAATAACCCTAATAATAATTTGTAAAATGAGCTGGAGAAAGAAATGGCAAGCCACTCCAGTATCTTTGCCAAGAAAATTCCAATGGGACCATGAAGAGTCAGACGTAACTGAAAATGACTCAACAACAACAACAATAAAATACTCAAATTTATATAATTTTAATTATATAATTTTAATATATGCTAAGTCCTCAAAATAATTCTATGAGGTAATTATTGCAAGTGTTGTTCACAATTAACAGATGAAGAAACTGAAGAAATTAAGTGACTTGCCCCAAATATATTTGAGATGAATATTAAAAGAGTTATTATCCCTGTTTTACATATAAAAATGAATTTTAGAAATTTTAAGCTACTAAAGTATGTAACCTGCTTTAAAACATTTCTGATCATAAATCCAAGGGAATTGAATTACATGGAATTTGGATCTTGGGACCAAGGAATGTAGAATCAATTTAGACTGGAATTTCTAAAAATCCTTTTTACAGACTGATAATATGAATGCAACTAGCAGATCTACTGTGTTGTTTAAAAACATTTTTTAAAATGGTGTTTGCTATAACTATCATGAACAAATAAATTTTATTATGATATGTAACAGAAAGTTTGAAAAGATTTCAGGACCTGTATGCCAACAGGGGGGAAGGGAAAAGCACTTCTATAGTATGTACCATGTGCCAGGTACCATGCTAAGAGCTTTACATACATCTCATATGATCCTTATAATAATGTTACAAAGGAGGTACTGTTATTATCCCCATTTTACAGCAGAAGAAACTGAGTCAAACAGGTTAAGTGACTTTCCCAGGGCCATACAGCTAGCAAGAATCTGAGACCAGATTTGAACTAAGGTCTTCCTGATTCTAGGCCTAGCACTTCACCCACTGTGACACCTTCTCTGTCCATTGCTATGATAGGAACCATACTAGAAAATGTGGCACTATCAAGGAATACTCCTCAGGATAGGTGCCAAGCACCACCACGTCAGGAGCAGAGAAATTTACTGCAAAAAAAATTTCCCCAGCTAACTGTTTCTCTTCTGATTTTAATTGCATTAATTTTGTACATGCAAAGTTTCAATTTTATGTAATCAAAGCTATTTTATCTTCTACAACTCCCCTATGCCTTATCTGGCCATGAATTCTTCTTCTATATATAACTATAAAAGATATTTTCTTTCTTGCTCCTTTAATTCCTTATTCATGATGTAACCTTTCATTCATCCATTTGGAGATTATTGTGGTAGAGGATGTGAGATATTGATATAAAGCTAATTTCTCCCAGAAGGCTATCTACTTTTCTTAGCACTTTTTGTTCAATAGGGAGACCTTATCCCAGTAGTTTCTATCTTTGGGTTTAAGAATATGCTACTATTTTATTTTACCTTGTGTATCTAGCCTATTCCACTGATTGACCTTTCTATTTCCATTCAATCAGTATTAAAAATACTTTTGATGATGACTTTTTGTAGCATAAGTGGAGATGTGGTATTGCTAGACCCCCTTCCTTTCTACTTTTTTTCATTCTTTTCTTTGAGAATCTTTTGTTCCTCTAGTTGAATTTTGTTACTTTTTCTAGCTCAGCAAGGTAATTTGGTGGTAGTTTGTTTGCTATGACATTGAATAAATATATTAATTCAGGTAGTACTGTCATTTTTATCATCTTGGCATAGCCTAACCATGAACAATTACTATTTCTTCAATTACTTAGGGATATTTCTCTAAAGAGTGTTTTGTAGTTGTATTCGTATAGTTCTTGTGTGTGTCTTGGCAGGTAGACAATCAAATATTTACTAGCTGAAGTGTCTAGGGGACTGGGCCTGGAGACAGTAAGATATGAATTCAAGTAATGCCTCAGATGTTTATTATTTGTGTAAGCCTAGAGAAATAACTTAGTTTCTGTATCTTTCAGTTTTTTCATCTGCAAAACAAGGATAACAATGGCATTTACTTTTCGGTGTTGTAAGGATCAAATGAATACTTGTAAAAGTGCTTTGTAAATCATAAAAGTGCTATGTTGGTTAATATTATAATGATAATAATTGTTATATTTTGAAATTATTTTAATGGAATATTTCTTTTAATTTCTACTGGGTTTAAATAGCAATACAGAGAAGGACTGATGATTTATGTGGGTTTATTTTATATCCTGATACTTTGCTGAAGTTAATTACTTTAATTAACTTTTAGTTCACTCCACTGTTCTCTAGATAGATAGATCATTATATTATCTGCAGAAAGTGATGATTTTCCCTCTTTGTCTATGCTTATTCTTTTATTTTTGTCTTATTGTTAAAGTTAGTATGTATAGTTCTATTTAAAATAATTGTATTGATAATAGACATCCTTGATTGATCTATGGTCTTAATGGTAAGATCTCTACTTTTCTCCATTACTTATATTATTGCTTGTGGGTTTTAGATAGACTACTCAATATGTTAATGACATGTCCTATGCTTTCTATTATGGTTTTTAAACAGAAACAGGTGTTGAATTTTGGGGGGAAAAGCCTTTTCAGCATCTATTGATATGTCATTATTTTTGTTATTAATACAGTCTTTTTCTTATATTAAACTTTTTCTTATATTAAACCAAATTGACATTCCTGATATAAATTCAAACTGTCTATAGTGTATAGTATACTATGAAAAAAAAGTTGTCAGTCAGGGAATGTTTGTCTGTAAAGAATGTTTTACCTAGAATTCAGCTATCTTTTTCTTATCTCAATATAGGGAAGCTCCCATTTTCTAATCATTTATTGTCTAAATTAGAGAAAGATTATCTATCTTAAGTACTAATATTAATTATCCCCATTTTAAAAAATAGTTCTATTCATGTGCATACTTAGGATAATAAGAAAGAATCAGCAGATAGCTTTCTCTCTGGCTAAATTCAAATAAGAGAAGGAATAGGATGAAGCTAGAAGCTGGCTCAAGAAGTGATAACTGAAAAGCAACCAAGACCAGCTAATAGATTTTAGGAGTTTGCATATTGTTTTCTCCATTAAGGGGTATTTGATGATGTTTATTGCCTCAGCAATGATAATTATACCTGTTAGTTCCAGCCCCAAACTGAAGTGTCCAAATGGAACTGAGCTAACCAGGCTGATCATGGCTAGAATCCTTGGGGATTGCCTGTTGGGTCAGGAACAGTCAGAAAGTACTAATGATGGTAGTTAAGGTGAGTGTTGCAGAATATTGGGCCAGAAGAATAGGTGTGGGGGCAGTGGTTGATGGTGGTAGAGGTTGGATGGGTGAAAAATCTATACACTTTGTTTAGAGTAAGGAGCTGTGGTATGAATCTGGACCAAGGAAGGGAGAAGCATAGAAAGTCCTGGAAAAAAGATGAAACAGAATTATGTTCTTCACAACAATGCATGAGCTTGGGGAAGAGTTGGAACATGGAGAGAAAACATGGTCATGGTCATAAATTAAAACCCATACCAAGTTAAAAAGTGCCCATGCTCACAACAACTAGGAACTATATGAAGATATGTGAATTAAGCTAATACAATTTTTTCAAAGCATGGTCATTGAACATTTGATAGGCTAACTAGACCCCTGTCAACTAAGCCTCCCTGTAGCATGAGTGATTTTTTCCAATCTAACAGGGAAGTTTTGGTAGAGCCAAGATGGCATATTAGGGGCAGTTACCTAGTTGAACTCTTCCAACATTCCCACCCAAACAACTTTAAAATAATGTCTCAAATCAAATTTTTGGAATGGCAGAGCCAACAAAAGCTCAGGGTGAGACATTTTTCCAATCTAAGAAAACCTAATAGGTCATCAGGAGAAGTTTATAATACCAGGGTGGAGGCCTGTCTGGAGCCCACACACATGGTGGTAGCAACAGTGGCTGCCATAGTTCTCAGCCCACAGAAGGTAAGGGGGAGTTCAGACAGCTGGTCAGAACTCTTTGCTGGGAATACAAACTGGTACTGGTTAGCAACTCTTTTGCCCATATACAGTCCTGAATTGCAGCTCCAGGGCAGAGAGGAACACTGGTGATTAGTCAAAAGGGAGCAAGGGCCCTGGACATAGTACCAAAGCAAAGAGGAGTACTAGCCCTTGTGGCTACAAAGAATCAGAAACACTTCTTGGGTAAAAACCAGAGCATGGATCAGGAGAGAAATGACCATTCCTCTTCCAGGATCACATCCTCTTGGAAACACCAAAAATTTGCAGATGCCTAGAAAACAGTAGCACAAAAAAATCTGAAGCTTGGGACAGTGCTTCCCCACTCCCAGGTGAGCAAAGTCCAACTTTAACATAAAGTTCAAAGTTTAAAAAGCATAGACTGTAAAAATGAGCAAATTAAAAAAGAAATTTGACTATTAAAAGCTACTATGCTGGTAAGGAAGACCAAGATAAACTCAGGAGACAGCAAAATGAAAATAGCTACAAGCAAGTCCTCAAAGAAAAATGCCAATTGGACCCTAACATAAGAAGAATTCCTGGAACAATTAAAGACAGAGATTAGAGTAGTAGAGAAAAAATTAGAGGAAAATGAGAAGTTGAATGCAAATGAAAAGAGAATGAACAGCTCGGTAAAAGAGGCACCAAAATACTGAAGAAAATAATACCTTAAAAACAGAATTAGCCAAATGGTAAAAGGGGCACAAAAATCCACTGAAGAAAACTGCTTGAAAAGTACAATTGGCCAAATAGAAAAGGAGGTACAAAAATTCACTGAAGAAAAGAACTCCTTAAAAAGCAGAATTGGCCACATGGGAAAAGACGTACAAAATTTCACTAAAGAAAATAATTCCTTAAAAAGTACAGTTGGGCAAATGGAAGCTAATGACTCTACAAGATATCAAGAAACACTAAAACAAAGTCAAAAGAATGAAGAAAAAGAAGAATATGTGAAATATTTCATCAGAAAAACGTCTGACCTGGAAAATAGACAGAGGAGGATAATTTAAGAATTGTTGGACCGCCTGAAAGTTATGATCAAAGAAAGAGTCTAGATATCATATTTCAAGAAATTATCAAGAAAAACTGCCCCAATATATTGGCTCTAGAAGGTAAAATAGGAATTAAAAGAATCCACTTCTCACCTCCTGAAAAAGATCCCAAAACGAAAACTCCTAGGAATATTGTATCCAAATTTCAGAGCTCCCAGGTTAAAGAGAAAATACTTCAAGCAATCAGAAAAAAACAATTCAAATGTTGTGGATCCTCAACTAGGATCACATAAGATTTAGCAGCTTCTACATTAAAGGTGCTGAGGGCTTAGAATATGATATTTTAGAAGGTAAAGGAGCTAAGATTACAACCAAGAATATCCTACTCAGCAAAACAGTATAATCCTTCAGGTGAGAAAAAAAGGATATATAATGAAATAGAGGACCTACAAGCATTCCTGATGAAAATACCAGAGCTCAATGAAAAATTTGACTTTCAAATATTAGACTCAAGAGAAGCATAAAAAGGCAAACATGATTCAATAAAGTTAAAGTGTTTACATTCTTATATGAGAAGATGCCTGTAACACCTAAGAACTTTATCATTATTAAGGCAGTTAAAAGAAATTTACATAGACAGATGGTATGGATGTAAGTTGATTATGTTGGAATGATCCCTCCAAAAAATAAAAGAGGGGGAAAGAGGGATGCACTGGGGGAAGGGGAAAAAGAGAGATAGAATGGGGAAATTTTTCATATAACTTAGAAACATAAGGAAGAGATTTTATAATGGGAGGAAATGCAGGGGCAATGCTTTAACTTACTCTTATCAGAACAGGTTCAAAGAGAGAAGACTACATATACACACTTACTTGTGTGAGTGTTTATACTCTATACTTGTGTGTAGAGATGTAACTTACCCAACAGAGAAATAGGAGAGGAAGGGGATGAGAGAATCCAAGATACTTCAGCTGAAGTAAAAAAGGCAGGGTTAGCAACCACAATCTCAGACAAAGCAAAAGCAAAAATAGACCTAATTAAAGAGATCATCTGGGAATTATGCTAGAAGGTACCATAGACAATGAAGTAATAATATAAAAAAATTGTCCAGGAAGTTTCTCTGATAGAGCTCTCATTTTTCAAATATATACTGAATATATATTTCAAATATATACTGAATTCTATATTCAAAACCTAGTCAAACTTATAAAAATAAAAGCCATTCTCCAACTGGTGAATGGTCAAAGGATATAAACAGGCAGTTTTCAGAAGAAATCAAAACCGTCTATAATCAAATTAAAAAATGCTTGAAAGCACTATTGATTAGTGAAAAGCAAATTAAGACCACTCTGCAATTCTGTTTCATACCTATCAGAATGAAAAATGCTGGAAAGGATGAGGAAAAAATAAGTACACTGATGCATTGTTGGTGGAGTTGTGAACTCATCCCACCATTCTGGAGAGCAATTTGAAACAATACCCAAAGGGCTATAAAACTGTGCATACCCCTTTGAACCAGTAATACCACTACTTTGTATGTATCTCAAAGAGATCAAATTTCTTAAAAGTACCTATATGTACAGAAATATTTATAGCAATTTTTTGTGGTAGCAAAGAATTGGAAACTGATGAGATACCCTTCAGTTGGGGAATGGCTGAACAAGTTGTGCCATAAGCTTTTATTTATGTTGTAGTTACAATTATATAACTCCAGTTTAGCTCCTCCCCTTAGAATTCTAGTTACACAAAAATCCATCACAAATAGTGAATAGCTAGTAAACAGAGGAAAAAAATAGCAGTGACTTAAGTCATTGAGGATCTCTCTTATCTAATGTCTGTGAATTTGGTCAAGTCATTTAACCTCTTTGGGCATTAATGTACTGATCTGCAAAATGAGAGGACTGAACTAGATGGTCTCTGAGTTCCTTTCAATTCTAAATCTATGATTATATTTAGTCCTCACAACGAGGAAGGAAGGACATAAGCATTTATTATCACTTACTATGTGCTAGGCACTGTGTTAAGCACTGGGGATAGAAGTACAAACAAAAGAAAAATAGTTCCTGGGCTTAAGAAGTTGATATTCTAATGGGGTCTTAACTTAGAAAAGAGCTGAAAAACTGGGAGTGGAGGGGGAACAGGGGAAGAAGAAAAAGGGTATGAGTTTGAAGTCTAGAAAGTCAGGAACAGGGCCAGGAGGGGAATGAAGGCAGGCCAGCCTGATCCCTTCTCAAATGGAAGCTCCATTTCAAAATGAGATTGTCTTTTCCTGCAAAGAATTTTCATTCTACTGGAGTGAGGTACAACATATACATGGTTCACATATCAGAAAATGCCAGTTTATATCATGTAGGTCTACTCAGTGGGAAAAGAGCAAGGTAGGACTAGTAGAAGGCTATTGTGGGGTAAGTGTACCATAGGGTTGCTAGGATATTCTAGGGTGAGGAGACTCTAGGTGCTGAGTTGAAGCAGTAGAAGAAGCATGATTTTAAAGTCTAAAAAGTCAGGAACAGGACCAGGAGAGGAAGGCTGAGATATAGTAAGGGTAGAGAGTCCATTTTATAAAAGACAATTTAGTGTAGTGTATAGAACCCTACACATGATGTAGGACATAGAGTCCTGGAAGCAGACTTGAGTTAACTTCTTGCCTCAGACACTTACTAGCCATGTGACATGGACAAATCACTGGACATCTCAGCCTCAGAACTCACCTGTAAAAGTAGTCTACTATTAAACTTTAATATTGGGTTGCATAAACTCATAGGAAGTTTGAGTGTTCAATCTTGTACTAGCCATCCTTTTAGGGGCAGCTGGGTGGTGCAGTGGATAGAATACCACTGCAGGAGTCAGGAGGACCTGAGTTCAAATCTCACCTCAGACACTTGACACTCACTAGCCGTGTGACCTTGGGCAAGTCACTTAATTCCAATTGCCTCATCCTGGATCATCTCCAGTCATCCTGATGAATATCTGGTCACTGGATTCAGATGGCTCTGGAGGAAAAGTGAGACTGGTGACCTGCACAGCCCTCTGTCACTCAAAACAGTTAAGTGCAAGTCATGTCATCATTTCTCTGATGGCATGGTCTTCCTTGGCAATGAAGTACAAACACATACACACATGTATACAGCCATCCTTTTATTAGAATATTTCTACTTGGGATCAGGTAGGTGATACAGTGGGTAGAGCACCAAATCTGGAGTCAAGAGGAACTGAGTTCAAATCTAGCCTTAGACACTTTCTAGCTGTGTGACCCTGGGCAAGTCATTTAACTATGCCTCAAAAAATAAAAGAAAAAAGAATATTTCTGTGTGATGCATGGATTTGGATTTGAAAGAGTAGGAAATGTAAGAAATTGGGACATCCCAAATCAGGGGAACATTTTTTAAGTTGACCAGGAAATTTAAGCTAAAGTGATGTACCTGCCTTTCTAAGACTTTTCATTGTAGAATTGTTGTTGATCTGTTTTTGTGGAATTATTTCCTTACTGGAAGTTCTCTGTGCCAGGTAGATAAGAAGTCCAGTCATCTCCTTTCCCTCTCTTTCCCACAGAAGTGTAAGATATTGTTAGGTTTTGATGATTCAGTGACAAAAAATAATGCATCTTTGCCTTCAAGGAGGTTCCATTCTATTGGAGTGGGGCACAGCATGCATGTTGTTTATGTATCAGAATGCCAGTTTGTATCACGGAGGTCTACTAATCAACAATACAAAAGAAAAGAAAATATTAGAATAGAGGCCATTACAAAAAAAAGCAGATAATAATTCTGATTGCATGAAACTTAAAATCTTCTGCATAAACAAAATTATTACACCTAGATTAAAAAGGAAAATGGTCTAATGGAGAAAAAAGACTTTGTATCAAATTTCTCTGAAAAGGATTTGGCATCCAAGATGTGTAAACAATTCACCAACACACAGATATGCATATATACATGTATATATGATTATCTATCTGTGCATATACATATATATGAATACCTATCTATGATATATATGACCAAAAGCTGTTCTCCAATAGATAAATGCTCAAAGGATATGATCAGACATATGAAGAATAGAATTGCAAACTATTGACAACCATGGGAAAGAATGTTCCAACTCACTGACAGTAAGAAATGCAAATCAATACAGTTATGAAGTTTTATCTTATACGCAGCAAATTGGCAAAGAAGAAAAAGATGAGATAGCCAATGTTGGTGCAGTTGTGGGAAAAACACAGTAAGGTCTTATCAGTGGAGGTGTGAATCAGAACAACCATTTTGGAAAGTAATTTGGAAATATGCAAGTAAAGTGACTAAAATGTCCATATCCCTTGACCCAGAGACTCCATTACTAGGTTTAGACCCTAAAGGCCAGAAAGAAAGTTCTCATAAATACCAATATATTTATTAAAAGATTTTTGTAATAGTGGTGAATAGCTGAACAAATGACTAAAAAACCCCACTAGAATATGATATACTAAAAATCAAAGCAAAATAGCTGTAACATAGCTTATATGTTCAATACATATTCAACATATATTCATTAAAGGGGAGTATAGTCTTACATGAACAAATCATTCCTTTCTAATATAAGGATGCTTTCCTTAAATTTTAAAAATTTACTTAGTTAAATATGGACATATCTATATGCAAAGAAAAACAGAAAAAGAGGATTGTATATGAATCTATGAAGCTCTATCATTCACAGCTTTTTAAAAAAGTTATATAATAAATTCAACACCTTCAGTTCAAAGCTATTCTGTTTGTATCTCCCTCTGAACTTCTTTCTGTTCTTTCCTGAGCATTTAAAAATGTTTCATTAAAGCTGTTGGTTCTCCTCCTCCTCCTCCTCCTCCTCCTCCTCCTCCTCCTCCTTCTCCTCCTCCTCCTCCTTCTCTTCCTCCTCCTCCTCCTTCTCTTCCTCCTCCTCCTCCTTCTCTTCCTCCTCCTCCTCCTTCTCTTCCTCCTCCTCCTCCTTCTCTTCTTCCTCCTCCTCCTTTTGCATCACTATCACTATTTTCTGTTTCCTCCCCTTCTATTCTCCTCTCCTGGAGAAAAAGTCCTTCCTTTTAACAAATAAGCATAATAAAGCAAAAAACAAATAAACAAAGAACATAAATAAATTCCCAAAGCCATACATTAGATATACAGAAAATGTGCATCACAGTCCATACCATTACCTCTCTATAAAGAGGCAGGAAGCATATTTCATTACCAGTCTTCTGGAATTTTGGTTTGTCACTAGGTTGATCATTTTTAAATGATTTTAATATTTTATTTCCCCCAATTACATGCAAAAACAATTTTTAACCTTTGTCTAAAAAAATTTTGAGTTTCAAATTCTCTTCCCCTCTCCCTCCCCTCTTCTCCCCCCCTCACTGAGAAGGCAAACAATTTGATATGGATTATACATGTGTAGTCATACAAAACACATTTCCATTGATTATAGTTTTTTCCCCATTTTTATCATGAACTTGATAGACATTGACAAATATGATGATTTCTATATCTAAATAAAAACAAAGAGAATTGCATATGAAACTTTGAATCTCAATATGAAAAACTTGTTTTTAAGTATGTGTAATAAGTTTAATAATGCTAATTCCAATACTGTCTTGATTATCCATGTTTCTTTTTGATCTTCTTCTTGCTCTTTTCAATGTCTTTTGTAAATAATATAGTAACACTCTTCTTTTGTTTTCTTTTATTTTTAGTATCACTATTATTCTTCCTTCTCTCCGTCACTCTTCTCCCCAAAAAAGAACAAAGAAAATAACCAATAAATTTTGTCAAGTAAAACATATCTACCCTTTGGCTCCATCAGAAAATGTATATTTCATCCTGCCTTTCTAATTCCTTACCTTTCTGCCCAGAGATAGGAAGTTTGATTCATCATTGGTCTTTTGGAGCTGCAATTGATTATTGCATTGATCACATTCCCTAAGTCTTTCAAAGTTACTTTCCTTTACAACGTTGTTGTTGTTGTATATTTTTTCTTGATTCTTCACTGTATGTCAGTTCCTAAAGTTTTTCCAAATTTCTCTGAATCCATCAGTTTTATGATTTCTTATGGCCCATGTTCATGTAACATAATTTGTTCATTCATTTCTGAATTGACAGATACACTTCTTTGTTTTCAGTTCCTTGGTACAACAAAAAGTACTGCTATGAATATTTTTGCACAAACAGGTCTTTCCTTTGGTTCTTTCTTCTATTTTCTTCCAATGAGATATTTCACATTATCTTCCATTTTTTCATTCTTTTGGTTTTGTTTTGTGATTTCTTGGTTTCTCATAAAGTCATTACCCTCCATCTGTTCCATTCTAATTTTTAAAGAACTCTTTTCTTCAGTGAGCTTTTGAATCTCCTTTTCCATTTGGCTAATTCTGCTTTTGAAAGCATTCTTCTCCTCATTGGCTTTTTGAACCTCTTTTGCCAATTGAGTTAGCCTATTTTTCAAGGTGTTATTTTCTTCAGCATTTTTTTGGGTCTCCTTTAGCAGGGTGTGGACCTGTTCTTCATGCTTTTCTTTCATCTCTCTCATTTCTCTTCCCAGTTTTTCCTTCACCTCTCTAACTTGATTTCAAAATCCTTTTTGAGCTCTTCCATGGCCTGAGCCCATTGGGTGGGCTGGGATACAGAAGCCTTGACTGCTGTGTCTTTCCCTGATGGTAAGCATGGTTCTTCCTCATCAGAAAGGAAGGGAGGAAATACCTGTTCACCAAGAAAGTAACCTTCTATAGTCTTATTTTTTTCCCCTTTTCTGGGCATTTTCCCAGCCAGTGACTTGACTTCTGAGTATTCTCTTCACACCCACTTTGCCTCCAGATCCTCCCAGCCAGTGCTTGGAGTCTGAGATTCAAATGCTTCTTCCCAGCCTCAGGGCTTTTGGCGGGGGCAGGGCTGCTATTCAGTGTAAGATTAAGTTCAGGTGCTCAGGTGGGGGCAGGGCCACCTCACGGGCTCAGTTCCCTCAGGGGGTTTATGCAGAGACCTTCAACAATGTATCCAGGCTCTTGCCTGCTTGGGGAGCCCCGGTATGCTGCCGCCTCCACTGCTGCCTCCCGAGGGGGCCTGAGTTATGGGGGCACCCCACTCCCCTCTCGACCCGCCAAAGAGACCCTCTCACTGACCCTTGTCACCTGCGGGTGGGGGGACCCGCACGGCTGCTGGAGATTCCATCCCTGAAGCCTGCTCAGATCCACTCCTTTCGGTGCCGCGCTGCCGAGGCAGGGTTGGGCTCTGCTCCGGGTCCGGGGTGTGAGGGACCTTTTGTGAGAGGTTTTCAGGCTCTCTGGAGCAGAAATCTCCTCCACTAAGTTGTTCTGTGGCTTCTGCTGCTCCAGAATTCGCTGGTGGTTCTTTTTTTACAGATATTTTATGGGCAGTGGGTTCGGAGCTAGCATATGTACATCTTTCTACTCTGCCATCTTGGCTCCGCCCCCCTCTTCTATTTTCTTCATAGTGGTATCATAGAGACAAAGTTTGTGCAAAGTGGAATGTTTTTGGTTTTTTTTTAATATTGTTTTCCTGATGGGTGGGCCAATTTATAGCTATACAAACAATGGATGAATTTATCTCTTCTTTCACAGTGTCTCCTACACTTGCAGTTTTCTGCTTTTTATCAAGATTCTGAACTAGGGCTGACTCAAGTCTGAACCTTGGTAGTTTAGCTTCAATACTATAACAAAATGAATCAGAAGTAAGTTATTTGAAAGTTAAAAACAACAACAATTGAAAAACAGATTTAGTTAGCCAGATCAGGAGAAGGATATTCAACAGGGATAGGTGTTGAGGACACCTCAAATTGTTTTAGCCAAATGTAGCTCATCTTGCTTAAGTTGCTTATTTTGAAACTCTAGACAAGCATCAGAGCCAGTACCTGGTGTCCTTTGTGGCAATTTTGTACTTAGGTAACCAGGAAGTGATGTCAACAGCCTGAGCCTTTAGTCTTCTGAGTCAATATTTTTAAGGAATAACTAACCTAACTTGCACAGGGACAGGGGTTAGGATATCACTCTTACCACAATCATCTCTGCCAGTTTGATAGTTGTGAAATAGTACCTCAGTGTTGTTTTAGTTTTAATTTGTCTTATTGTTAGTAATTTGGAGCATTTTATTATGGTCATCGATCACTAGCATTTTTTTTAGAATCACTTATTAGTATACTTTTAGCATTTATCTACTGGGGAATGGTTGTTCTTTTATGTTTGAATTAATTATGCACATATATATGCATATATGTGGAATTTTACATATACATACATACATATATATATTTATATGGATATCTATCTACAGCCTTCATCAGAGAAGTTTGCTGAAAAGATTTCCCCCAGTTATTTCCCTTATAATTTTAACTACATTGATTTTTATTTATGATAAAAGTTAACTTTTATATAGCAAAATGGTCCATTTTATCTCTTATCATCCTTTCTATCTCCTGTTTGACCAAGAACTATTCCTTTATCTGTAATTGTGAAAGGTATTTCCTTCTCTAGTCCTCTAATTTGTTTGTGATTATTAACTTTTTTGTGCATAAATCCTGTATCTATTTGGAGCTTACTGTGATGTATTGTGTAAGTTATTGGTATGAAATGAATTTCTGTCAGTCTGCTTTTCAATCTCCCAGGCATTTTTTTTTGTTGAATAGTGAGTTTTATTATAATAGTTGGGATTTATCAAACACTATAATTCTGTGCTCATTTGCTTTTGTATCTTGGGTGCCTAGTGCATAATGAGGGTTCCACTAATCAACTTTTCTATTTGTAAACCAGTATTGCATAGTTGTTTTTTAAATGATTACTGTTTTGTAGTATTAAATAACCAGAGGATAACACGGTCCCTCTCTCCTAAAACTGTTTCCTATTACACAACTCTGGTATGCATAAGGCTTAAACTGCACTCAATGCTAGTTTAGAACTGGCTGCTGGAAAACTGGGAAAGAATTTTTGCAACTAGTGTCTGTGATAAAGGCCTCATTTTTAAAATATATAGGGGACTGAGTCAAATGTACAATAATGCAAGTCATTCCCCAATTTATAAATGGTCAAAGGATAAGAACAGAGAGTTTTCAGAGGAAGAAATTAAAGCTATCTATAATCATATGAAAAAAATGCTCTAAATCACTATTGATTAGAGAGAAGCAAATCTAAACAACTTTGAGGTACCACATCACACCCATCAGATTGGCTTACATGACAAAATAGAAAGATGATAAATGTTGGAGAAGATATGGGAGAGTTGGAACACTAATTCATTGGTGATGGAGTTGTGAGCTGATCCAACCATTCTGGAGAGGCATTTGGAGCTATGGCCAAAGGGCTACAAAAATGTGCATACCCTTTAACCCAGCAATATCCCTTCTGGGAATCTATCCCAAAGAGATCACAGAAATGGGAAAGGGTCCCACATGAACAAAAATATTTATAGCAGCACTTTTTGTGGTGACCAAAAACCAGAAATCAAAGGGATGCCCAGCAATTGAGGAATGGCTGAACAAGCTGTGGATATATGAATGTAATGGAATACTATTGTGCTATAAGAAATGATGAAGACTTCAGGAAGACTTCAGAGAAGCCTGGAAAGACTTATATGAATTGATGCTAAGTGAAAGGAGCAGAATCAGGGGAACTTTGTACACAGCAACAACCACTGTGTGCAAGGAATTGTTCTGGTAGACTTAGTACTTCATTGAAATGCATGGACTTAAATAATTTCCAATGGACTTGAGGCAAAATGCCTTCCACTTTCAGAGAAAGAACTATGGAATTGAATCGCAGATAGAAACAGACCATTTTCTTTTGCATTATGTTTTGTTTTGTTTTATGGTTTCTCCCATTCGTTTTAATTCTTCTATGCAACATGTATTTAATAGGAAAGTATGTGTAGAAACTATATAAGATTGTAAGCCATCTCAGAGAGGGAGTGGGGAGGTAGGGGAAAAAAATCTAAGATATATGGAAGTGATTGTCAAATACTGAAAACAAATAAAATAATTTAATTAAAAAAAGAATTGGTTGCTGAAGCTCTTTAGCAAACTTATTAATTTAGCACAATTATAATTCTGTCTTCCTCATCCTGAGTAGGCCTTTCTGGTTAATTTTTAGAAACCCTCTTTTTGCCACTGGTTCATGCTTCCTGACCCCATTGTTCTATGGTTACCATTGTGCATGTGTGTGCTCAGACATGTGCATGTGCATGCACACATACATACATACACACCAGTATTGAAGCATGCTATTCATCCAAACTCTGCCTTACATTTGTAGAAGTATAATTTGAGATCTGGTACCTCTAGGCCCCCTTATTTTCCTTCCTCTCCAATTATTTTCTTTGAGACTCTTGAACTTTTCTTCTTCCAGATGAATTTTGTCATTACTTTTTCTAGTTGTGGAAAGTAACTTTTTTAGGAGTTTGAATGGTCTGGCACTGAAAGTATAAATTAATTTAGGTAATATTATCATTTTTTATATTGTGACAGCTCAACCCACAAGTAATTAATATACCTCCAATTATTTTTCTGTCTTTATTTCTGCAAATCATGTTCTATAGTTATATCGATATAGCTTATTTGCATATCTTGCTAGAAAAATTACAATCCATTTTATTATTCTGTAATTCATTCTAATGGAATTTCTACTGGGTTTGTACTGGTAATATTCAGAAAGGTTAATGATTTGAGGACTTACTACGTATACTGTTAGTTTGATAAAAGTATTTATTGTTTCAATTAATTTTCGTCAAATCTCTAGGGTTCTCTAAGTAAACTATCTTGTTATTTGCAAAAAGAAAGAAATTTGTTTCTTCTTTGTCTATACTTATACAAACAAGGAAACAACCTTATGCTGAAAGATACCAAAGATAATGACACAATGTCACTATTAGATATGTTTGTACTAAATTACATAGTATTTAAGTACTTAAAGAAAAAGAGGCCTGAAATATAAAACCACTTAAATAGTAACATTGTACTTGTAGGTAATTTTAACACTTTCCAAATTTGGCAAACTTAACAGAAATTCTCTGTGAGGAAACGGTGACCAATTCTGCAATTTATAGTCTTAGAGAGATTCCACAGCGCATATTAGAAGTGGGACTTGACCCAAGAACTTCCTCAGTCTGAGGGCAGCTATCTCTTATGGAGATCATTGAATGGAAATCTAAAAGAATATAGTTACTTTTCAGCCTTTATAAAAATTGATCATGGACTGGGAAAGAAAGCATGCATAAACAAACATAGAAAGGAAGAAATATTAACCATATCTTTTACCAATCATAACACTGAACAAATTGTATTCAAATAGAGGAACATATAAAAAAGTACAACTACATGACATAGTAAAAAGAAAATGAGATTTGTAGTCATAGAACCCAGATTAAAATTTTAACTCCATCTCTTACTACCTATGTGACCTTGGGCAAGTCCTTTCATTTTCCTTGGTAACTTGGTAAAAAATTGATTCAACCATTCTATAGAGCAATTTGGAACTATGCTCGGAGGGCTATAAGACCTTTTGACTTAGTAATACTACTACTAGATCTGTATCCCAAAAGAGATAAAAAAGGAAAGGACTTATATGTACAAAAATATTTATAGCAACTCATTTCTGTGAACAAAGAATTAGAAACTGAGGGGATTCCCATCAATTGGGGAATGGCTGAACAAGTTATGTGATGGAATGCTATTGCAATATAAGAAATGATGAGCAGGATGCTCTCAGAAAAAACCTAGAAAGATTTGCATGTGTTGATGCAAAGTGAGAGGTACTGTGTATAAAGTAATAGAATTTATTTTAAGATGATCAGCTGTGAATAAATTAGCTATGCTCAGCAATATAATAATCCAAGACAAGTCTTAAAGGACTTAAGATGAAAAAATGCTATCCATACCCAGAGAGAGAACTAATAGTGTCTGAATACAGATTGAAGCATACTTTAAAAAATTTTGTTTTTCTTTAGTTTTTTTTTTTGTTTCATGTTTCACAACATGACTGTTATGGAAATGTTTTGCATGACTATACATGTATAACCTATAACCTTAATAGGGGAAGGTGGAGAGGGAGGAAGGGAGAGAATTTAGAACTAAAAGTTTTAAAAATGAATGTTAAAAATTGTTTTTACATGTAACTGGAGAAAATTAAAAATAAATATTAAATATATATAAAAAATACAGATTAAACACAGAGTAGATGTATTGAGAGTGGAGAGTTAGCAACAAATGAAGAAGAAATGAAGAAAACAATTAAAAATGACTTACTGTACCCAAGTAGAACAGAATACCAGAATCATGGAATATCAAAATTGACAAGACCTTCTAGTACCATGGAGTACAACCCTTAAGTGAAAAATAATAGTCCCTACAATAAAATTGAAAAGTAATATTGCAACCTTTTTTTTGAGAAGCTCCAGTGGTGAAAGACTCATTACTTTCCAAGATGACTCATTCCATTTTGAAATAATTTTAATGAGTAAGTTTTTCCTTACATTAAGCCTACACTTATTTCTTTTTTATTTCTTTATTTTGTTTTCAACATTCATTTCCACAAAATTTTGAGTTCCAAATTTTCTCCCCATCTCTCTCCTCCCCCAACCCCAAAATACTTTGCATTCTGATTGCCCCTTCCACCAATGTGCCCTCCCTACTAACACCCCTCCCTCCCCTTATCCCCATTTTCTCTCTTGTCCTGCAGGGCAAGATAAATTTCTATACCCCCTTACTTGTATTTCTTATTTCCCAGTTGTACGCAAAAACAGTTCTCAACGTTTGTTCCTAAAACTTTGAGTTCTAGCTTCTTTTCTTTCCTTCCTCCCCTCCCCTCCCCACTGAGAAGGCAAGTAATTCAATATAGGCTATATACATATAGTTTTGCAAATGACTTCCATAATAGTCATGTTTAAGACTAACTATATTTCCCTCCATCATATTCTGTCCTCCCATTTCTTCTATTCTCTCTTTTGACCTTGTCCCTCCCCAAGAATGTTTCCTTCTAATTGCTCCCTCCTCCCTTCCATTGCCCCCCTCCCGCTTATCCAGGTCTCCCCTACTTTCCTGTAGTAAGATAGATTTTCATACCAAATTGAGTGTGCATGTTATTCCTTCCTTGAGTCAAATATGATGAGAGTAAGCTTAATTTTTTCCCTCCTTCCTCCCTTCTTTTCCCCTTCCATTGGAAAAGCTTTTTCTTGCCTCTTCTATGAGAGATAATTTGCCCCATTACATTTCTCCCTTTCTCCTCCCAATATATTCCTCTCTTACCTCTTGATTTTATTTTTTTAGATATGATCCCTTCATATTCAAATCACCCTGTGCTCTCTGTCTCTGTCTCTGTGTGTGTGTGTGTGTGTGTGTATAATCCCTCCAACTACCCAGATACTGAGAAAAATTTCAAGAGTTACAAATATTATCTTTCCATATAGAAATGTAAACAGTTCAATTTTAGTAAGTCCCTTGTGATTTCTCTTTCCTGTTTCCCTTTTCATGCTTCTCTTGATTCTTGTGTTTGAAAGTCAAATTTTCTTTTCAGCTCTGGTGTTTTCATCAAGATTGCTTGAAAGTCCTCTATTTAATGGAATGACCATTTCCCCCCTGAAGCATTATACTCAGTTTTTCTGGGTAAGTGATTCTTGGTTTTAATCCCAGTTCCTTTGACTTCTGGAATATCATATTCCAAGCCCTTCAATCCCTTAATGGAGAAGCTGCTAGATCCTGTGTTATCCTGATTGTATTTCCACAATACTTGAATTGTTTCTTTCTAGTTGCTTGCAGTGTTTTCTCCTTCACCTGGGAACTCTGGAATTTGGCTACAATATTCCTAGGAGTTTCTCTTTTCAGATCTCTTTCAGGAAGTGATCAGTGGATTCTCTCAATATTTATTTAGCCCACTGGTTCTAGAATATCAGGGCAGTTTTCCTTGATAATTTCATGAAAGGTAATGTCTAAGCTCTTTATTTGATCACGGCTTTCAGGTAGTCCCATAATTTTTAAATGGCCTCTCCTGGATCTTTTTTCCAGGTCAGTTCTTTTTCCAATGAGATATTTCACATTCTCTTCCATTTTTTCATTTGTTTGGTTTCGTTTTGTGATTTCTTGGTTTCTCATAAAGTCATTAGCCTCCATCTGTTCCATTCTAATTTTGAAAGAACTATTTTCTTCAGTGAGCTTTTGAACCTCCTTTTCCATTTGGTTAATTCTGCTTTTTAAAGCATTCTTCTCCTCATTGACTTTTTGGACCTCTTTTGCCAGTTGAGTTTGCCTATTTTTAAAGGTGTTATTTTCTTCAGCATTTTTTTTGGATCTCCTTTAGCACGGTGATGATTCACTTTTCATGATTTTCTTGCATTCCTCTCATTCTTCTTCCCAATTTTTCCTCCACCTCTCTTACTTGATTTTCAAAGTCCTTTGTGAGCTCTTCCATGACCTGGGACCACTGCATATTTATTTTTGAGGTCTTTGGATGCAGAAGTCTTGACTTTTATGTCTACCTCTGATGGTAAGCATTGTTCTTCCTCATCTGAAAGGATGGGAAAGAATACCTGTTCACAAAGAAAGTACCCTTCTATAGTCTTATTTTTTTTCTCCTTTTTTGGGCATTTTTCCAACCAGTTACTTGATTTTTGGGTCCTTTGTCAAGAGCAGGATATACTCTGGGGACCTGTAAGTTCTTAGTTCCTCCAGGATGGCACAATCAAGGGAGAGGAGTTTACTCCCTGGCTGAGCTCCAGGCTGAGATCAACTGCTCAGTTCCACCAGAGGCTTCAGGCAGGGCCAGGGCTACCACTCAGGGCTGAGATTTAGATCAGCTGCTCAATTCCCTCAGGGGTTTTATTCTGAGGCTCCAACAATGCCTTCTATGGCCACTGCCACCTCAGCCACCCTTGCCTGCTGCTACTGCTGCCATCTTTGAAGCTGCCTCTGGGATTTGTGGATTAGGGGGTCTGGGAGCCTCCACTGCTGCTGCTGGGAATTTGGCCCCCAAGGCCTGCGGTCCTGCTTCTTCTGGCATCACGTGACCAAGGTGGGGCTGTGGTCCACTCTGCTTCTGGTGTGACAAACCTTTCCCATTGGCCTTCCAGGTCACCCTGGGCTGGAAATCTCCTCCACTCCCTTGTTCTGTGACTTCTGCTGCTCTAGAATTTGCTGAGAGTCTTTTTTTTACAGGTATTTTATGGGCTGTGGGGGAAAAGCTAGATTATGCGGGTCTTTCTACTCTGCCATCTTCACTCCACCCTCCCCAAACTTATTTCTTTGAAGCTTCTACATGTTGCTCCTACTTCTACCCTCTGGCACCAAATAGAACAACCCTGAAACCCCTTCCACATAATAGTCTTTCAAATAAAGGAAGGAAATAAGCATTTATTAAATGCCTATTCTATGTTAAGCACTGTGCTAAGTGCTTTACAAATGTTGTCTAATTTGATCTTTACAAAAACCGTACAAATGCATAAAGACATGTATACTATTCCCTGTTAGTCTTCTCCAGGACAAACATTCCCAGTTCCTAAAAATCAATCAGTCAGTCAATAAGCATTTATTAAGTGCCAGGCACTGTGTTAAGGACTGTAGATGTAAAGAAAGGAAACAGATGCATTGGAGGAGCTAACAGTCTAATGGGATAGATAGTTCAAATAACTGTACAAACAAGCTATACAGGATAAATGGGAAATAATCAGCAGAGGGAAGGTATTAATTAACATTAAGGAGTATCAAGAAAGTTTTTTTGTAGAAGGTGAGATTTTAGCTGGGATTTGAAGAGAGCCATAGAAATCAGGATGCAAAGATGAGGAGGGAGAGCATTCAAGGCATGGAGGACAATCAGTGAAAATGCCCATAGTGCAGAGATGGTGTGCTTTGTTGAAGGAACAACAAAGAGACCAGAGTCACTGGATTGCATGGTATGGGGAGGGGGAGAAGATGTAAGGTTTTTTTTTTTTTTTTAACTTTTAACATTTATTTTCACACAATTTTGGGTTACAAATTTTCTCCCCTTTTCTCCCCTCCCCCCCCCCCCAAACCCGAGCTTTCTAATTGCCCCTGTGACCTATCTGCTCTCTCCTCTATCCTCCCTCCCTGCCCTTGTCTCCATCTTCTCTTTTGTCCTGTAGGGCCAGATAGCTTTCTTGACCCCTTAACCTGTATTTTTTGTTACCCAGTGGTAAGAACATTACATTTGGTCCTAACACTTTGAGTTCCAACTTCTTTAGCTCCCTCCCTCTCCACCCCTTCCCCTTGGAAGACAGGCAATTCAATATAAGCCATATCTGTTTAGTTTTGCAAATGATTTCCATACTAGTTGTGTTGTATAGGACTAACTATATTTCCCTCCATCCTATCCTGTCCCCCATTACTTCTATTTTCTTATGGTCCTTTCCCTCCCCATGCCCTCCCCTCCATCCTCCTCCCCACCCTGCTTGTGCCCCTGTCCCCCACTCTCCTGTATTATGAGATAGGTTTTCCTATCAAAATGAGTGTGCATTATATTCTTTCCTTTAGTGGAATGTGATGAGAGTAAACCTCATGTTTTTCTCTTGCCTCCCCTCTTTATCCCACCACTAATAAGTCTTTTGCTTGCCTCTTTTATGAGAGATAATTTGCCCCATATAACTTCTCCCTTTCTCCTCCCAATATTTCTCTCTCACTGCTTGATTTCATTTTTTTTTTTAAGATATGATCCCATCCTCTTCAATTCACTCTGTGCACTCTGTCTCTATGTATGTGTGTGTGTGCATGTGTGTGTGTGTGTGTACTCCCACCCAGTACCCAGATACTGAAATGTTTCAAGAGTTACAAATATTGTCTTTCCATGTAGGAATGTAAACAGTTCAACTTTAGTAAGTCCCTTATGACTTCTCTTTGCTGTTCACCTTTTCATGGTTCTCTTCATTCTTGTGTTAGAAAGTCAAATTTTCTTTCCAGCTCTGGTCTTTTCATCAGGAAAATTTGAAAGTCCTCTATTTCATTGAAAGACCATTTTTTCTCCTGAAGTATTATACTCAGTTTTGCTGGGTAGGTGATTCTTGGCTTCAGTCCTAGTTCCTTTGACTTCTGGAATATCCTATTCCATTCCCTTCTATCCCTCAATGTAGAGGGTGCCAGATCTTGTGCTATCCTGATTGTATTTCCACAATACTTGAATTGTTTCTTTCTAGCTGCTTGCAATATTTTCTCTTTCACCTGGGAATTCTGAAATTTGGCCACAATGTTCCTAGGAGTTTCTCTTTTTGGATCTCTTTCATGCGGTGTTCTGCGGATTCCTTGAATATTTATTTTGCCTTCTGGTTCTAGAATCTCAGGGCAGTTTTCCTTGATAATTTCATGGAAGATGATGTCTAGGCTCTTCTTTTGATCATGGTTTTCAGGTAGTCCCAGAATTTTTACATTGTCTCTCCTGATTCTATTTTCCAGGTCAGTTGTTTTTCCAATAAGATATTTCACATTATCTTCCATTTTTCGAATCTGGGCGGTATGTTCTGAGATATCTGTCTTTCTCATAAAGTCCTTAGCGTCCATCCGTACCATTCCAGTTTTGAAAGATCTATTTTCTTCAGTGAGCTTTTGAATCTCCTTTTCCATTTGGTTAATTCTGCTTTTGAAAGCATTCTTCTCCTCATTGGCCCCTTGCACCTCCCTTGCCAGCTGAGTTAGGCTAGTTCTCAAGGTGCCAATTTCCTCAAGATTTTTTTGGTTCTCCTTTAGCAGGGAGCTGATCTGCTTTTCATGCTTCTCCCTCATCCCTCTCATTTCCCTTCCCAGTCTTTCCTCCACCTCTCTAACTTGATTTTCAAAATTCCTCTTGAGCTCTTCCATGGCCTGAGCCCATTGGGTGGGCTGGGACACAGAATCCTCGATTTCTGTGTCTTTGCTTGATGGCAAGCATTGTTCCTCCCCATCAGAAAGGAAGGGAGGAAATGTCTGTTCTCCAAGAAAGTAGCCATCAATAGTTTTATTTCTTTTCCTTTTTCTGGGCATTCTCCCCAGCCAGTGACTTGACCTCTGAATATTCTCCTCACACCCACCTCGCCTTCTGGTCCTCCCAGCCAGCGTTTGGGGACTGAGATTCAAATGCTGCTTCCTGCCTTAGGGTTTTTGGCAGGGGCAGGGCTGCTAATCAGTGTGAGAATTAAGTTCAGGTGGTCAGGGGCAGGGCTGCCTCTCTGGCTCAGTTCCCTCAGGGGGTTTATGCACAGACCTTCCACAATGGATCCAAGCTCCCGCCCGTTTGGGGAGCCCCTGTCTGTAGCCACCTCTCAGCTTCTATCTCCTGGGGGGGCCCGAGCCATGGGGGCACCCCACTCCCCTCTCAACCCGCCAAAGAGACTCTCTCACCTACCCCCATCACCTGTGGGTGGGGGGGCTTGTGCCGCCGCTGAAGATCCCGTCTCTGGAGCCTTCTCAGATCTGTGCCTCTCGGAGCCGCGGTCGCCGCCGCTGCCGCAGGTCTGGGCTGGACTCCGCGTCTGCAGCACGAAGGACCTTTTGCAAGAGGTTTGCAGGTCCCTCTGTGGGTGGGGGAACCCGCGTGGCCGCTGGAGATCCCGTCCCCGTAGCCCTCTCGGATCTTTTCCTCTCGGTGTCGTGACCGCGGCAGGGCTGCACTCTGCTCCCTGTCCCGGCACCCGGTCCACGGAGCGAAGGACCCCCCGCGAGAGGTTTGCAGGTCTCTCCAGAGCAGAAATCTCCCTCGCTCCAATATTCCATGGTCTCTGGGTGCAGAATTCGCCCTGGCTTGGTCCCCTCTAGCCGTTCTGTGGTTTGTGGGTTCGGAGCTATGTGTATGTGCGTCTTTCTACTTCGCCATCTTGGCTCTGCCCCCCAAGAAGATGTAAGGTTTAAGAAAACTGGAAAGGTGAGGTGGGGCAGGTTATGAAAGACTTTGAATGCCAGAGGATTGTATATTTGATTCTGGAATTTATAGGGAGCAACTGGAACTTATTGAGCATTGAGAGCAACATGGTCAGTTTTAAACTTAAGAAAAATCATTTTGACAGCTGAGTGAGGAATGAATTGGAGAGAGGAGGAATTATGGTAAGTAAGCCAACCATCAGGCTATTGTAATAACCTATGTATGAGGTGATGAGGGCTTGCACCAGAGTTATAGCAGTATAAGAGGAAAGAAGGAAGCATATTCTATAAATGTCACAAAGGTAAAAATCTACAGGTCTTAGCAACTGATTGGATTAGGGGGGTAAGAAAGTGTGAATAGTCTAGGATGACACCTAATTTGGGTGCCTGGGTGATTAGGAAGTTGGTGGTATTCCTTGACAGCAATAGGGACATTAGGGAGCAAGATAATTGAGTTCAATTTAGGACATGTGGTTAAGATGTTTATAGAACTTGTAGTCTGAGATGTTTAATAGGCGGTTGGAGATTTGAGACTAGAGATGAGCAGAGAGGTTAGGAATGGATAAGTAGACTTGAGAATAATAAGTATAAAGTGGATAATTAAATGTACAGGAGCTAATGATATTATGAAGTGAAACAGTATAAAGTGAGGAGAGAAGAGGATAGAACCCTGGGGGACATCATGACATCTTTAATAGGAATTAGCTATCTGGTAGTCACTGTGCTAAGCTACAGGGATATAAGTTCTTGCCTTCAAAGCCCTTAAATTCTAAGGAGAAGCACAACATATACACATTTAGCTATATACGAAGGACATATATTATATACAAAAACATAATAAGCAATCACAAAGTATCCTTGGAAGGGAAAGCATTAGCAACAGAGGGAAGGTATTAATTAGCATTAAGGAGTATCAAAAAAGGATTCTTGTAGAAGGTGAGATTTTAGCTGGGATTTGAAGGGAGTCATAGAAATCAGGATGCAAAGAAGAGGAGAGAGAGCATTCAAGGCATGGAGGACAAGGAGAAGACTAGGAGGGACTTTGGGAAGACTAGGAAAGAAAGGCTATGTGCAAAAGGAATGCTCCAGGTTAAAGCAAAAGTGCCCAGTGTGTCTACTACTATTTTACACAGTACTAGAAATTCTGACTGTAGAAATAAGACAAGAAAAAAAGAAACTAGGGAACAAGAATACTTATTTGTTTGCAGATAAGAAGATAGTTTGTTTAAAAAGTCAACCAAAAAGGGTACTGACAATTAAGTCCTTGCAATATATAAAGACACATAATAAATTCACAAACACAAATCAACATTTTTGCATATAATCAACAAAGTCAGAAAGAAGAGATAGGAAAATAAATTCCACTTAATGACAAAATGCACTAAATATCTGAAAATTAAACTAGTAAGTCTCATATAGGACTTCTATAAATATAACTATAAAAACAATTTTCATAGAAATTTAGTTCAGTCATTTTTAGGCATATCTGACTCTTTGTGACCCCATTTGGGGTTTTCTTGGCAATGATAGTGGAAGGGTTTGCCATTTCCTTCTCCAACTCATTTTACAGATTAGGAAACTCATCTGAGGCAAACAGGGTTAAGTGACTTGTAGAGGGTCTGAGGTCAGATTTGAACTCAGGAAGATGAATCTTTCTTACTCCAGGCTTTGCACTCTATACATTGCCCTACCTAACTGCCCCATTTCATAGAAATAAGGGGAAACAACTCATTGGGATGATAGTCAATGTTCATGTCTAGACGATAGTAATATAATAAAAAAAAATACTATTCAAATTTCTCCACAGATTGGTGTTATTCCAATTAGGTTACTATAGCAGGTAGGCCCAAGAGGAACTTGGTAAGGTCCTCTTGAATTCCTTTTTGTGTCTGTGACAAGATTAATTATTTAATAAGGTATGAAATTGCCTAAACTGAGGCACTTAGCTTGCTACTTTGACACTATTTGGAGAATGATTGATTCACAGTCATACCCTTGTGTTACAGCCTTGGATGTGGCTTTTAAAAAGAAGAGCACAGGAAATAACTAGGGCTAGGAGGCTGGACAGAGGGAAGTTGGTTAGTCACATACAGATTCTAGTTCTCTTGAGGAGGTCTGTAGACTAAAGTCAGCCACTAAGAGCAGTGACCATCACCTCTGAAGACACTTCCTAAGACTGTTATAAAAAGCTTCACTGCCAGAGTACACAGCCTGAGAAACAACCACTGCTGAGATAATAACTTCAGTCCAAGGTTGTTGAATGTGTGTCAACTGGGAGCAGCCCAAATGACCAGCCATGAATGAGACCTTGCATATTATACATTATAAATGAAACTGCCCACATGAATTACAGAGGAGCTGAATTACAAGTTGTACTTCCTTCCTGCTCTTTGCAAGGGGTGGGAGAAGATAGTTGTTGCAGAGATGTGATGCATCATCTGCAATCTAGAAGAAATGTTAGAGGTAGTGTTATTTTGGGGTTAGAGGTGCAAGCTTCCCTTTTGATTCATGTGGAGAGTCTGTTATATTTCACAATTCAAAATTGCACCGGGATATTCATGACCGCCATAGGAGCTGTGAATATTGCATTGGTGCTATAAGCCCTTGCATAGGCTGGGCTTGACTGGGGCTCAAACATCTACCAGTAGGAGAGTGTATAGGAGGAAAATGAAACAAATGTAGATGAAGAGACTTCTAGGAATGTGTGTGCATGTCCAATACCATGAGGGAAGCAGGAGAATTGGGGGGCCACACAGTATTTGGGGAGGTAATTTAGGATTTTAATTAGCCGGAATTCACAGATATTTTCAATCAGTTCCCCCACAGATGGGAGAATCTTTGGTATCTTGAAAGGTGAGAATCAGTGAAAAAGATAAATTTCCTCAAGAGAGAAGAATAAATAGCCAGCGGATTCAAAGTCAGAATAGATTGATAAGAAAAGAATTGTTTACTGCTCTGTTGAGAGCAGGGGTAGATTTTGGAAGAATAGATGGCATTCCAATTAATGAACTATATAAAATGTATCAAAAAAAGGGGTTTGATATTAGACTGAGCAGGGAAATAAGAACTGCCCCTACAGATGTTTGTCACACCTACAGGGAGAATAGGAAATTGGCCAGGCCCCAACTCAGATTAAAGAAAGTATACCTCTAGCCAGAATGTAACCATCAAAACTACAAATTAGAAAACAGTAAACAAGAGTGAATGAGACTATGTCTATGGACTCCAGAATCATGGTTGACCCTGTATCTACCCTGCTTCTGATTATTGTCTCCTTGTTTCTTTTTGGCTTTTTGTCTGTTCACCCTGTTTGTCAGATTTGTTTTCTGTAGGCTTAATATCCTCCACCTACAGATGCCTTATTGCTTAAGCCAGATGTCACCCCCTGTCTACAACTCTGATGTGTCAACCCTGGACCTGGCATTGACCAAACTCTGGATTCCAGCTAAAGAACTGACCTCTCAAATGGGACCTCTTGGGCATAGAGACAGCTCTACATCCAATTTCAGCAGGAAGTAGCTGTGGAAGAAGAGACCTTCACCCCTTACCCCAAGATTTTGGACCCCATTCATTAGAGGGGGGAATGATGGGGTGCTTGTGCCCAAGCCCTACCCCAAGATATTGTTTTATGTGCCTATTTTATGTTATCTCTATTATATTTTTGTAAAGTTCTATTGATACCAGTTGCCCCATTGACTTATATAATGGATAAAAAAGATCTTGGTGCTGAATGTATTGTTTATGTATTTTTTGCTTAATTTGAAGATCTTTCCCATCCATTAATAGGCCGTAGTGACCTTCTTAAATCATATGGAAGACTAAGTCACATGTGGGAGGAGGAGCTTCCTGGAAGGATGGAACAGGAAGGGGTGGAGCAGGAAGAGCAGGAGCTGGAGCAGAGCTGAGGAGAAGTTAGATTAGTCAGAGATGGGAAGGAGGCAGGCAAGCAGGATATGAGTGAGGAAAGGGCACTTTGCTTAGGGGAGCTTGTTTGTGGGAAGGCCTGATAATGTATATAGATTTCTTGGTTACTATGATGGATTTCTTTGTTGCTATGATGGATCTGGCTTTCTGGTGTCTGAATAAATGTTTTGGTTTTGTCTTCTATGTGAAGAGTCTGTTGTATTTCATGATTCAGAATTATGCTGGCATATTCATAGCCGCCATAGGTGCTGTGAATATTGTGTTGGCATTACACCTGTCCCCCACCCCCAATGAAATGATGAAGGTCCACACTAAGGTGGTGGCTGTATGAGTGGAGAGAAGAGGACACAATGTCTGGCATACAGTAGGTATTTAACAAATGCTGATTGATTGGTTGACTGAAGGTGGAAACCACAAAACTTTTCAACATATTAGATATGAGTGAGTTAAAGCAAAGGGTCAAGCTTTAAGGCCTGAGAACATGGGAGGATATTGTTGCCTTTTGCAATATTAAGAAAATCTGGAAGAGGAAAATGTTGGGGAATAAGATAATGAGTTCAGTTTTGGATGTGTTGAGAATGAGATCAGGGTGTGATTGGGATATTACTAAAAAGAAGAATAGAAGTTATCATAGACAAAGCAAAAAATGGAGGCCAATCCTTTGGTTGAGTAAGCTGGACAAGATTGGGGGTAGGGAAATGAGTGTTTTGTTCAACATTTCACCATTTTTTCAAAAGTGTTATATTATGCTGAAGTACAACCTGCTAACATTTTAGTTACTCTGCATCTGGAATGTGTCTTGTTTTAAGATAGCAGGGATTAGGAATTATGCTTAGAACCCCATCATTTTGCTTTGCATCTTGGATGGTACAGATCACAATCACCCAATTCCTTCTAATCCTATATTGAATTTTGTCCACATTTTCTTATAGATTCTTCATAAAAGATTCATAAAAGTAAGATACTACTGGAAACCTTCCTTTTGTATTTGTACTTCTTTTTGTAATATATTGCTTAGATTATGCATTTGTTGTCTCACTTTATGGAAAATACTAAAACTGTTTTTTTTCTGTAAAAAGGTTATCTCTAGAGATAGCATTATACTAACAACCTATTTTAGGCACCAAAATACCTTGGAAGAATCACTTTCCTCTTGCACTCTTCAGAGTCAAATCTACTGATAAAAATGGCATACATTAATTAATTAGGATGTTTTGTAAGCCTTAAAACATTGTATTTCTTACTCTTAAATCTCTTTCATAAGAGGTATGTGAAGATGCCTCTGAATTGCTTCTTGACCTGGATCTTATTTCTTAGGGAAATGAGCCTTGTGTTTCCATGGTAAACATCTGTGCAAATCTCTTTGTTTCCTGAAACCCTGTTACTTCCCCCACCTTCCCATTTTCTGAAACCATTGTCTGGTAGCTACATCCAATAAAGGGAAAAATTCCTGTTTTATAACTTGAATTAAATTTAACCATGGGCAACAATTTTCTCCTTTAAACAGCTTCATCAGCTTATTAATAGGAAGATCTCAAGTTCTTTAGGCTTTCCTATATAGTACTGTCAGAGCAAATATAATCATAGAATGTTAGAAAGCATCTTAGAAACTTTGTAGTCAAAACTCGTTATTTTACAGATGAGCAAACTGAGGCCCAGAGAATGAAGTGATTTGCCCGTGGTCACACAGTTGGTGAATGGCACAAGTTGAGCTAGCATTTCAAACTCCTGCCTCCTACTCCAGTTCTCTTCACATTATATCATGCTGACGGAGAGACCAAAAGGTAACCAATCGTTATTCACAGCCACTGAGGCCTGGTTGTGTTATTCACTGGAGAAGAGGGAAGAGAACGACAAAAGTAAGGATGCATCTTTTAAAGCAACAGATTAATTAAAGAAGAAATGAGAATCTTGAAGTGCCCCTTCCTTTTCATCTAATTTCCACCAACCTAGTGATACCACAAAACTATTACAATATTCTCCTAGTAAGTCTTTATGCCTGCTCTAGCTCCAATCCATTGCTTTTTAATGGATTAAAATTTAAATAGTCCATTCTTATATTTTGAATTTTTAAAATTTTAGTTTTTATATTGAAAGGTCATTACAAGATATAAACTGACCCAGGCTCCAGCAGTGAAAAATAGCTGCATGAAAATAACAGATTCATTGATTGTTAGCTGAGAGTATATGCAATATTCTCTGCTGAGTTATATTTCATTATCTGTTCTCTGGAACCAAAACTGGTCAGCACCATCACTTGGAGTTCAACTTCAAATCAACCAACAAATATTGATTAAGTACCAAGTTCTAAGTGCTGGAGATATAAAGACAAAAATGAAACAGTTCCTGCCCTCAAGGAATTTATTTTTAATTGATATTTGTATTTCATATATGTTACTATATGATGTATGTCAATATATATAAAATGTATACATACATAATGCAATACATCTATAAATTACAAATGAATATATGCAAAATATTTGTTTTGTATCATATATGTATCTAAACTGTGTATACATGTATATATGCATAAACATACATACACACATACATATGCACATACATGCATATATACACACTCACATACATACATACTTTTTTAAAACATAAACTAATTTGGAGGGTGGAGGTACCAGAAATTGGGGTTCAGGAATCAAAGAAGTTTTCATGGAGAAGCTAGAACTTAGTTTTTTAAAAAAAGCAACAACAACTAGAAATTCTAAGAGCCAGAAGGAAGGAGTGCATCCTAAAAATGGGTGAGGCATGGAAATAGGAGAGGAAGTATTGTACAAAGAACCAAATAGGTCAACTTGGCTGAAGCATAGAGACCCTGGAGGGGAAAATGCACAATAAAGCTTGAAAGGTTGGTTGGAACCAGGTTATGAAGAGCTTTAAGTTCCAAACAAAGGAGTGTATATTTGGTCCTAAAGTCAATAGGGAACCCCTGGAGTTTATTGAGTAAGGGAGTGACGTGGTCAGAAAAATCACTTTGACAGCTGTATGAAAAATGTATCAGACAGCTTCCTTTTACTGCTCTTTTTTTTAAAGTACCTGGTGACATACAAAAACTCTCAGGGTAATTCCCCCAGGAAATGGCTACTCTGTGGGTATGTAGCCCCTAAAACCATAGCTCACAAGCACCCACTGATGTATTTATCTTTAACAATCATCCTCAGAACAGAATTAGTTCAAAGCAATAGCAGAGTCTGAAAAGTAGTAACAAAACATTTCCCCTATACCTGGAGTGCACTGTGCCACAAATACACTCATCAATGGGAAGATGGACAAACAAAGGGAAAACACTTAGAGGGATACACGTGGATGAGGGAATATGTGTGACCAGGGGACATATGTGGAGAGGCACACTCATAGGGAACACATGTGGCCATAGTGCATTTGTAGAGAGGGATCTCATGTCTGTGATATTACCAGGTCATTAAAATCATCTAGCGATGTCTTCCAATTGCTTCTACTGGGTCTATTTCTCACTGATCCTGTAGTCTCCACTGGCTGGTCTCAGCATCGCCACTGAATGCTGCTTGGTAATTGTAGTCCGTGCTGCTGCTGCTGCTGCTGCTGCTGCAACTAGCAATTTATATCACACTTTAAGATTTGAAAAGTGCTTTACATATGTTATCTCATAAGATTCTTACAACAACCCTGTGAAGCAGCTATAGTCTGAAGAGCGTACTGATAAATGTTTAACAACAGACTCTGAGGGGGGAAAAGTACACAGGACATTTTAAAGTTTAATATGTATTATTAATGCTTTGTCAATCATTTCCTGAAGCCTAGATAGCTAACAAAATAATCCAGCAAACCCTTGTTTATAGTTTGCTGATTTCTGAGGTACAAATGCTCACACTGAAAATTTAACAATGGGAAAAAATGGAGCTGATTCTAGCACTTCCCTGAGGTAGTCTCTGTTGGATGCTGCTCTGACAGATGACTCTCTCCCTTTGACTTCTGACTCAGATGAAATCCTTGGCTATCTTTTCCTTGAGAGAAATTGCCAGATTGAAGTTTATAGACTTCCCAGCTCTTTTAGAAAAGGCAGAAACATTTGCCTGGCATGAGCAATGAACCTCCCCTTAGATTCTCCTGTACTTATCTTCTGTTGTGAACCTAGAGGTAAAAGGTATCCACTGGCACTCATTGTTTGGGGTGGAGTTGTGGGGGTGAACATGGTTAGATTTGTGTATTAGGAATGTCATTTTATTTTCTGTGAGAAGGATGGACTGGAGTGGGGAGAAATTTGAGACAGGGAGACCAAAAGAAGCAATAGGTGAGAGATGATCAGATCCTGAACTATTGTGTCTGTGTGAGTGGATACTCAGAGGTGTATCTCAATCATATTATGGATATAGAAGTGACAAGATTATAGAGTTGATTGGGTATGTGGACCAAATGGGAGCAAGGAGTTAAGAATGACAACAAAGTTGTAAAACCAGATGATTAGGAGAATCATAGTACCCTTGACAGTAATAGGGAATTTCAGAAGAAAAGTGAACTTTAGTGGGGGGCAGGGAAAATAACAAATTCAAAATTACCTCACAGAATAGCTGCCTGAATGGATATGGGTAGCCTTGCAGACATATTTACTCCAGCAAAAATTTGAAATTCATGCCAGAAAGAAGAATAAAAAATGCAATAAGAATCTATAGTAAGTGACTACTTCCATTCTAAGAACTGCACAAAGATTCAGCCTTTGTATTGACTTTGTGCACTAGGAAGGGAGACTTCCAGAAAAGTCAGTGCCAGTTCAAGCAAACAAACCTATAACCTCCCAGTATGAGCAGAGACAGACAGAAATATATGAAACCTGCAAGGCTGTATCTGATGGTAACAAGAACTGAGAGCTCCTTTAAGAAACGTCCAGAGTGGCCAGAAACCCACAAGCAGGATGTTGGAAACCCTGGGTATCAACAGCTAAAATTGTGGTGTAGTAGCACTCAGAGTAAGATGGTCCAGGTGCATAAGGGCTTATAGATCTCTAGCACTCTGTCCTGAGATGCCTGAAGACTAACCATTCTGAACCTCAAAGATGAGGGTACTGACCTGAACCCAGAGAGGAGGGATATACAGTAAGATGAAGCAGAGCTGACCACCCTATCTGGCAGAACAGCAGGGAGAAGAACCTGGCCCTTGTGCAGAGACCCAATTCAGGAACTAACGGTGATGAAATGAAAAAATCAGTGAAGATATTGACTAGCACAAAAATTATAGATCTAGAGGTGCCCAAAATTTTACGTCAGAAGAAAGTAACTGTTACAGTTTTAAGCAGACTCAAAGTTTAAAAAAATAGATTTTCCAAAAGGACTATATGAATAAATGAAGTAAGAGATTAAAAAATGAAACAAAAGTTCTTGAGTAAGGAATTAGAAAAAGGAATAAGTAGCTTAGAAAAGAAGGTTGTAAACTTCACCCCAAAATAAAATTCCTGAATACTAGAAAAGAGCAGAGATCAATGACTCCATGAGACAGCAAAAACTATTAAAACAAAATAAAAGATTTGAAAAACATGGAAGAGAAAGCAAGGTATTTAGTTTTAAAAAAGATTGTCTGGTAAACAAATTAAAGAGAGATAATTTAAGAGTCACTGGACTCTATAAACCATGATAACAAAAAAGGGCCAGGCACTATTTTAAGAATCAGATGTGAAACTTCCCAGATCTATTAGGACCAGGCAGCAAAATGAAGATAGAATCCACTGACCACTTTGGGAAAGAAACCTCAAAGAAAAAGTTCTAGGAAGGTCAGCCAAAATCAGAGCTTCCATATTAAAAAATACCATAAGCATTTGTAGCACCAACATGATATTCACAGTGCCTATGGCAGTCATGAATATGCTGGTGTGATTCTGAATCATGAAATACAATAGACTCTCCACATGGAAGAACCAAAACATTTATTCAGACACCAGAAAGTCAAATCCTAACACCAGGAAGAAAAATCCATCATAGCCACAAAGAAATCTATACACAATAACAATTCAGGTGTCCCTACCATCCCCAAGCCTTCCCCCTGGGCCTTCCCACAAACCATCTCCCTTAAGCAAAACAAAGTCACAAACAAGCTCTCCCACTAACACTAGCCAACTGCCTGCTTTCTCTCTCTCCCCCAGTTCTGAGTGCTGTGACCAATTTCCTCTCAGTTCTGCTCCACCCTTCAGGCTCCACCCAGTCAGCAAACTCCTCCCATTACAGGCTTCATGTGACTCAAACTTCCATGTGACCCAGGCAGGTCACATGGGCCTATTAATGAATGGGAAAGATCTTCCCATTTAAATTACCATTGCATTCTTTAAATTACCATTACAGCATTTAAAAAAAAAATTTTAAAAATCAAGGATCCACAGTCAACAGTCAGAATCAATATCTATCACCTCTATTTAAAAGGAGAGGTGATGTTGGAATACAACATTCCGAAAAGCAAAATACACAAGGTTGTAACCAAGAACAGCTTGCAAAGCTGAGCAAAATCTTACAGGTAAAAAAAATAAGTCTTTAATTGGACAGAGGACTTTAAAGCATCTGAAAAAAAAAAAAACTAGATCTGAGAGAATCCTAAAATACAAAAATGAGGGTTAAGGGAAACCTAGAGATGTTAATTTATTTAAGCAGTTGGAAGGAGGGATAAGATGAAGTAATGGTAACATTCTAATGGGGGAAAAGAAATTAGTGTCCTTTTAAAACTCCAATGCCTTCAAAGGGTATTGAAGGAGTTCAATAAGAAAAACAGAGTGACCTGGTGTTGTATTGGTTCTTTTTGAGAGTTTTAAGAAGGGAAAAATGGAGCATAAAAGGAGCAAGACACTACTATAAAAAAGAGGAGGAAGGGAGTAGAATTGAGTATTTTTCATATTTGGGGTGAATGAGAGGAAGAGTATATAAACATGAATAAGAATTAAGGGAAGTGGACATCAGATAAACCTCATTCTGAAGTGAGCAAAAGAGTATTGAAACACACACTCAGCTTGATGTAGAAATACATCAACTAAATAAGAAAACAAATGAGTTTGAAAGTGAGAGTTGAGAGACATGGAGTATAACAAATAAAATAAATTATCTAATCCTGAAGGTTCAATAAAAGAAAAAAAAGCAGGAAACTAGAACTTAGGGGGAACACGTATCAGTTGGGGAATGGATGAACTTACTGTGGTAGGTGAATATAATTTAGTATTACTGTTAGAAATTACATGATTTCATTGAATCTTAGATAATATGAATGGGAGAAGAATGACAATTTATAAGGATGTGCTGGATAACAACTGGTGCTCTGAAAGGCAGCACACTTTTCAAAGTTTAATCTGCATTATGAACATTTTCTCCATCATTTTCTTAAGTCTAGACAATCAACAAAGTAATAATCAAGCCCTGGTTTGTAGTGATTACAGATTTCTGGGATGTAAATGATCTGGCTTGAGCATAGCTCTCTATGGGTGATGACATTATAAAGAAAAACAACTTTCCAAGACTTAAGGACTGTCATCAAGGCCAGCCATGTCACCAGAGGACCTATGAGGAATCATTTTACCTACCTCCTGACAGATGTGATGGACTCAAGTTGTAGAAAGAAATATATATTTTTGGATACATGCACTGTGTAGATTTATTTTGTTCTATTATGCTTATTTCTTTCAGGGGTCATGTTCCCCTCCCCTAAAGTTTAATTGGGGAGGGAAGGAGGAGGGAGACAGCTAGCAATATTGATGTCAATAAAAAGAGGCCACTGAAGCATTTTTTTTAAATGCATAGAAGAGAACAGAAGGAAGATCAGAAGGAAACAAACAGGAAAATTTTGAAAATAATGTATGTAATTCATTGAATACTTTTTTTTAAAGCAAGTTATATGAAATGGAGATTCATGGTTTCAGATAGAATCTTCCTTTTGTACTTTGCTGTATATATGGAAATGCTTATTTTAGGGTGTTTAAATTTAGAATAAAAATTAATTTATAAAGAGAAGAAGTTTTAAAGATATAAAAGATTATCAGGGCAACTTTGAAAATAACATTGAATTTATTATGTACTTTAAGGAACACAATAGAGATGGGCAGTTTGACCTATCTTTTTCTATTATTCTTTGAATGTGGAAATGTTCTTTTTAATGTTCATTAAAAGAAGAATAAAAATAAATTTAAAAAGTAAGAGAATTAGTTCTGTATTGGATTGATTGAGTTTGAGATATCTAGGGAATATTCAATTTGAAATGTTCAATAAGCAATTGATAATGTAGTATGGGATTTCAATAGAGAGATTTAAGACTGGATATACAAATTTTTGAGTCATATGCAGAGAGATGAAAATTGAACCTATGGTAAAACTGAAATGGAAAAGCTAAACACATAGGAGCTCAAAATGAATAAAATTCAATCACGATGCCATCAAGTTTCATGAAGAGGCATGTGTAACCTCTTTTTGACATATGGTTTGTGGATTATTTGACATATGGCTGGTGGAGGCAGTACCCACATTTATGAAATCATGAATATAGCAAATATATTAATAGAACTTGTCCACATTTTATCTCAGATTTTTGCTACATGACATCTCAATTCCTTTTTCTAGTCCTACACACCCACAGTAATTTTTGTAATAGCACTTAAAAAAACCCAAACAAACATATGTCAGTTGAGCTCCTAACCTGGAGGACATGGATAGATTTTTTTTCTCAAAATATTTCCTCCACCCAGGAAACCTCTGAGACTATCATCATCAGACTGATTATTCTCTTTTCTAGAAGGTCCTTAGTTCTTCTACAAGTATTCAAGCTAACACAGTACTTAGTGTAGGCAGATTATTTTTAACTGGAAAGAAATGAGAATGAGCTTGTGATAGAGTCTCCTGAACATCAAGAAAACTCTGTTTTTTTGGAGTCAAGTGACTCTCCCATTTGGTGAAATCTCTTCCCTCAGAACCTCAAAGGATTTTAATTTTTCCATCCTATAGGAAAGACCAAATCAATGAAGAATGTCTATTGTGCTGATTTCAACATTCCTTTGAATGCACACCTTACAGAGCTTATCTGACATATGTATATGTGAGACAGAAAATAAAAACAGTAAGCAGGATCTAGAGGTAAAAAAGGAGGAGAGCAATCTGGATTGCTCTTAGAATTGCATAGTTTTGTTACTGATACTTTTCATAACAACAAATGTCTATCTTTTCTTTTCTTTTAAAAATTATTTATTTCATTATTTTCCAATTATATTAACATTTTAACATTCATTTTTTAAAATTTGGAATTCCAAATTCTCTCCCCCCATTCCAACCCCTTCTCAACTATTGAAAGAACAAGAAATATGGAATCAATTATATATGTGAAGTTATGAAAAGCATATTTCCATATTAGCCATATCTCAAACACACACACACACACACACACACACACACACCCAAGAAAAACAAAAAAGTGAAAAAAGTCAGTCTTTTCAGAATTCATCAATTCTCTCTCTGGAGGTAGATAGCACTTTTTAAAAAATCATGGGTCCTTTGGAAGTGTCTTGGATTATTGTCCTGATCAGAGTAGCTAAGTTTTTCACATTTGATGATCATTATAATATAGCTGTTACTGAGTACAATGTTCTCCTAGTTCTGCTCACTTTACTTTGCAACAGTTCATAGAAGACTTTCCAGATTTTTCTGAAACCATTCTCCTCATCATTTTTTATTACATAGTAGGATTCCACCAAAATCATATAGCACAACTTGTTCAACCATTCCTCAATTGAGGGGCATCCCCTCAATTTCCAATTTTTTGCCATCACAAAAAGAACTTCTGTAAGTACTTTTGTACAAATAGGTCCTTTATTCTTTTCTTTGATGTCTTTGGGATACAGACGTAGTAGTGTTATTGCTGGATCAGAGAATATGTACAGTTTTATATCCCTTTGGGCATAGTTTCCAATTGTTCTCCAGAATGGTTGGAGTGCAATCATAATGCAGCCAACAGTACATTAGCGTCTCTGTTTTCCACATCCATTCCAGCACTGATCATTTTCCTTTTCTGTCATGTTACCCAATCTGATAGAGGTGAGGCAATATCTCAGGATTGTTTTAATTTGTATTTCTCAACTAAATAGTGATTCAGAACATTTTTTCATGTGATAGATTTAATTTCTTTAATTTAATTTCTTTAATTTTTCCCTCTGAAAATAGTCAGTTCATAACTTTTGCTCATTTATCAATTGGGGAATTTCATAAATTTGACTCAATTCTCTATATACTTGAGAAATGAGGTTTTTATTGGAGAAACTTGCTGTAAATTCTTCCCTTCCATCCCCCCTCCCAGTTTCCTGCTTTTAATTTTTGCTGCATTAGTTTTGTTCATGTATAACCTTTTTAATTTCACATAATCAAAAATTTCCATTTTATTTCCTGTGATCCTCTCTATCTCCATTTGGTCATAAACTCTTCCCTTATCCAGAGATCTGACAGGTAAATTTTTCCATACTTCCATACTAATTTGTTTGATATCACACTTTATATCTAAATCATGTATCTATTTGGACCTTATTTTGGTATATGTTAAATGTCCCTCTTTTCAATACAAACATTTTGCCAACATTTTTACATGGCCTCAGGGTGTGGACCATCATGATGTCAGGGTCTCTGAACAATTAAGATTAGTATCATACAGACAACAACATGCATCACATAAACAAAATGGATTCTGAAGAACAGGAATAAAAGAAGTCACCAAAGAACTGTGTGACAAAAAGAGAAGATGGACAGGTAATAGAGTAAAATTGAAGGACAACAGATGGATGGTCAGAATGAATGATGATGTTAAGAAAGAGCAAAGAAGAACTCCAGCACTGTGGGTGAATTTATAGTGGCAAACTTTTAGGAGGATATGGATGAGAGGTGCACAGGGAAGACATCATTGCATCATTGGAGAGCACTCCAGAATCAATGAAATTACAACTCTATTATTATTATTACTAATAGCTAGTATTTATATATAGTGTCTTAAGATTTTACATGTTAACTCATTTGATCCTCACAATAACCTTATGAAGTAGATACTCTTAACCCCATTTTACAGATAGGGAAAATGAATTTGAGAGAGGTTAAGTGACTTGCCCAGTGATACATCTAGTAAATTTCTGAGGCAGGATTAGAACTTAGGTCTCTCTGATTCTAAGTTCTGTAGTGTATCTACTGTGCCACCTAGCTGCCTGGAGTATTTGGGTGACTTTTTGTACCCACTTCATAGAAATTCTCTTGTTGATGGCCCAAAGGCAAAAGGGAATACAATATAGAATCTTTTCATTTTTATATTTTTATTTCTGGTGCCTACTAAAATTCCTCGCACATAATTAACTCAATAAATCGTTGCTGAGTGAATGAATAAGACCATGAAGACAAAGGAAATTATCTCATCTCAGAGTTGAGGCTAGCTTTGTATGACTTGTGATTGACTCCAAGATGGCTCTTAGAGATCATTGCTTCACTTTCTCAGTGCTCAGACTATCAATCTAATATTCAGTTCTAGATTTTTTCTACGGATGAATGTCAAGTTCAGTTTGTAAAATTCTTCTTCCTTCTTTTGAAAATTGAAACTGTGGTTGCCAGTCACTTGTCCTAAATTACCTCTCTATTTCTCCACAGTTCTTCAAAGACCACTGACTGGTTCAACAATCATATGTCTTCAAGTTCTTGCAGGATATAACATTCAGCAAACTGACTTGAATTCTCTTGGGTCAGCTAGATGCTCTCTTACTGTCCTCTCACTTGGGTTTCAAGTCCTTTTTAGCTTTTTTTTGGTTTATCTTCTGCAAACTGAAGATTTTCAAATGGAAGATTTTCTTTGATAAAAGAAATGGAAACAAAATAGCAATTGAAGAGTTCATCCTTCTCTGTTTTTCACAGCATTCTATACCTGCTTGCCTAAAATAGCATATTTCCCCCTATTTTTTGTTCTTCATTTTGCCTCATATATATATTATATATATAAAACTTTTTTATTGTGTTTAGTATTTTACACAAGCCCTCTTTCCAGGACTTTCTGAAACTTTCTCATAAAGAAGTGCCACTTTTATGCATTTGCCTTTAATTATGTAGTTTTCTTCCTTTTTAATATATCCTTCCTTCTTTTCTTTCTTTTTAAATTTCCTTCCTTCCTTCCAAAATCTGCCTATGTGGTGACTTCATTCTTTTAAAATAATTCTCCCTTTTCTTCTTTATTTGGATTATTAGCTATACTGGCACCTACTAGATTATTAAAAATTGTTGCTTTTGGTCTTTATATCCAGGTATCTCTGGAAAAATTTATGCACACCCTTCCACCCCTCCCAGTAAGCTCTTCTTAAAACAAAGAAAGCCACACAATGTTAAAAGATTGAGAGGAAGGATTGTAGAATGTTGGATAGGTCTTCTTTGGAGGATTTATGGGAGAACTTGGACAAGTATCTCACAGGATGAGAAGGTACTTATGGATTATCTGATCCAATTGGGGATGGTACTAATGCAGTGGAGATCACAGATCCATTTAAGTATAGAAATGTCCAGTTCAACTATAACATGAATATATTAGCAAAGAGATGTAACTGGATCAGTATTATTATAGGAACCCCAGTTTAACAAAAAATATGGTTTAAATGTAATTTATTTAAACTTAATGATCCTTTGATAGGAATTTCACAATTCTGAAAAGGCTGCAAAATAAACTGCCTATTGTTATCCACACTGCCAGTGTACACAATTAACATACCAAGAAAATCAGAGCTGATCTTTCTAGTGTAAGAAACCAAAACACTTATCCATCTTTCAGGTTGCAGGTCAAAATTTTCTGAACGCAACTAAACTAGGAGTTTTGACGTGGAGAAGGCAGATACATATATATATATATATATGTATACATAATATATGTATACATATATTATATATATTTATACCAACCATAATCACTAGAATTTGGTTATATACAATTAACTTGTCTGTCCTATTACAGTTAAGCTACTTGAGGATAAGGTCTGTCTTTTGTCTCTTTTTTGCATCCCCAGCTCTTAGTACAGTGCCTGGCACACAGTGGGCATTTAAAATGTTTATCGACTGTCTTTCCATTATAACTTAAAAGGATGCTTTTTGCATCTTAGGGGACTTTGACTATCTTTCACTTTGCTATTTGAGCAAATATACTGAAGACAGTGCCATAGCTAGAAGTGTTTAAACCTATAAACATTTTAGAAAATACTTGTTTAAAAAAATCATTTGTTCTTTCCAAGGAGGACCTATTGAGCACTGCTAACAACTATGAAGAGAAGGGAGAACTTTGAATAAAAAAAATCAATAAGTGATTAGTTGTTGACAAGGATTATAAAGTAATTGACCTGCATAAAATTTAACTGAATTTGAATCCATTCAAATTCTGTTTTCAGAGTCAGGAAGAAAAACGAGTATTTAATGGGTGTGATAATTAAGGGCACTGTCTAACATGATAACTGACGTTTATAAACTGGGTCAGGCAGCCCTAGTGGGGGCTGGAGGTTCAAATATTCTTTAGGTTCCTTGAGATAAGCTAAATCAGGAAATAGGCGATCTCTGGGCCAGTCTGTGTGTGACTTTCTCCTTGCTAGCCCTAGCCTTCAACACACACGCAGTCTGTTCTACTGGGGACCAAGCAGCAACAGCTCAGCTTTTTATTAATTTTAATTGGGTTTGGCATCTGAAGGAAAGTAACGATGTATGTCAATAATCCCTCTTATTTCCCTTTCATCCCCTGATAAAATGGCCAAAAGAGCCAGTCCCCTCTTCTTGCCTATGAAGAATAGCTAAGGGAGGGTGAATGTGCGAGTATGTGTGGTGGGAATGGGGTGGGGATGAGTGGGTTGAGTGGGGTGGCCGGAGGAGGAAAACTGTGGGGCTACAAGATTTAAATCTGAAAAAGCAGTCATTAAAACTGGATCTAGACTGGGTAGATTTGTGAGAGCTTAGATGTCAGCCCGGGGTTGTTGTAGCGCGTCTCAACACGGTTCAAGAGACTAAGCTGGCGTTTTTGCAGCACTCGCTGTCATTTGGTACTAAGAACTGCTGTGCAGGTTCCTTTAAGATCTCAGGGCAACGGATGCTCGAGGCTTTCCGAACCAACAAAAGGTCCAAAAAACTGACTCGAGAACAAAGTAGAATCTTGGGTTGACTCCCAGTTCCTGGAAACAGGTGTTTGAAAAACTAGTGCTTGAAGCAAGACACGGTGTTTTCCCCTCTCCAATATTTTGTGATTGGGTACATTTTCTGCTGTTGAGAGAGAACCTATCACCGTCCTCTGCCGGGCTTCCAGTGTTTGGAAGAGAAACCCCAGTACGCTCCTTTTTTTCCTGCTGCCCTCGCAGTCATCTAGTTTTCGCGCAAAGCCTCTGAGTCCAGTTTCGAGGAATTTAGAGCCGTTCAGACTCTTGGGTCAAGGTAATCAAGGGTCCAGATCGAGAAAGGGAGGCGAGAATCATTTTTGCTCTTCATTCCAGCTGCGAGCTAATGCTTTCCCGTTCGAACCCTGCAAACACTGGGATACTTCTGCAGCAACTGAAGTAATTAGTGGGAACTTCTGTAGGGAAGACTCAATCTGAACTGATAATTTAGACAGTTTAAGGACGAGAATTTTAGCAATGAAACCATGATCTCAGCCCACTCTCCTATCTTGGTCCAAAGTTCCATTATTGGTTCCTTTGCTAAAGCCCTTGCGTAGATTTCTTTCTGGAAAGGCCCGAAGGGATAAGCTACAATCTTCCATTCCATTTGCCTGTTCAAGATTGTAGTCAAAAGTTGTTGCTGTTTGTAATTTTTAAGGCAACTCAGTGCATTTGGGGGTTTTTTGCATTCCCTTCCTTGCCACCCCTTCTTGTAATAGAAGGCCATAACCACACTGGAGACTATTACATTCCTGAATTTGAAGGCCCCAACCGAAATTTCCCATACACATTCACATACCTGTGAATGTGCCGCTTAACTGTTTCTGGGGCTGCAGAGCTGGGAGTAGGATAAGGTAGGCAGCTTTCTAAATCTCAACATGGGGAGAGGGCATGCTACAGGACAATTAAAAAATATTATCTTTTATAATGTATATCTTTTAAGTTGGTTAGGTCTGTTTCTTCTTTTTTAATCTGATTTATACCTTTTTTCCACATTACTTTATTTATCAACACATTCTGCTCGTAAGAGCCCTGACTCATAGGGCTTGTGACATCCTTTGTGACAAAGATTAAAATGGGAGAGGGGGAAGCATCAGTAAAACCAACTGAGATATCAACCAAGAATGACTGTATATGAACCTATAGTCCCCTTCCCACTCCCCAGATCAGATAGAGAGATGTATTGTCTCAAATTTTTTTCAGAAGCTAAGTTTGGTCATTATAATTACACGGTGTTTTCTTCCTTCCTTCCTTCCTTCTATCTTTCCTTCTTTCCTTCCTTTCTTCCTTCCTTTCTCCCTTTCTTTCCATTCTCTGTCTCTCTGTCTCTCTCTCCATTGTTTTAGTCATTATTTTCATTGTTTCCCTGGTTCTATTTACTTCATTCTAAATTAATTCATATATGTCTTACAGTATTAACACTCCCATACCACAATTTGATTAAACATTCCCTAGTCAATGGACATTTCCTTTAATGCACATTAAAAAAAATCTCACATAACTTCCTTTTCTAGGTTCAGAAGGTATTTATTGTCTTTATGGCAAATCAAGTCATTAGTGTCACAGTGAAGACTCAAGCCTGAAGTGGATAATAATGCATAAAGAGTTCAATATTCAAAGATGGCCAAATAATTTCTCTACCGATAAGTACACAGTTTCAGAATACTGTCTTCTATTTTATACAATTCCCATGAAGCAGCTGTATAGGAATAGATACCAAAGTCTCCCGGATGTCTGAGATTTTTCACAGTATTAAAGGGAGAATTCAGTGGGGATATTTGAACTCAGCAAATGGGAAAGGCAGTGGGACATGTTTCAAGTCAAGCATTGCAGCAGAGCCCTTCAAAATGGCTTCAGGGGAAAAGGGATAGAAGTAGTTCTTCTTCCAGAGAGAAAGTCAGTTCTTTAAAAAAAAAAATATCTGATAAGAAGACTCAGCTCCCTCTTTCATTGGACAGTGGTTGCTGCCATAGCTTTAATATTAGGGACAAGATTTCTTTTATAAATGTGTCTACCCATATGCTAAGTGAAGGTGAATGACCTATATTTCTCCTGGGAGTTCAGTGATCCCAATGCTCCCCTTCCTGCATTAAGGTGTTTTGCTAAACTCATTCCTCTCAGTTCTGCAGGGAGAGCTGGGCAGCGGCATTTATACTTTACAGATACAATTAAGATTTTTCACCTTTCCATGATCTTTGGAATTTTAGGATCCTGTATGTTATTGTCCACTTGCGGTGATGAGCTTTCTGTGTAACATCAAATTTTGACTTTTCACAAAATAAATGCTTCAATAAATAATCCATTACTTCATAGGTGTGGATATTCCCTTTGTTGAAAAAATGAGGAAAACTGATGCTTTTATAGGATTTTCTCTTCATTTTCTCTTCATAACAGCTCTGTGAGTTATGTATTAGATGAGTATTATTATGTCCAATTTACAGAAAGGGAAAGGGATGGCTCATAAAGGTTAAGAGTCTTGCTCGCAGTCACTCAACTAGAAAATATCAGGGGTTTGAAACCAGACTTTTTTCTGGTTTCCAGCTTTCTAGCACTACTACTTCTACTTCCAACTCCTCCTATACCATGTACCCCACTGAAGCAAATAGTACCCATTTGGTGCCTTAGTAAATAGTATCTCACACTTGTGGTGAAAATCCTACATTTGATGACCAGCCTTCCAGTGGTGATCTTTTCCTACACTGAGTTAGCTGGCTTCTTAGAGGCAAACACAGTCTGTGTTCCTGACCTAATGCAAGCTTTTCCAGCCTGTGCTTTGCTGATATAGCTTTTGAACTTCATCACCAAGAGGCAGGCATTTGAGTATGTCACAAAACAAATAAAGTGCCAAGGAGAGTACATTTTACTGGCATTAAAATATGTCTGTTGATAGAAAGTTTTATTAAAATGTCCTTCTCTGTGACTCCCCCAGCTACCCACTTCCCACCAGCAGGCGCTTTCTAAGTAGCTGCTTTCCTTGTCTATCCCCAAATCCTGCTGGTTTCCAGGTACCTTCTCTTTCCTCATTCTCTTCAGGAGGAATTAGATTAGGAGAATCCTTTTCTAGGAATCAAATAGCAACATTTTTTTGCCCCTTGTAGTTACTTTCAGGGTTGGACTACCTCAGCAAAATTGAGATGGACACAGTCTCTATATGCCAGATGACTAAAATTGCCAGGGCATTAATCCACCCACCCCTTCCTTTTGACCCCACTCAATCCCCCTATCTACTTTTTCAATAAAAGTACGTGATCTCTCTAAATGCTCAAGGTTCTGAACAAGGCCCTGAGTGAAGTGGGGATCCTTAAGGCTGCTCTGACTGCACATCCTTAGAGAAAGATATCTCTGTTTTGGGTCTGGGATTGCCTCTGTCCTCAGAATTTAGGTTTTCTTCATATCTTTTTATGCCAATCCATGGACAGCGATCTTGTTCTATCCTCTCCTCCCTCCCTTTCCCCCTTTACCCCCATGCATGTATTTGCCCCCCTCCCCTTTTCTTCCTTAACAACTCCTATACAAACTTCTTAGCTATTCAGCCTCACAAAAACCCCTTGGCTCCCCCTTTTGTCCCAGAGAGGGCTTGAGACCCCATCATTAGCCCTGATTACCCTGAACAGTCTGACAGCCTCCCAGACCGCTTACCAGATTTCCCCATTCACTGTTCCTGGGGCTGCCCTGAGTCACAATAGAAGTGGAAATATTCTGCCATTCCCCCCAGTTCTGACTGAATAGAGGAAAAAGCTGTTTCTCCTCTCCCTCCCCATTCACATTCTCTTTGGATACAATATTTTTTTTCCTTTTTGTTAAAATTAAGGGGAAAGAGAGAGGTCAAAGCAGACTTTGACTGAGCTTTTCCCCTGTAATTTGTTTAATGTAAACAAAGAGTGAGTCTTTCCCCCACCCCCCTTCCAGATTTTGATAAACAGTCTGGTGGAGTGGAGGGAGACTGGTGGAAACAGGGTGGGCTGTAGATTTGGGAGCATAGAAGATCTGGGGCATTTTGGGAAAAAGGAGTATTGCACCATTTTTGGGAACCAGCAGGAGGTTGAAATATTTAAGTCTTAAAATAGATTGAGCTGGGGAGAGGGGGGTTGTGTGGGTGGGATGTCAAATCCCCAGGTTGCTCCACTGAAATATAGCATTGCATCTAGTTTCCACTTCGATGTTGCAAGGCTTATCTAGAAATTTGTGACCTGAGATGGATTGCAGAAAGAAAAGGAAAACAGTGGTATAGCCAGTTTTCTAATTCAGAGGCTTCCAACCCTGCTCATGGATCTGCCAAAATCAAAGGCCCTCTCCATTTTTACTGTCTTTTAAAAACTAATTTCTTGAAATAATTGGAAAAAAAGAAAAGACAGGTGGGCATAATAAAAAGTATTAAATAAAATAGTATCCTTGTCTCTTTCCAATTCCATTAAAAATTCTTTTTGGAAATTTAAATTGTGGATTCATTTATAAAGGGATTGTTTTGAATGCCTCTTCATTTTGGTTAGATAATTTTTAATTTGAAGGATTTTGGGGGGATTACCCCATTTATATTGGCATTTATTTTATAACAAAAATTTGTAAATTGCTCATAAGTAAGGAATGCTGCAAAATGCAAGCTTTTTTTAAATCACATATGAATCTGAATATGTGTGAGGGTTTCATACAAATATTTTCTGCACATTGAAAGGAAATCTCCATTATTGTTAGTACTCTTTTGCCTACTAATCAAACATTATTATAAAATTATTAATGTTTTTAAACAAAATTATTCTTTGAACAGGGGCTCTTCTGTCTTTTAGAAAATTAAATTGATCTATTTCTTCACCTTTAGACATCATTTGTATTGATGGGTGGGATGAGATTTGCAAAATGACTTGAAATTTTTTATACAAATTCATTAGTGTATAATTTTCTTTCCCAATTGGACTATGAATGGGAATGTTTTACCTTTCATCACTGGCTTGGGAGATTCAAATGGATTTACATAACCAGTTAATATAAGAGCAGTTCAGGGTACCTTGGGATTTCTTGATGAATTACTGTGCCTATTTACAATTCAAGAATGTCCTAATGTTCCAGCTAGCTCAGGACAGTTATCTGAGTATGGGTGGTATCCTAGTCATCCAAGAATGGATATGAAATCTTTTGCTTAGTTAAGACCCTCCCACATCTTCCTATATGGAGATTCTGAGTGAGAAAAAAATGATACTGTAATTCCAGATCTGGTTTGCTTGGTTCAATTACAACCATTTAAAAAAGAAAATCTCACAAATTCAGTAAAGTGATTTAGAAACAAAACTTGAAAATCTGAGCCTCCCAGATGTCCAGCTACATATTCTATCTTTTGGTTTATTCATGACTATTGAATTATTATTTTTGTTTCATTTAGTAATACAGCACTTCTACTAAAACAAGTCAACAATCTTCTTATCTAGGAAGCATCTTTTAAGCATGAAATGAGACCAATCAGACAAAAAAAGAACAGCTCAAGTGATTTAAAGATCAATGTCAAATTGCATAATATGCAATCCTTTTCGGTGGGAAAAAGCTTAGCCGCTCTAAGGATAGCATTGCGTTTCTTAGAGCAAGAACAGTGGGTGCTTTTTGTTTTGTTGTGCTTTGGAAGGAAGAATGCTAAGGGCTAAGGGCATTTGTCTGATATTTTAAACTGAACCCATTACCAATCATAATGAGACTCTTGAAGGCTTTTCTTCTTTACTATATATTTAATACAGATACCATACCAAGCCAGGACTTTGATTATTTATTCTGCTACTTGGAGGTGGAGAAATTTTAGTTATACCTCTCATTCCTTCATCCCTATGTTCTAGCATCATTTTGTCTCACTTTCTGAACCCTATTGTGGATAAATGATGATAAATCCTAGATGTTTGTTCCATGACTTCAAATTCAGTTTGCTTCCTTCTTACATATGACAGTTATTTAGATACTTTCAAAAATTAATGTAAGGGAGGGTCAGGAAAGGAATGGGAGGGAAGTAGGGAAAAGGGTGGTAAAGGAAAATTTTCACAGTATGTTGATGTCTGTACAGTTTTACATTCTTAAAAAAATTAATGAACATTAATTAATTAATGTTTGTCTTCCATCTTGTCATTCCTCAAATGCCTAAAATGTGGGTATATTACCTAAACTGTGATTTCCTCTATGAAGATGCTCCTTCCACCAATTCAGATAGAAATCCCTCCAAACTGTATCATCTCTTGATGCTGGATAAATTCATGAAACAGATTTTTAAAAATATAAAAATATGTATGGGTATCAAATTTGCCTGTGTGTTAATTGCATTCTTCAGGCATCTCACAGGAAAAAAAGAGAGGTTAGCTGCTCTAAACAAACATTTTGCTGCCTCCTAAGTAAAATAATACTTTCACCAAGATGGGCCACTCTAATTCTGACCAGACAATGAAACACACCCAAGTGAGAGCTTAATATCATCAGAGGAGAAAGAAAAAGCCAAAATTCTTATCTTGAGGTTCCATTCACAAACGTGAACTTGTGGAGTTTAGGATTATCTTTAAGACTTTGAAAGTAAATCCTATAGGTAATAAAAGTTCCTCACCGGATTATTTTTTATTGTTTCAGCTTTTTCATACAGTACTGATCCTGCACTAGCCATCGCACATGCTCTACTACAGGTGTGCACAAAGAAATAAGCAAAAAAAGCATAGAAAAACCTACCATGAGATCCCTTAAATAAGTAAATAAACCATATATTTTTTTTAAAAACCCTTTAAAGCAAAAAATATATATATAACAAAAAAAATTTTAAATTCCAAACCACCCCGTGTCTCTTCGACATGAAATATTCACGAGAATTACAGCGCAGGCTCAAACATATTGAACTTAGCATTCATGTTCTGGAGGCATCTTTTCAGTAAGATCTCTTTTTGAGAAAGAAAGGGCAACAGAGACATGGTATTTTAGTTTTTTCCTTATTCCTTGTCGCATCCCACTAAGACGTAAGGTTGCTGTTTTTGTTTTTTTGTTTTTTTTGCTTATTTGTTTTTAGTGGGGAAAAACGTCTGTCCGCCAGGCATTCGAAGGCTGACACTGCATCTCTAGCTGGGCTTCTTAGAAAGCAGCCCAGAAGCTTCCCTACGTTGGCAGGTTGCAGGCACTAATCTTTCGTTTATTCTCTCTTTCTCTGTCTTTTGTTTTATTTTACTTTTGTTTTTCCTGTACTTTTTACATATGACTTCACTTCTTCTGTCTGTGTTTTGTGTGTGGGGATGGAGATGGTGACCTGGGCGTCAGATGTCACATTCACTGTCGCTGGATGTGATGGAAATGGCCGACGTGGCGGCTTTGCTAGACAGGCTGGCAGCGGGGCTGGCGACGGCCCCCAGAGGTTCCCCAGCGCTCTCCTCCTCGGTCTGCAGCGACCGACCTGAGCTCTGGGACAGCACCTGCTGCTGTAGCCTGCGGGGAATCAGGGACACAAGATCACAGTTCCGCCACAGATTTGGCTCTTTCCATCCCTCCCTTCCCCTCCCCTCTCTTCCCTGACCTCCCAGATTCGGAGTTAGAGACCTTCTCATACCCAGCTCACCACCTTTCCCTCACCTTGGGCATCTTCACTTATATGTTAAAGTCCACTTCCAGTCCCAGAATTGACAGGGGGAAAGTAACCTGCACATTTAAGGCTTCCCGCAAAAGAATCCTCCCTCTGGACACTGTGTCCCAGCCTCTTTAGTTTTTCGACTCTTCTTGAGTTCATGGAATTTGGAAATTTTGGGTTCCATAGTAACAAAGGATGTTTCTATTCGTATGTGATTTTAAAATAGCAGAAAATACCAAAGGCCTTTAAGCTCGCACAAGGCCTCCATTCACAGGATAAATGGAGTGGATGATCTGGGAATTTTTCTCCCTGCACTGTTGAATTCCACAGTACCTGTGCTTTCTACCACGGCCAGACCTCCCTAATACTCTTTGCATCCCCTATTACTCCCCTCCCTGCAAGCTCCCTTCGCAGTCAGAGCAGGAAGCAATGATTGAAAAGAGAGGGTCCACTTGGGAGTTCAGTTGACACACTTGGTTGCAGGGACTATTTGACGAGATTAACACCAACCAGGATTTGGCTAGGGGTGGGTGATGTGTGTGTGTGTGTGTGTGTGTGTGTGTGTGTGTGTGTGTGTGTGTGTGTGTGTGTGTGTCGCGGGATTTGTTTGGGGATCTTTCCAAATTGTTTCTTGACTTCACAGGGCCCTGTCACTAGCGGCTGAAAAAGCCCTAACTGTTAGTTTCGAGTCTGGATCACGTCGGCTTAGACAGTCACGGCTAGGTCCCCAGCAGGGACGGGAGTGAAGATCTAGGATCAACTGGACTTGGCCCTAGAAGAAAACTAGTGTCTCCATGGAGAAAGGAGAGTATTTAAAATAATTAAGTAAAATGGAACATTGGGGGGGTGGGGGGTGGGGTGGGGAGATTCACACGTATTTCTCTATATGGGATAATTCAAGCGAGGATTAGCCTCAAGAGCCGGTGCCCGAGACGATAGTGGGAGGGCGATTCCTAATTGGTGATTTTAGAATTCTGCATAGTTTCTTGATTTTTTATTTGATTTGTGTTTAACCTAGAGAGGCGATTCTCTCATGGGTTTCCCGGGCCTGGCATCAGTAGTCACTTCCGGCTGAGGGAACTGCCACCCCAGTCAAGCGTTTACAACCCAGAACCCAAACGGAAGGGCGAAAGGAGCCCCAGAGGGCAGATGTCCACTCAGGAGCCCTTGAACTCGCCTGACCTCTTTCAATTGAAGAGAAAACTCAGAAGCTTTCCCCAGCCAATATCCCCAAAGGATGTATCCTGAGTTTCCCTTGTATTTTGCAGAAACTGCAAAGCCTCAATTTTAACCTTCAAGTATCTGAGTCTCTTGCTACGCTTAAGAAGGCGGAGGAAACTAAACTGCCCTCCCCAGACCCTTAGACACTGCACCGCAGTCAAACACCCAAGTACTGACCTGTTTTTGGCCGCTGCTGCTCTGTCCCTTTGTCTTCGGTTTTTGAACCAGTTGCCCACTTGTGTGGGGGTAAGTCCCGTTGCCTGGGCTAGTTCTCTCTTTTTGCTGGGGTTGGGGTAAGGGTCCTGCAGGTACCACTCCCTAAGCAAGTGTCTTGTCCTCTCCTTGAAGCAATGAGTCTTCTGTTCCCCGTCCCAGATGGTCCGAGGTAAAGGGAACTTCTTCCTCACCCGATATTTGTCCACTGGCCCCAGAGGTCGACCCCGGAGCTTCTCGGCTTCTTGGTAATGAGCCTCCAGCCACAGGGCCTGTAGCTTGGCATGAGATTCCTTGGTGAATTTGTGGTTCTCCAGAATGTGGTAGAGTTCCCGGTAGTTCCCTGTGTGGAAAGCCACAATGGCCCGGGCTCGTAACACGGACTCATTCTTGTTCAGTGCTTCACACGCTGCGGGGGCCACAGGCAGGGACCAGAGAAAGCGGCCCAAACGCTCAATGTCCCCGCTTTCCTCCAGGGTCTCGCATACCCCAGCTACTTGCTGGGGGCTGAAATTCAGAATAGGCAACTGGAACATGGAGAAAACTGCAGAGGCTGCTTTCCCCACCAGTAGCGGAGGGAGGGGAATCTAAGCAAATTTCAAATTTCCCCAGCAAGAGTCCAGTGAAGGATGAGGATGAGGATTATTTTCTTGATGAAGGCTGTGCCGGCTACTCCTGGGTGGCGGAGGGACTGAAAAGCAGCACCGAATGTCAGGTCTACTGGGAGATGTTGCCAGCTCCAGGCTTGTTGCTGGGGAAGGGTAGGGGGGGAGGCGGCAATGTGGAAGGGTGGGTGGGGGAGGATAGAAAGGAGGGAGTGATGGGAGGAAGGGTTTAAAAAAACACGTCTAGTTCAGCTGCTGTTGCTCCTGTTTTGCTATTGGACTTGGCAGATTGGTTGCTTGAGCGCGGTGGAGACCTCCCAGTCAATCACTGTCAGTATCTGCCAATCAAGACTGCGAGCAGCACAGCGGAGAGATTTCAGCACCTCCCAGAGCTCGACAGCGCCCAGAGCTCTGGCACTCACAGTTGGACTTTCTAAGGTATTTTACTGGAGCCGGAGAAAAATATACTTACTGTGTGGTAGGTGGACAACGGGGAGAAAGAAAGGGAAAAGAGAGTTCCTGTGTTTTACAGTTCCCGAACCGGGTGTCGCCTTTAAGTACTCACGAGAGAAAAACTGCTCCTGGACTTCTGGGGAATTTTACTTGTTGGAGTTTCTAGTTACATAGAAAGGACAAATGGGGCAAGAAAAAAAAAAGACTATAGAGTCTAAGTCTTCAGTAAACTTAAAACCCACAAACCTCCAGGTTACAAGTCCAACTAAATGAAGTCTAGAAAAATTGTGACTGATTACACAAATTGAGATAGGTTTTATATATGTGCAAGGTTAGTATGTTGGGTCCATTTATTCTTCCCTATACCTATTACCGCATCTTTTTTTTTTCACCCCAGCTACAAATCTTAAAACATTCTACAGCAGTATGGACAGGAAAGAACCCACAGAAAGAGGTTTTTCCGTTCCCCAGTGTTTAGAGATTTCTCTTCCCCACTTCCCTAAAACATAATACCACAACCTTAAAATTTGGAAAGGGAAATACTTGTAGTAGTCATTGATTATGAGAACAGGTCTGAACTCTGTCAAGAAGAGTAGTTTTGCAGATATCGAATTCAGCCTTGTTTCTCAAATAAAGCTAGTACTTTTAGGTTTTCACTAAACCAACCTATCCTTCAAGTTGAATGAACTTGAACAAATATCTAGAACAATCCTACGTAAGAAATCAGCATGGAGATCAAGGCAGAGAATTAAAAGCCTATTTTTGAGGCTGTAATTAAATATTCAGTTCAACTCTTTCTTGTAGGTTGGTCTTATCTCCCTCAGCTAAAGTGAAAAATTATTGAAATGAGAATAGGAAGCTCTCATCTTTGAACTCTCCAACTGAGTCTCAGCACATAAACCAATAAATAAGTAAATAAATAATGAAAGAGGAGGAGACTATGCAAAAGGGAAGGAAAAAAGAAAATAAGAAAAAAAAGGATAGCATCATTGCTTTGATCAGGGAAAACTGCTTTCTGAACCCTGAAGGATTTTGGTGCTTTATTCCATAGAGTACTTTCCAGGAAGAGCTTTCTTGGAAGTCATGTTTCTGGGGAATTAAAAAAAAAAAGGCAATTTATTGATCCTTCCTAAATGTTACTGTCCCCTGTCTCTTTCTCATCTAGCAGTTTGACCAGCATGAGTTTAGTTTGAGGGAAACAAGAAAAATAACAAGGAAAATACTGGGAACAACTTTTGCTAGGTACTGCCCTTGTAAGAAATGAGCCAGATTGGAAAATTCAACAATGGTCTCAGGGCAATGGAACTGAACTGGGCCTGTATGTTTTTTCTTTAGTATCAAGTACAATTTATCTTTTGCCTGTGCGGATTTGGTAAATCAGAAGGCAGATAGATAGCGCAGATGGTTGGAGGTGTCGGGTCATATTAGGCTATGCCTCAGTACAGTGCTAAGCTCATTCTGACGGAAAACTCTGATATTATTTTCACAGATCTACACAGTTCACTAAAGATGGAGGGAGGGAAGGAGAAATAAGGAATAGGGAGCAGGAGGGAGGGAGGGAGGAAGAGAGAGAGAGAGAGAGAGAGAGAGAGAGAGAGAGAGAGAGAGAGAGAGAGAGAGAGAGAGAGAGAGAGAGAGAGAGAGAGAGAGAGAGAGAGAGAGAGAGAGAGAGAGAGAGAGAGAGAGAGAGAGAGAGAGAGAGAGAGAGAGAGAGAGAAAGCCCTTTGGCCATTTACATCATTTTTGTGAGGCAGTTAACTAGACAGAAAGGCTTTCACTGCTGCTCATTTTTATAAAACCCGACAGGACTGAGACAAATAACGGCGGTGTTGATGATGATTAAAATGTTCAAAACCCTCCTAATTAGAGAGAACCCAGGCGGAGGAAACTTTTTAGTTCTAGATTCTCTTTGGCTTTCCCATACAAGATAATTTAATTCAGAAGTGAATGAAGAATTCATTAAAATTAATTGATTTGAATATAAGTGCTGCATTGACAGTATGTATGCTTCTAGTACATTTACAATGAATCGATTTTAAAAGTGAATGAGAACATTTGATAGAAAACAGGTAGTTCGTTTTCGCAGTTCTCTGGCTCGTCGTGAACTGAGAAGGAAGAACTGGGGAGAGATCAAAGCTGCAGGGGAGACTTTCTCATGATAGCTTATACTCTGGTTAATAAGAAGGTACTACCACCTTTCCCCCTGCATTTCTGTCATTTACTGAGAGATGTTTTCTGCTTTCCATTTCCCATGGCCGTAGACTTTTTCGGTTCTCTCTCTTTCTCCTTCGAGTCACACACTCAGGTCCTTTTCACGCCTTTCCACGGCTAGCCGGCGGGGATCTAGGGAATAGAAAAGAACTATGTTTTCTGCAGCTGCTTATGATTGCCATGATCCTCCACAATAAATGTCCCAGTGTGTGCCTTAAGTCCAACTCTCCTCGCCTGTAGGGTTATGTGTTCTGAAAATTGTATTTTTTCCCCCTTACCTTTCCTGTGTAGAATTGAGAAGAGTGATCTAAACAAAAGCATTCGAAGAGACCTGGATTTTTGTAGGTAACCCCAAGTGTGTGAAACCACTCCAAAGGTGGGATAATTTGAATCTTGAAGGGGGCCCAGAGAAAAGGGTCTGCTTTTCCATGTGTGTTTAACTCACTTGGAGAAAGAGAACGGGGAGAAAGTAAAGCAGAGAATCGTAGATAAAGAGAACAGGTATGCTCATTTATGGAAAGATAACCTAAAAAGTAACTGGGCAAAATTTATTCCTTTATAAAATTGAGAAATACAAAACCAAAGTTCTTTAAAATTCACTCTAGCTGATAAACAAATGAAAGGTGAGACTTAAGTGTTGGAAGTGTATCATCATCTGCTTTGGGTTGGTTCTGAATGCACAATTAAGCCTGGAGTTCTTCAGGTATTATTTGGGTCTTAGGTGCCTATCACGGAGGTGTTGGGTGGAAAATTTTTTTTTTTAAGATGGGAAAATTTTGACTTTGTATCGTTAGAAACATTTAGGTAGCTAGTGGGTCAAATAATAAAGACATTTGTGAGAGTCTAGTAAGAAAGTAAGTCTAAAAAGAGGTTGGACAAAAGCCTTGGGTGAAGAGTTAATATGGTGCTCTCATTATTAGTCAAATTTCAGACTCTGAAATCATCAGTCTCTCAATGTAAGAGTTTTTGTTTGAGTTTTATTAAATTGGGGGGCAAAGAAAATGATGCACTGCTATTAAGTAGACACTTCATGGGAATTTACTAGTGAATAGTCAATGTCTCCTCCTTTTTTTTTTTTAACATGAGGAAACAAGAAATAAAGAGAAAGAAATGAGCCATCAAGGAACTTCAAGTTTAGCTGGGCATATAAATTCAAGCAAACTAGTAATGACATACTAGTGAAGCTTAATTCTTGCCTGTCATCTATTTATGAAATTAAGAGAGAAGGGACTGAGAAGGAACCCTGGTTTGATATTTCTTAGTTTTGTATGGGGATAAATATTAATCTCACATATTTTTTGTATTGCTATAAATGAACACTTTTCATTCCTCAGTCCTCTTCATTCTCACCTTGTCTCCACCTCTTATTCTCAGTTAATTACACATATAAAAGAAAGCAGGGATATTCTTCAGAGACTGTACTCTGTTCCATGTTATCCTTCCATTTCAAATTCTATGGAACTTTGTGATTTTCTTTTGTTAACTTGAAGTTTGTAAATCTGAAACCTGGGGCAGATAGGAACCATGCAAATTTTGCTTGGGGCTTATCTAATCTATACTGGTGGGGGAGGAGGGCAAGAGTTTTGATCAACAAAAAAGGAGAAAAAGAAGAAAGCTATAAAGTTGTTGAGTATATGTAGATTTAATGCCTTAAAATGCTTTTATTATAAATCTTCAGTTATACAGTCCTTCTAAATGTCCTCTTGTTAAAAATCAATACCAAGTAGCTCAGTCTGAGATTTTTAGTAAGTAATGGGAAGTCTTTTACTTTCTGATACATTTTCTTTTCTAGCATAGAAAGGACATTCCCTAGTTTTGTTGTTGTTCAGCTGTATCTGTCTCTTTGTGATTCCAGAGACCATAGTATGCCAATACTGTTCATGGGGTTTTCTTGACAAAGATACTGGAGTGGCTTTGTTATTTCCTTCTCCAGTGGATTAAGGTAAACAGAGGCCAAGTGACAAGCCCAGGATCACACAAATAGTAAAGGTCTGAGGTTGGATTTGAACTAAGGTCTTAGCAATTCCAAGCCCAGTACTCTATCCAATGAGCCACCTATCTGCCTATTCCTTAGTTATATGTAGATCTTTTCATACTGAATGAGCCACAATCTATGAGCCAGAAAGTATAAGCAAAATAGCACCACAATTCTCAGGTTTGATTGATGTAATCATAATCATAAAATCATAAAATTAAAGGATGCTATGTTAGCATGTTTCTATTTGCTATTGTATCGTGATATTGGAGTTGAAAGTATGGAGTAGCCAGGAACTTTATTTCTTCCTGGAATAATTAACTGTACTTGAATTACTTTTTTGATAATCATGTACTAAAATGAAGGTAATCTATGTTAGGTCTCAGAGGCACATAGCTGGAAGATGATGACTCCAGAGGTTTGGTAATTTGGGTCAGATTTTTACATGTTACAGTCATGTGTTTCCCCAGAGATTGGCCTCTTTTTTTTTTTAACCACTCAAATGTTCTTTTGAAAAACTATTTAAAGACACACCAGCAATTACGACATTTTAAATTTTTAAGCATTTTAGTCATTATTCTAAATTAAATGTAATTTTTCATTCTACATATCATTAAAGAATTTAGGATTCTTATTTTCCAGATGGTGTCCCTTGAAGTTAGCCATCCCATTTTTTGTCCTCTCCATAGCCAGTATGAAGCATATCATATCAAATAATTTGAGCATTCTATCTTATTGCTTTTAAAATTTTCAATTTTTTTAATTAATAAGCATTTTTCTATTCCCTCCTACCTCCCCACACTGGAAAAAGGGAAACAAAACCCTTTATTAAATATAATAGTCAAGCAAAACAAATTTTTGTATTTGCCATGTCTAAATATGTGTGTATATGTGTATATATGTGTATGTGCACAAATATGTGTATATATACATGCACAGTTATGTATGTGGGCAGCTAGATGGTGAAGGAGACAGAGTGTTGGATCTGGAGACATGAAGACTTGAGTTCAAATCTGACCTCAGACATTTACCAGCTGTGTGACCTGGGGAAATCATTTAACCCCTCTCTGTCCCAATTTCCTCATCTGTAAAATGGGGATAATAATCGCATTTACCTCCCAGAGTTGTTGTAAGGATAACATGAAATAATATTTGTAAACTGTTTTGTAAACATTAAAGCACTATAAATGCTAGCTATCATTATGTATATGCATGCATACTGGTGTGTATATATATCTGTGTTATGTATGTTATACAGATATTTGAATATACTCACATGTACATGTGTATGTATACATACTTATGTATGTATACATACATATATACATATGTATGTATGTATGTATGTATATGTGCCCTGTTAGGAGATGAATAGCATGCTTCATTATCTTTCCTCTGGAACTGTGGTTGGTTATTGAATTAGAGTTCTAAAATTTTTCAGAGTTGTTTGTCTTCATAATACTGCTATTGTATAAATTATTCTTCTGATTCTGCTCATTTAAGCCTTCATAGGTTCACATAAATCTTCCTAGATTTCTCTTAAATCATCCTCTTTTGTCATTTTTTTACTGTCTCAATAATATTCATTCATATCCATATACCATGATTTGTTCATCTATTCCCCTGTTGTTGGATGCCTCCTTAGTTTCCAGTTCTTTGCCACTGCAAAAAGAAATGCTATCAATATTTTTGTATATATGAATGCATTTCCCCTTTTTAAATATCTGAGAGTATGATCTAGTAGATGTATTCACTGGATCAAAGTGTGCACAGTTTAGTGGCTTTTTGGTCATAGTTCCCAATTGTTTTCCAGAATTCCTAGATCAACTCACAGCTTCTCTAATAGTATGTTAATGTACTTGTTTCCCCACAACCCCTCCAATATTTATCATTTTCATTTTTTGGGTCAATCAACATTGCTAATCTCATAGATGTGAAGTGGGAATCTCAGGGTTGCTTTAGTTTGTATTCCTTTAATTATGAATGATTTCGAACATTGTTTTATGGCTATTTTATATGTTTTACATTTATTTCTTTGAAAATTACTCAAATACTTTGACTATAGGAGAATAATGGGAGAATAGCTCTTATTCTTATAAATTTAAATCAATTCCACAAATATCTTGAAAATTAGTCCTTTTTCAGAGAAAGTTGCTGCAAATATTTTCCCCTAGTTACTTGTTTTCTTTCTAATTTTAGATACATTGGTTTTATTTGTGCAGAATATTCAATTAATTCAATAATTCAGTGTCTAAGTAGGGTCCAGAATTGACTTCAAACTATTTTTTTTTCTGGTTCATCCAGTGTACTAAGTGTAACACAGAAAATTGAAAATTCTCTTTCTTATGCTTTCTTGTGAACAAATACTATTTGGAGTAATGCTGCCTTCAGGATTCTGAAGGTTTCATAGCTGTGATTATGAAAATTAGTATTACATTTCATGGGTAGAGTAAGGACCAAAATGAAATTGTCTTATTTGATTTTCTTTATTTTCAGAGATCCACTGATTGTGTTGAACATTATTCATATTTTCATTCCCCCCTCTGTAGAGTTCTGAAACTATTCAAGAAAAATAATTCTAAAATAACCTAAAATTTGTGTTGTTTAATAAGGGAAATGATTAAATCCTCTTTTTTAAAATAAAAACCATCTTACCTTCTGAAAATAAAGACTTGCCTTTAGTATTTTAAAATAAAGCTATTATGCAATTGCTTTATGTTTTCTGGCTATCTACAAATATCAGAACTAGAAGAACTCTTAGATATGATCTAATTCAACCCATCTCCCTTGCTATTTTGTGAAGAGGAAGCTAAGACCAAGAAAGAGAAATTTGCTCAGTCATATCCACTTCACCTCATTTCTCAGAGATAGTAATAAATTCAATTGGTAAAGAAAAAATGTACCTCAGTATTTCTTTCTGCTTTTTGCTCACAGACAAATCTAAAGCAGACTAAGGCAAGCCAGCAAAAATAGGGTAATAACTCCAGCAAAATATTTCTCAGGTTACATAACAAGTGGTTCAAACTTGTGTTCATTTATATTTTAGAAAGAGAATTAATACCTTAAAATATAACATATCCAATTTAGTAATGAAATATGTTATGAATGTATTTATTTTTTCTACTGGCTCATTCTCACTAATAGTAGATTCCTTGATTTATGACAAAATATTATCTAATGTAAATATTGCCAAATTTATAAGCAAATATTGAAATAAACATAAAATGCTCCTTCAAGAATATATGTAGAAAGAATAAAATTCAATAAAACAAAAGCATGCTAATCTGTTTAATACACTGTGGGATAATTTATGACATCAATGAAATAATATCATATTATATATTACTAAATGAATAGTGAATTTAGGAGTATTTTTTTGTATTTAAATTTATTTATTTACGTTTTCAACATTTATTTCCACAAAATTTTTGGTTTCCAAATTTTCTCCCCATTTCTCCCCTCCCTCACCCCAAAATGTCGAGAGCATTCTAATTACCCCTATCACCAATCTGCCCTCCCTTCTGACATCCCTCCCTTCCCTTATCCCCATCTTCTCCTTTGTCCTGTAGGGCAAGATAACTTTCTATACCCCATTATCTGTATTTCTTATTTCCTAGCTGCAAGAACAATGCTCAACAGTTGTTCCTAAAACTCTGAGTTCCAACTTCTTTTCCTCCCTCCCTCCCCACGCATTCCCTTTGGGAAGGCAAGTAATTCAATATAGGCCATATCTGTGTAGTTTTGCAAATGACTTCCATAATAATCATGTTGTATAAGACTAACTATATTTCCCTCCATCCGTTTTTTGCATTCTCTCTTTTGATCCTGTCCCTCCCCAAGAGTGTTGACTTCCAATTGCTCCCTTGTCACACTGCCCTCCCTTTTATCATCCCCTCACCCTGTTTATCCCCTTCTCCCCCACTTTCCTGTATTGTAAGACAGATTTTCATACCAAAATGAGTGTGCATTTTATTCCTTCCTTTAGTCGAATGTGATGAGAGTAAGCTTCATATTTTTTCTCTCACCTCACCCCTTTTTCCCTCCACTGAAAAGTCTTTTACTTGCCTCTTTTATGAAAGATAATTTGCCCCATTCCATTTCTCCCTTTCTCCTCCCAATATATTTCTCTCTCACCCTTTAATTTCATTTTTTAAAGATATGATCCCATCCTATTCAATTCACCCTGTGCTCTCTGTCTCTCTCTCTCTATGTGTGTGTGAGCATGTGTGTGTGTGTGAGTGAGTGTGTGTGTATGTGTGTGTAATCCCACCAATCATCTAGATACTGAAAAAAGTTTTAAGAATTACAAATATTGTCTTTCCCTGTAGGAATGTAAATAGTTCAACTTTAGTAAGTCCCTTATGATTTCTCTTTTCTGTTTATCTTTTCATGCTTCTCTTGATTCTTGTGTTTGAAAGTCAAATTTTCTTTTCAGCTCTGGTGTTTTCATCACGATTGCTTGAAAGTCCTCTATTTAATTGAATGACCATTTTCCCCCTGAAGCATTATACTCAGTTTTGCTGGGTAGGTGATTCTTGGTTTTAATTCCAGTTCCTTTGACTTCTGGAATATCCTATTCCAAGCCCTTCATTCCCCTAATGGAGAAGCTGCTAGATCTTGTGTTATCCTGATTGTATTTCCACAATACTTGAATTGTTTCTTTCTAGTTGCTTGCAGTGTTTTCTCCTTCACCTGGGAACTCTGGAATTTGGCTACAATGTTCCTAGGAGTTTCTCTTTTTGGAGATCTTTCAGGAAGTGATCAGTGGATTCTCTCAATATTTATTTAGCCCTCTGGTTCTAGAATATCAGGGCATCTTTCCTTGATAATTTCATGAAAAATGATGTCTAGGCTCTTTTTTTGATCATGGCTTTCAGGTAGTCCCACAATTTTTAAATTCTCTCTCCTGTATCTATTTTTCCAGATCAGTTGTTTTCCCAATGAGATATTTCACATTATCTTCCATTTTTTCATTCTTTTGGTTTTGTTTTGTGATTTCTTGGTTTCTCATAAAGTTATTAGCCTCCATCTGTTCCATTCTAATTTTGAAAGAACTATTTTCTTCAGTGAGCTTTTGAACCTCCTTTTTCATTTGGCTAGTTCTGCTGTTGGAAAGCATTCTTCTCCTCATTGGCTTTTTGAACCTCTTTTGCCAATTGAGTTAGTCTATTTTTAAAGGTGTTATTTTCTTCAGCATTTTTTTGGGTCTCCTTTAGCAAGGTGTTGACCTGCTTTTCATGTTTTTCTTGCATTTCTCTCATTTCTCTTCCCAGTTTTTCCTCCACCTCTCTTACTTGATTTTTAAAATCCTTTTTGAGCTCTTCCATGGCCTGAGCCCATGATATATTTATTTTGGATGTGTGGGATACAGAAGCCTTGACTTCTGTGTCTTTCCCTGATGGTAAGCATTGTTCTTCCTCATCAGAAAGGATGGGGGAAGATATCTGTTCATCTAGAAAGTAACCTTCTATAGTCTTATTTTTTTCCTTTTTTTGGGCATTTTCCCAACCAATTACTTGATTTTTGGGTTCTCTGTGAAGAGTAGGATATACGCTGGGAATCTGTAAGATCTCAGTTCCTCCAAGGTGGCACAATCAAGCGTGTACACTAGTCTAGGAGCAGAAAGAGATTTTTGTGCCCAGAATCTTAGCAGTTTCCTCTCCATGACCACCTGGCCTCCAGGAGTATTTTTAAGATCAATGGAGCTTAGCACTCAATATTATGGTTTAGGTAGAAAAACTAATTTATTAGTTATCTTCTAAAATATTACCAAATACAAATATTGCCAATTTTTTAAGCAAATTTTGAAATATGTTCCTTCAAAAATAAATGTAATAAAATTACATATTATCCACCGAATGTTACAATAAGGTAGTGTTTTCCTCTTAAAATACAGAAAGATCAATCCTGTAAAGATTCATAAAATTGAAAAGCAAAAAGTGATTCAGAAGTAAAAAATATAAGGCCAAATATTCTCCTAAGTTTAATAAGTAATGGGTAGTCAACATATTTTCAGACAACTTCTAATTGGCTGACATTATTAAAAGCATTGATTTTTAGTAGAGAAAGGTTCTGAGAAATTATTTAATCTCTTTTATTTTTAAGTTATTTATTATTATTTTTAACTTGGCATACACCAAGAAATGTTAACATTTCCATATACAAAGAGTAGAAAAGAAGGATTGTCTATGAAATCTTGAATCCCTGTTTATAAGTTTTTTAAAAGTATATAATACATTTGGGGGACAGAGAGGAGAAAGAGAGTGAATTTGGAACAGAAAATAAAATCGAATTTAAAATGAAAGAATATAATACCTCCAATACATTGGTTTCAAAGTCATCCTACTTATTTGGGTATTTCCTGAACTTCTTCTGTTCTCTTTAGTGTGTTCAGTGAATAATTCTTCTTCTTCTTCTTCATCGTCGTCGTCGTCTTCTTTTTCTTCTTCTTCTTCTTCTTCTTCTTCTTCCTCTCCTCCTCCTCCTTCTCCTCCTCCTCCTCCTCCTCCTCCTCCTCCTCCTCCTTCTTCTTCTTCTTCTTCTTCTTCTTCTTCTTCTTCTTCTTTTTCTCTTCCTCCTTCTCTTCCTCCTTCTCCTCCTCCTCTTTCTCTTTCTCCTCTTCCTTCATCTCCTCCTCCTTTTCAGACTCCTCCTCCTCTATCACTAACCCCTCCCCTTCCTCCAATTCTCCATTTCCAATTAAAAAAGAACCTTGTGACAAATAAACATAATCAAGTACAACAAATCTACAAATTGACCATGTTTTATAATGCATGTATCATTCTACAACTTTAGTCCATTATGTGTCAGGAGGTAGGTAAGCATGTTCTATCATTAGACCTATGGAGTTATGGTTGGTGCATTGATCAGATTATGCTTTGATCAAAATTCTTAAGTCTTTCAAAATTGTTATCCTTTACAATATATTAGTTATTGCATAAATTACTCTTCTGTTCCTGCTTACTTCACTCTGTATCAGTTCATAGAAATCTTCCAAAGTTTCTATGAGTCCATCACTTCCATAATTTCTTACAGAACAACAGTATTCCATCACATTTTGTTGTTGTTCAGTTGTTTCAGGCATGTTGGACTATTCTTGACCCCATTTGGGGTTGTCTTGGCAAAGACACGAGAGTGGTTTGCCATTTTCTTCTCCATATAATTTTACAGCTGAGGAAATGAGGGAAACAGGATAAAGTGACTTGCCCAGGGTCACTCAGCTAGTAAGTGTCTGAGGACAGATTTGAACTCAGAGAGATGAGTTTTTGTGACTCCAGTCCTGGCACTTTGTGCCCTATGGTATCACCTAGCTGCTCCTGAGGACCAATATTTTGTTCTTATTTTTTTCAAAAACTATTCTTGGGATTTTAACAAAGCCAGCACGTTTATTATCAATGGAGCTATGTGGTTGTGGGATCTGAAACCCTAATTCTGTTTTTAAAACAGATATTTTGGGGTGAGATGTTCCTTGTTATTGAATGGTCAGAGTGTAGTGTAAAACTTATGAAGTCACCCTGAAGAGGACAATTATCCTAAGAATAAGTTTCCCTGGAATCTCTCTTGTTACGCTGTGGACTTTGGATTTCAGGGGAGGAAATGGGGCCCTTGAAAATCCTCCTAAAGTAGCTATTTCTCTAGAAGGATATGAGCAAGAGAATGGAACTGAATGAGACTGTGAAGTAGACATAATTAGAGTTCAGGTATTGTTTATGGGCAGGTAGGTGGCAAAGTGGACAGAGTGCCAGGTCTGGAGTCAGACAGACTCATCTTTCTGAGTTCAAATCTGGATTCAGACACTTACTAAATGTGTGATGGTAGACAAATCACTTAATCCTGTTTACCTCAGTTTCCTCACCTGTAAAATGAACTAGAGAAGGAAATGGCAAACTGCTCCAGTATCTTTACCAAGAAAGCCCCAAATGGGATCATGAAGGGTCAAACAAAACTGAAAAAATGAATTCAAGAAAACTGAAAAATGACTGAATTCATCAAAATTACACTTCATCCAGTTCCTTATCAAGTTACTCCATCTTAAATACTTTCTTCATTTCTTCTTTTGAAAACGAAACTGAATTTAAGATGCCATTGATAATTTTCAAAAAACTAGTTTGTATTATTGCTTCTAGGAATCTTGCTTTTAAAACTAAACTAACCTGCTTTTAAAACAAAAACTAAATCTTAGAATAATTAGTTGTGGGGCTAATATTTTATGCCTTAGCACATATAAGAGCTGTGCATTATTGCTAATTAGAAATTACAGGGGATGGGCCAATATAGGCTCAGTCCTTTGAGCATGTACAATCTGCTATCAGTAATGAGGGAGGTAGGTTAGTGAACCTTTTTATAGGCATATAAAATGGAGACCACCACCCTCCTCCTCAGAGCATGTCCAGGTATTTTGTGTTTCCTGTCCTTACAAAAGGTGCAAACAATTAAAATATTTCTCTCTCTCCCTCCCTCTCTCTCTCTCTCTCTCTGTCAACTTTTGAGTAAGTGTCTGGTTGGAGGGGAGGTGACCACTTCAACTGCTATTCCTTGCCAACATGTGGGAACATCTCTGTTTCTTTGACTTATTGTAGTTTTTCTTTCCTGATCCTAGGTGAAGGGATGTCCCAGGCAGAATGGACTCAGTCAGGACCATGTAAAGCTTGAAAGATAAGAGGAGGTCTAGTAAGTAGAAACTATATATCACCTAAAGCTGATAGCAGCATACTTAGAGAGAACATTCCTGATCAACTGTGAATTAACCTAGCAGCCAAGATGCAGTGTCCAATAAGCAAGAGAGTGACTCATTTCTCATCTGTGCTGCATTCTGAAATGGACTTGGTAAGAAGAATGTTTGTAGCTACCACTTTAAGCCCAGTTGAGTCAGATCTCCTTAGGGTTTGAAGTAAATTCCCTGACTTGGAGGGATCTTTTTGTACTTTGGATATTACTATATTTTCTCAATAAATATTCTTTTGTGAAAGCTGATTTGATATTAATTGCTAATTGTTGACAGTGAGGAGACACTGACCTGTTAAATGATACTGAAGAGATACTAGCTGGCACTAGCAAATTATTTGGTACAGTAATCATTGATATTGATTTTGAGAGGAATAAATAAGAATGAGGGCTGATTCTGATAGCATTAGAAAAATCATTCTAGGCCCTAAGAGATACCCAAAGTGCCCTAGAAGGGAGACATAGCCTCTCTTTGGGTGAGTGGCAGTTGAGAAAATGAAACTCTGAGTCTATAAGAGCTAGATGTGGGAGACCTTTTCCATTTTGAGAGGTTTATTCAAATTAATCTGGAGTACTTAATCATTTTCGGGAGCTTTCCTGATCCCATTTCATTTCCTTTTTTCTCTTCTTTTGAACTGATTTTCTTGGTCCTTTTGTTAAGTGAGTTTGAAATTCCACTAGGATTACTTCTGCAAGGCAGTGGTCCTTTGAGAGAATCTGGGGGTGTCCTTTGGTGTAGAAATCCAAAGGAAATTTACCTAGACTTCCAAGAGAATCATCTTTTGATAAAGGGTACAGAGACCCCTGGGGAAATTTTGGTGGGCCCTATGTGGAATTCAACCCCTAGAAATTTTGTCTGTGTCCTAGTTGGACCCTATACATTGAGAGAATTGTGGAAGTTTTCACTTAGGAAAGTTTTATTTCTTACTTGAGGGTAAAAGAATTACTTTTTAGTTGACCCTGGGTCACAAATCCTTGTGGATAAATATCTATCTGTTTTGGGAGGTAGGCTAGAATTAAAGTTTCTCCATTAGGAGAAATTTGGCTTTTTATCTTCTCTAGTTTTCCTTTTGTTGGTTCCTTGTATTCCCCCCCCCCCACCATTTTCATTTTCTGTCTCATTTCTTGATTTGCCTGGGTTGGAATAGGCCCTTGATATGTACTAAGCATACAAGAACCTCTTATTGCTGTGTAAAATATCATTTGTTTTATTACTCTACACTACTCTGTATTGGGGGATAATTGAGATTTTTGCATTTAAATTTGGGACTGTGTAACATTTATGTCACATGGACCATTTGCTTTGATTCAAGGCATTGGAAAAGGACATTTCTGAGCCCCCTTCTGACCCTAAGAACAATAAAACTGCTAGATGTACCCTATAGATTTGCTGAGCACAGGAAAAGTTTCAAAGTGGAGTAAGAAGCAGAGCATATTTGGATATACATGATGGAGGTGTCCTTCCTGGCAACCATGAGGACTCAGACTGTTGAGATAGAACTTTGTGGATACACTAAAGGGTAATCCTCATTCCTCAACCTCTTTCCTGTTGATGTGTATATGTAATAATTACTCTTTGAGTTCTTGAGGGCCAGTCCAGTCCTCCTTGCCTCTAGGACCATGAGTTAGCATGTAGCCTCCTAGGCATGTCTGTGTCTGCGTTGAGCTTGACTCCTATATATGTCTTTTTTCCTTCAGTACAGAGCTTTGTGCATTTTCAAAAGTTAGTTGGCATTTTCCCATTTCCCCACAGGTCTCCAGATCTTTCAAAATTCCCAAGGTCACCTGGGCACTAATATCAAGAATGAACATGCACAAAGACAGGAAAAGATAGCCCTTCCCCTTGCCCCTAGTCAGTCAATTTTGGTTAATCTCAATCTCCCCCAACACTAGCTGACACATGGATGAGATCACCATATCACAAGGGTAGAGAGAAGATACTGTTCTTTCCCACTCCTCCTTGCAGTCAAAGCTTGTTCTTAAAAAGTCATAGCCAGGAGGTCCCAGCCTGGAGAGCCTTAGTGAAGAAGTTCTGGCCATGAGTAATCTCTTCTTTTCAACATTCCCCTAAGCTCTTCTGATCAGCAGTCAATTAAGGGATCATTACAAGCACTTGAGTTACCTTTGGTGTGAAATAGGCTCTCCTAAGTTCCCAGGTAGAGAATATCTGTGAGTATTTTCTATAACTCTCCAGGAAGGGCAAATTAGAAAAAGCTTGCTTCATTACCTTGCTGCATAAAGTCACAGATGTTATAAATTTAGAGCCTTTGACACTTCTATAGGGGAGATCTTTCACTTAACCTCTCAGTGCTTTAGGAATTCTTTTAAACTATAAATTGCAGAGAAAGTGCTGAGCTAAATTATTAGGAGCTACATCATTCAGAATTTCCCCATATCACAAAGCTATTTTGTCTCTATATGACACCAAAAATTATTCTCCTGAAGTGGATATGGCCAAGATACATCCCTGGTAAGAAAGAGTAAAATAGGAAAAGAAAAAGAAGTTCAGCAAAGTTCATTAGTATACCATCCCTGAGAGAATATGTAATGTTTCAAATCTATAGTTCTCCCATTCAACAAACAAGGGAAGAGACAATTTCTCTTTTTTTTCTGTAGGTCAAACTTTGTCACTGTAATTATACAACTTTCTTTTTCTGTTGGTGTTCTTTCAATAAATGCTTATTTCCTTACTGTGATTGTTATATGCATTATCTTCTTGGTTCTGCTTTGGTTTATGCATCTTTCTTTCATTCTTTGAATTCTTCATCATTTTGACAAATCATTAGGTAGATCTTGGTCTTAAAAGTCTAAGGGAGGGCTATCTCCAGTCGTCCTGATCTATAGTTGGCCATGGGACCCAGATGGTTCTGGAGGAGAAAGTAAGGCTGGTGACTTTGAATAGCCCTCTCTCTGTTAAATCCAATTCCCTTGCACATCAAGCATCACCTCCCTGATGTCATGGTCCTCTTTGACAAATGACAGCCATAAGAGAGGTCTTTATAGTAGTGATGTCTCTCAATTCACATGACGTACTGGATTTCCAAATAATACCAACTGCATCTCCTTTACTTATGTTTTGTACTGCTTCATGTTCTTGGTCCTTTGATTCTTTATTAGAAGCCTAAAAGCAAACCCTTAAAACTTGCAAGGTGACTTTCCTATTCTGAAATCTTATCTCATCAGATTGGTATTGTAGTCAGACTGAAGAAAGCAAAAGATTGAATCAACTCCTCAAAGGCTGACTCCACTTATAAGACAAATGTATTATGCACTGGTTTCAGGTATCTTTTGGAGACAAATTTGAGGAATAAAACATTTTCAATGTTTGGTCTGAATTGAAAAGCAATCATGTTGGCTCTGATTTGTTTTTAATTAGGCAGTTTTTGCACATTGACTTGGCATCAGACCTGGAAAGAAATCAGATAAAAAATAAATTTCATTAATAATTTTTAGCACTTGGTCTGAATTATGCACTGGTGTTAGAACTTTCCCAAAGATAATGCCTAAAATTAATAATAAGAATGGATGACATCTGTCTCGAAAATCTTTTTTCCATAGAATATTTCAGAGAATATTCTGTTCTGAGAGTGAAATTGTTGTTGTCATTTCAGTCATGTTTGACTCTTTATGACCCTATTGGCAAAGACACTGGAATGGTTTGCCATTTTCTTCTCCAGCTCAATTAACAGATGAGGAAACTGAGGCAAACAGGGTTGAATGACTAGCAGATTTGAATTTGGGAAGTTGAGTCTTCCTGATTCCTGGCCTGGCACTCTATATACTGCACTACCTCACTGCCAAGAGTGAATCAATATTACCATTATGTTGACTCTGAAGACATAAGAATAATTTTTACAATTTATTTGTATTTTCCTTTTACTTAACTAGACAGTTTAAATAAAATCCTTCTTCTCTTTGAAAAACACAAATACCTCTATGAAGCCTTTTCTGATCACCCCCCCCTCCCATCAGTAACAATTTCCCCCCATGGATTTCACATAACATTTTGTTTTTTTCATAACTTTGCAATGTGCTTATAATCCCAGATTACATATTATAGCTATCTATGTTGGTAAATTCCATGACGGCAAGTCTTATTTTCAATAACATAACAATTGCTGCTGCTATTGGCACATTTAGTTTGGACTATCTCTGTTAGTGCCTTAGTACAATGTACTATATCATGTAATGTTAAATAAATGAACGAATAAGGAACTATAGGGGCATGGTAGAAAAAGTTCTAGATTTGAGTTCTGGGTTCAAGTCCTAACTCTTACTTACTCAAGTGATTAAAAAAAAATATAATCATTCTGGGCCTCCATTTCATTATATATACAACACAAGGAGTATCTATTCTCACTTTCCCCTCCTAACCTGAAAGAGGTTGAGTAAAAAATCCTCACAGACTATGCCAACTGGGCTGGCTTTGAAGCGGGGGCTTTCTTCTTCTCCACTACTAGCAGTGATTCCCTTTTTTTGGGTAAAAGAGGTGGAATCCAACCCCACTCCCTTAGCAGCACTCTGACTCCAGAGGGCTCACTCTTCTAGGGGAAATCTAAAAGAGCTCTGAGTTTAAATTTTATTTTTTCTGCTATAGGATCATTTGTCAAATCAAACAGTGAACTGATAGTCCCAGAAGTCTTTCAATTTTCCCAGCCAGAATTTCAGGACCCCAACATAAATACAAAACCCCTCAGTGCCTTCCCTCCGCGCACCCTCTGATCTCAAGCAATGACACACCTGCCGACAATGCAAATACTCATAAAAAGGGAATCAGTTTTGCAAACTACCATCAGCAATGGAGCCTAAAAAAATAGGACATGTTAGATTTTACTCAGCTCTGTCTAAACATATGGAGAGAGGAGAGAAAAGATGAAAAAGAAGACAAGGGGAGCTAGTCCACTATCACCCGGGCTCTTCTTCCAATCAGGTTGTTGCAGTTGCTGTTGCTAGATGTGTTGCCCACTGACCTAGAAGCAGCCTTGCCTTGCTTCCCCATTTCTGAGGCAACAGTCTCTACTTCTCTTCTGGCTGGCTGCCTCTCAGTCAGAGCCTCTCTGCCAGATCTCATATTCCCCGTTTTAAGTCCCAAGAGATGTTTCCTCCATCTTATAAATGGTTGAAGAGAGGCTGAGGGAAAACTCTTCTCAGGGTGTCCAACCTTCATTAAAAAAATTTGCCTCAATGAAGTCCCTAGAATCTTCTCCTTACAGTAGCCAAAATCCAATGTGGAAATTTTTCCTTTAGTGATCCATTACCCCTCTGGTACAAGCTATTGTGTCACTATAGTAGTAAACATTGCTACTGTGATGTAGCCATAAGACCTCCAGACCTTTCAAAATTCTCAAGGTCACCTGGGCATTTATACCTCAGGATACTTGTTTGTCTAATCAGGAATGAATAAGCACAAAGAGAGGCAAAGATAGTCAAGCCTCAATACTCATCCCCTGTCAGTTTCTTCTGGTTAATCTCAATCTCCCCTAGCAGTGGTACATAGTAATAGCAGTTTTTGAGAAGTCATGTGGTATGGTGGACAGAAGACTAGCCTTGGAGTCTGAAAGACATGGGCTTAAGTCCTGTCATTGACAAACACTGGTTGTATGACCTTGAGGAATTCACAGTATCCCAGGCAATTTTCTTTTTCTTTAAAAAAAATTATTTTAAGTTTTCAACATTCACTTGCATAAGATTTTGAGTTTTAAATTTTGTCCTCCTCCCTTCCCTCCCCCCTTCCCAAGACATCATGCAATCTGGCTCTACATATCTAGGCTCTACATATACATTCATATTAAACATTTTCACATTAATCACGTTGTAAAGAAGAATAAGAATCAATGGGAGGAAGCATGAGAAAGAAGAAACAAAATAAAGCAACAGAAAAATAAAGCAAATAGTATACTCCCATCTGCATTCAGATTCCAAAGTTTTTTCTCTGGATGGGGGTAGCATTTTACATCATGAGTCTTTTGGAGTTGTTTTAGATCCTTGCATTGCTGAGAAGAGCTAAGTCAATCAAGGTTATTCATCCAACAGTATGGCTGTCACTTTGTCTTATTGATTTTCTAAGACTGCAAGTTGCAGAAAAATTATTGATCCGCAACAGTGGAGGGAGTCTCCATTCTGGGAAGGCCTCACAATGATGAAATAGCTATTTCTATTTAGAACAGGCATGATTACATGAAAATAATCAATTTTTAAAAATTGCTACAGGAGCATCTTACCTATTTTGAATCTAGCTAAATACTTATTTGGCAATCTCTCTTGTTTGCAACACAATTAAGATAGAAATAGATTTTTTTTAAAAGGGCCTATTTGTAGGCCGAAATATATGTCAGAATGTCCATATAATCTCAAGTAGTTCCCAAAATATATTTGCACTTATTAGATATTGATTCTTTTCCTCCACATATAATATGGCTTTAAACTGGCTTTTAACCTACGTGATTGTTGAAAGGAAGATATCAAGTGGTCATGTGGTTTATTTTCCTGCCTTTAGGCAGATGAATCCTGTGGCATCTAAGATAAATGGTTCTCTACCCTTTTACTAAAGAGCTATATGGATACAGTTTGGATAACCTTCTTTGGTTGACAGTTTAAATTTTTAATGACCATTACAGTCAAGAAGTTCTTGCTTATGTTTCATTGAAGTCTCAGAGCAAGTTAAGCCCATTTCAACACTTTTCAGAGATGAAGAAATCACTGGTAACTTTTTGTATACTCAAAAGTCATTATTCTTACCTTTTTTTAAAAAAAAGTCCTTTCTTTTGTTGATTCAGCATTTCAGTCTCCTTTTTCCTTTTTTTTTTCTTCACATTTTGTATTCATTTAATCACTTTTGGTATTAATGGAGCCAATTTATAATTATAAAAAGAGGAACCAAACTAGATACATTCTATAAAGATTTCATCAATATTGAATATAAGGATTTTTTCTGATTCAAACTCATTAATTTCAATATCATGTCTGTTGTTGCTTTTAAAATAAGTATTTACTGTTAACTCCTATTCAGTATGTACTTAAATTCCCAAAGCTTTTTCTGCCATACTTGGGCCTGCCCAGTTTCTCCCTCCTTAGCATGAGTATTTGTTTCTTAGAATAATAAGTTATTGTAGGTCTACAACCCATTCTTTGTCAAAATGAGCTCATGTTCCTAGCATAATGCTTTGCAATAGTAATAGTAGACACGTCATACATTTTTGTTGAATTAATTAATTAAATGAAATCAATAAAAATTATAGGCTCTAAACTAAAAATAGGGATTTGTATTTTTCTGTTAATGATGAAAATAGAATATATATTGTACTGTATTGGTCTCAGTATAGTATGCTCTTAAATATAATCCATACTATCAAAATGCAATGCCCTTGAGTGACATTAAAAAATAATTACACACATAAGCATATGAAATATGTTTATTGTGACTTTTAAAAAAGATTTTTCAATTAAAATAAAGCAGCTTTTATTATTTGTCATCTTCCAAAAATGTTTTATGCTCATTGTGACACTGGATTTGAAAAGTCAACAAGCTTTGACTGTTTAAGCCATAATAGAAATTACCACCTCAATAACATGGCATAGTGGCTAGAGTGCTAAACATGGCAGAAAGAGGACCTGGTTTTGAATTCTACCATTGACACTTGTATCACCAAGGTAAAAATTCGTAGTACCAATGGTGACTATGAATATGCCAGCATAGTTCTGAATCACAAAGTATAGTAGACTCTCTATATAGAAGGCAGAAGAAAAACATTTATTCAGATACCAGAAAGCCAAATCCCAACACCAGAAAGCCAAATCCATCATAGTAACCAAGAAGTCAAATACATTAACACTACAGGGGACAGTGCCATTCCTAAGCCTTTCCCCCATTGCTGTGGCCTTCCCACAAGCAAACATTCACAAGACTAGTTGTCTTCTCTGTGTCTTCTCTCTCCTCCACTCTAACTTCTCTCACCAACTTCCTCCCAGCTCTGTTCTACCCTTCTTTCCACTTCCTTCTACCTCCTTCCACCACATGTGACTTAGGCTTCCATGCGACTTAAGCAGGTCACATGGCCTATTCATGGGTGGGAAAGATCTTTGAATTAAGCAAAAACACATTAAGAATATAACACCTAAGCTTATAGAGTCATAGAATTAGAGCTGGAAAGGACTATCTATTCAAGTACCCTCATTTTATAGATGAGGAAACTGAGGCCCAGTGAGATTTTGACTTGCTTCAGGTCTTATAGGTAGTAAGCAGCAGATCTGAGATTCAAACCTAGGTCCCCTAACTGCAAACCCAATTCTTTTCCCACTGCACTACAAATACTTAGTGCCTGCATGACCAAGGGAAAGTCATTTAACCTCCTTGAGTGCTAGTCTCCTCATGTGCAAAAGAGAAGTAATGATATCTCTAATTCTTGCCTTACAGGATTATTGTGAGGTTCCAGTGAGGTAGCGTAAAGCATTTTTCAAATAAAACATCAGTTATTATCATTGCTTGCCTAGCTATGCATGTGTTTATCACCATAATAATTCAAAAACAAAGAAAACTATTTTGTTTCTTTAGTAGTTGAAAAATGAAAAAAGATGGGCAGAGAAAACTATGAATCACAAAATTTTTATTATCTATAAATATTAGTTTAAGTGTTGGGGCCAAGTGTGAAATCCTTTTCTAATGTTTAATGTGTTCACATGCTGTTGGAGGAACTGAATTCTATCAATATTGGCCTAAATGAAACTGGAAGACAAAATGAAGTTGTAGCTAAATGGAAGCCTACTTTTCCTTGGAGAGCAAATAGAGGAGTCTGTAGAATCAATTTTAATTTGTCCAAAGGCATTAGAAAAAAATCAACTCATGATGTAATCAGTCCAAGATCAGTACGGGGAAGATGGCTAAAAGTATGGCTCATTAGAGAAATAGAAGAGGCCAATGACTGTTAACCTATTCAGAAATCATATGCATATATCATCAATACTTTCTTCCTGTAGAGAGTTATAAGGTGCTAAATATGGATTCCTAACAATAGCTTTCTCTCTCTCTATTTCTCTCTCTCTTTATTTCTCTCTCTCTCTCTCTCTCTCTCTCACTCGTACACACATATACACACACACGACATATATCTTAATATAAGGGAAATGACTAATTATTGCTATAAGAGTACTTTCTGAACCAGATTTCAGCATACACACAACTATTAGGAAACTGACTCCAACGTGATTTCATCTTTAAGGGGACAGGTAAAAAGAAATTTTGATCTCAGCCACTTTAAGTAGAGTTCCTGTCTGGATTCTCTAATTGACTTAGCTGACTGTAGAAATTAGTCCTAAGGGAGTTTCCTAAGCCTATAGAATTCTGTTGCAGGGAGTCTCTGCACTGGTTCTAATGACTCTCAGAGGTCACTGCTTCTAGTGACTTTTCATCAGGGTACTCTTTGTACTTCTCTTATAATCTACAAAGTTCACTTGTGGAAAAAGCTGGCCCTCCTCCTGGTACCTTAGTGGAGAAAATCATATTCCAGTAGTGTAGTAACAGAGTAAGTCTGGGACACTGTCACTCATTCATTCTTCTGTTTTATGGCTCTGATTTCAGTGGGTTGCAGTACAGCTTCTAGGTCAGGGTCTTATTTCCTTCCTCAGGTCAGTGGGTGCCTAGCTGCCAACTGTGGCCATCCAGTCCCATCAAGAGTGGTCACTAGCTCTATGAATTGCCCCTTGGCCTTCAGAGCAAGTTCTTCAAAGGTTAAGAGTGCTGCACCAGTTTACTTTCATTCTTATGCCAGCAGACCAACTTCTGTAGAATGGTCAATAGCAACTAGGAAATGCTGAACCTGATGCTCTGATTGCCTTCTCTGTCAGCTTCTTCCAGCACCCATTGTGCTTCCTGTTTCATTGAGAGGACTCCCTACACATGACCAGAAAGTCACTAGAAGCTGGGTATCACCAGGAGGCATCTGGCCATCGAATTATATACCCTGTGTTTGCATTGACGTTTTTCCAATACAACCAAAATGTGAGCCATCTCATCCCAATGGCCAACTCTACCAAATATCAGGGATGAGCCTGAGACTGAGGCCCTTTTAAGTTCAGATCTGATCTTGGGATGAACTGAGACATTCATAGATAGATTCTGTTAAAAAAAAAAAGAAATCTTCGTAGCTACATATAAATAAAATATGAAGGATACAGCAACATTTTGCACAGCCTCCCTCACCTGCTCATGGAAACACAACTGGCTAACAGGACAAGGAACTCATGTATGCTTGGAAACCTAGCAAATCTGTATTTCTTCTCTGTTCTCAAGTTGTTGTTGTTTTGGCCTATGACTGCATAGCAGACTCTGCTTTCATTGTGATTTCACTTTGCTCATTTATCATTTTGTTGATTTGATTATCTGGCCTCTTCTTTTTATCAGGTAAATAAAAATTTATCAATTTTGTTAGCTTTCTTTATAAATAGGACATCACTTTTAGGTTTCTTTAAAATTTCTATAGCCTTTTTTATCTACTTATTGATTTCTCTGATTTTCAAGATATCCTCTTTTGTGCTTACTTTAAATTTATGTATTGGGTTTATAATTTTCAAAAATGCACAATCACTTCATTAATCACCTCTTTTTTCTATTTTGCAAATTTAAGTTTTTAGGGATATATTTTTTCCCTTGAAGACTGATTTTGCTGGATCCCAGTTCACACAAGGCAAGCACTCACATAGAGCTCAGAAGAAGCAATTCAAAGTCATTCTCAAGATTTCTCTGAAGAACTTTGGAAATCGATTGTGAAACATAAGCCTGACATGCCTGAATCAAAGAAGGAGTTGTACTCTATGAAAAAAGTGGAATTACAGCAGCTAAAGAGAAAGGTGAGATGTGCAAATTTGGAGACATCTCCACTCTACAAATTCATATGGACTATTTGTGCCCAACATGTGGTAGAGACTTCCGGATTCGTATTGATCTGATTAGCCACTGTACTTTGACTGCAACATAGTGATGTCATTTTGGTCCTCTTCAAGCACAAAGGACAACAACCATGCCACCATAGCCATGTCATTTCATCTTTGTCATTGTCTTGCACATAATTATTAGTTGTTTCTGTGATTTGTCCTTTGAGCCATTCATTACGTAGGATTCATGGTTAAGAATTGATTTGGGTTAGTGTCTTTTGTTTCTGTTTTCCAAATTGATTATTATATTTGTTGCATTATAGTGTTAAGAGAATTTTAAATGTAGTCTGGACAGGATGAGTCTTCAATCTCTGAATACCAGGTCTAAAGACAGGAATGCCAGGAATTAAGGATTAGTGTAATTAATCAGTTTCAGTGAGGAATGCTCTCTGTGCTGGAGTAAAGACACAGATTATATACATAAATTACAAGTGGTGAAGGAGGGGGAAGGTGGATTACAAAACAATCATTTCTAGGGCTTGAGTTAGGAGGATGTTTACCCCAAGCATGTGAAGACTTTTCCTGGCAGAATGAGAAGATAAGAACAATTTATTCAAGTGGCCATGAGGGTGGATGAAGCAGGTGTTGTGGAGTGCCTAGAGTTTGGTCAGACATCTAAGATGCCAAGGTTATCCATTGCATCCTGGACCATCGCCAGTCATCTTGACTTTCTTCTTGCCACTGGACTTCAATGACTCGGGAAGACAGAGTGAAGTTGATGATCTTGTGCAATTCTGCCTTACTTAAATTCAATTCACGAGCAAGTTGAGACATCACCAAGTTATATCACTGGTCTTCTTTGAAAATAAAGGACGAATAGTAATTGATAAATGGTCAAAGGATATGAACAGGCAGCTTCAGCATAAGAAATCAAGACTATTTATAGGCACATGAAAAAGTGCTCTATATCACTATTGATGAGGAATGCAAATTAAACAACTTCGAGGTACCACCTCATATCTACCAGATTATGACAGAAAAGGAAAACAACAAATGCTGTAAAAATTGAGGACACTAAGGCACTCTGGGTAGAGTTGTGGATTGATCTAACTATTCTGGAGAACAATTTGGAACTATGTCCAAAAGGCAACCACACTGTGCATACCCTTTCAGCCAGCTATTACTACTACTAGATCTGTATCACAAAGAGATCAAAGAAAAAGGAAAACATCCTATGTATATATATATATATATATATATATATATATATATATATATATATATATATATATATATATATATATATATAGTATCATTTTTTTTGTTGTTGTGGCAGAGTTATCTACTGAAGGAATGCTCCTCAAGTGGAAAATAGCTGAACAAGTTGTGGTATAGAGTGTGATGGAATCCTATTGTACTATAAAGAAATGACTAGCAGGATGCTTTCAGAAAAACCTATGAAGACTTATGTGAACTGATGCAAAGTAAAATGAGCAGAACAAGATCACTGTACACAGTAACAATATTATACAATGATCATCTGTGGATGATTTAGTTATTCTCAGCAATACAATGATCCAAGACAATTCTGAAAGACTTATGATGAAAACTACTATCCATCTGCAGATAAAGAACTGATGGAGTCTGTGTGTTTGTCCTTGCTTCTGAAGAAGACCATGCCATCAGAGAACTAATGACGTGACTTGCACTTGACTTTGAGTGAGGGAGGGCTGTGCAGCTCACCAGCCTCACTTCTCCTCCAGAGCCATCTGAATCCAGTGACCAGATATTCATCAGGATGACTGGAGATGACCCAAGATGGAGCAATTGAGGTTAAGTGACTTGCTCAAGGTCACACAGCTAGTGAGTGTCAAGAGTCTGAGGTGAGATTTGAACTGAGGTCCTCCTGACTCCTGCACTGGTACTCTATCCACTGCACCACCTAGCTGCCCCTCCAAGGATGGCTAGTGCAAGACTGAACACTCAAACTTCCTATGAGTTTATACAGTATTCTTTTTCAATTTCTTTATTTCTCTCTCTCTTTTTTTTTTTGGCTGTGTTTGCTTTTGGATAGTATGGAACATGGCTAATATGGAAATATAATTTGCATGAGTGCACACATGTAATCTATGTTAAAGTGTTTGCCTTTTCAAGAAGGGGTGAGAGGAAGGGGAATTTGCAACTCAAAAATGAAAAAGAAATGTTAAAATCATTTTTTATGTATAATTGAGAAAAATAAAATAAAACATTTTTAAAAAAATATAAATTCAGTGTTGCCTTAATTTAGAATGTGAAGAACAAAAATATACAGGATAAATTAATGGTTATGTATTTAAGTAAAGAAGACTCCTGGAGTTGGCGAGTTTTTAAATTATAATTTTGTTAAACTAAATTTGATTTTATAAATGTAAAATGCAGAACAGAGGAATTATCTGGACTGATTGAATCAAATTTTACTTTAATCTGAAGCACACAGATAATTAAGGCAAGGTAAGTTTTATTCTCTGAAGTTAGTTTGCTTTAATTAAATTTAAAAAAAATTTAAATTTCCTTTTACTTTGGTTATACAGAAAACATAAGCGTCAGCATGGGGATATGGATGGAAAACTGACTTTGCAAGCCAATACTAGTATCAAGGACCAAGTACAGTTTATGACACATTACTGGCTTTGTGACAATGAGTACCTCACTGATGTCTGTCTCAGTGCTCTAAGCAACTCTCTTAAGATTATAAATTGAGAGAAGATGCTAACCTGCGCTGAAAGAGGGAGTTTCTTCATCTAGGAGCTGGTTCCCTCTACCAGTGGCATCACAAGACCATTTCCTAACCCTTACACACACAATTCAACGTATCAAGTATCTGGGGGTATCTTGTATTTAATGAGTTGACCTTACCTGTCATTGATCAACTGAAACATACTTTAAAAAAACCGACTTGAACTTATTATTATTGTGGCAAAGAACATTTCTTCATTGCTTTTTTTTTTTTTTTTACAATTGCACATTTTGATTCTTTGATTCTTTTAGGGTTAATATAAGACATAGGAGCACATTCTCTTATTAGGAACACCTGAAAGCAAAACACAGCCCTGACACCTGCATGTTATGAAAACATCAGAAAAAGTTGACCAGAGCTAGTGCAGGAGGGAGATGACGTAGGTGTGAATCTTGGTTCTGCTTTTGGCTTTCTGGGTGACCCTGGGCAAGTCAAACCTCAGTTTCTCTTTCTGCAAAATGAATGATTTCTAAGGTCCCTTCTGGCTCTAAATCTTACACATTAAAAAGGGGTTTCCTTGACAGACCCCCAACTCTTTCTACCCTAGAGGATTACTAAGGACCCTTTGCACAGCTCCTCAAACAAAAAGTTTGGTTTGGTTTCATTTTGGGAACTTGTGTTAGTGAATCAATAAGCGTTGATTAAGCGGTTATTACAGTCACAGAACTGTGCTACACTGTATCCTTAGCACCAGGAGCATTGCGAGTCCTTTCCAAGAGCTAGCGAAGCCTCCAATCACGCTTCAGCAGGGCGAGGCAGGAGACTCTCGCAGCGCCCCTCCCAAGGGACGCACTACGTCCCCACGTGACACCCACGCAACCTCCACGTGACACACACGCAATCCCCACGTGATTGCGTTCTGTTCTCCATCCTGGCCACGAACAGAGGCCGGAAAGCCGGTGACGTCAGAGCCTATCGTTGGAAGCTGCGGGGGGAGTTTTGTGTGGCTCAGGCTGTCGCGGGCGTGTGCTCTCGAGGTAACGAGGACGACCCCGGGGGGCCGCGCCTGGGGGTTCCGGGGCTAAGACCCCCAGAGCTCGAAGTGACTTCACCGGGGGCGCTCCAGCCGAGGCTTCCTCAGGAAAGGTTCTTCCGTCTTGTGGGGACTGCCGAGGCCAGGCCAGGCTGGGGAATGGTGGGGCGGGGAGGGGGAGGGGGCGGGAAGGGGAGGGAGAGGGGGAGGGGATGATGATTTAGATATAACGTTTATTTATATATAGCATATAAGACATTTCTGTATTATGTAACACTTATATCTATATTATATGTAACATTTCTGTATTTTATTATGTATGTGCATATAACATTTATGTGTATAAAACACGTATTTGCCCTGTCCTAGGCACTGTGTTTAAGAACTTTACAAGTATCTGATTTGATCCTCACAACAGCCCTGGGCTAGGTAAGTGCTATTGTTATCAGCCGTTTTATTCATGAGGAAAGGGAGGCAAAGAGTTTAAATGAACTGCTCAGGTTCACACCGCTAGTAAGTATCTGAGGCTAGCTTTCAGCTCAGGTCTTCTGGAATTCAAGTCCAGGGCTCTGCCTAGTGTGCTACCTAGCTGCTTCTAGGTGCATAATATTTGGAGAGAAAGTAGTTAATTTAGTTTTTGCTGACCTCAATGGGGTGGAGAAGAGTTGGACTCAACTGAAACAACCAAACAGTGAATAGTTACATATTTTAATGCAAAGCTCTCCAGTAGATGGAGCATTTTCATTTTTGAGCTCAAGTCTTTCCTACTCCAGGCCCTGGGCTTTATCCACTGTGATACCAGCTGCTGACCAGTCAGGAGTTCCATTCTGCAGGCAGCTGTGGACCACAGGGCTGCCCTTCCCTCCCACCCGTCTTAGTTAGGAGGTTGGGTTACATACACATAAACAACCCTCCTTGTTCAAAGAATAGATAATTGATCTTGGAGTCCTGGTGATTTAGGTTCCAGCCCTGCCTTTGATATATGCAGGCTGTATGATCTTGGGCAATCATCTGGAACCTCTTAAGGCTCTGGGCAACTCTTCAAGAAAAGTTACCTAAGGGTTATTGATTTGCATGTAATTTTTCTTAATTCCTACACTGATGAAATCATAAATCAGGACAAAAAATATTTGTTGTATATAATAGATGAAGCAGTTCATCAATATTTATTAAGTACCTGCTAGGTTGCAGACACCACTGAGCGCTGAGGATACAAAAAGAGGCAAAAGACAATTCCTGCCCTCAAGAAGCTTGTGATCTAATGAGAGAGACAATACACAAACACACATGTGTGCACATGCATGTGGTTTATGAGCACTCACACTCCAAGCCATATATGGGATAAAAGCGTTGAGAAAGGTTTCCTGTAAAGGATGAGATGAGCAGTCCGTGTACTTCAGGCATAAAATATGTATTACTCAAATCAGTTAATATTAGTGTGAAAGTCTTTATTTTTGGTTTATGTAGAATCTTAGTGGTCTTATTGTGATATTAAAGTAGGATAAACTAAACATGTCTTATAAAAACCACCAAATCTCTATGGTCTCAAAGACATTGTCACAATGTAAACTAGTAAACACCGAAGGGGACAGCCCAGGATCTTGAGCCCACTAGGCTTTGGAATAGCAATGCTTCTAGCCGAGTGCCCTCAGACATCATCCTGAGAAGCAAAGACTTGTAGAGATGCAACCTGACCACCACTGTAGATGCTGTAGCCATGCCTACTGAAGATCCCGAAAAGAAACTACTGCTACCAAAACCCTTGACATTGCCAAATGGTTCAGCTGATAAGATTTATTTTTTATCAGTGGAAATGACAGAAGAAATATTTCCATCTGCTTTACTGTTGTGCTCTAAGGACTTTGGGACCGTTCCATCTGACTTGCAGCTAGGGACTTTTAACCTTTGTTTTTGTATATCCAGAGATTTGTGTAGTGTTCTGCCCATAGTGAGTGATGAATCCATACTTTTTTTTCATTCATTCAGTTCATTCTCTTCTTTCCCAGATCATCAACCCTGCTCTAGCTTCACTTCCATTCCTGATCTTCATCAGATGGTTAGTGAACTAGTTTAACTTCTTCTTGCAAACTGCTTGCATCCTTGTCCAATATCTCATGTCTTGCCAAACTCCAAACCTGGATTATCCCACTATCTGACTCCTTTACTCCTATAAATTACTGCCAAACTGTGCTGGAAGAAGTCATGTATGCATGACTTCCCAAGCATGTAGCCATGCTAATGGGGTCCATTACAAATTTAAATTATCTAGTCTCAACTGGGCTCTCCCTGTTGCAAGGCCATTCTCTTACTCTTTTGTAATTTTTTCCCTTCAGTGTTTGTTCCAGATCTCTTCTTAGGTTCATAGATTTAGATCTGGAAAAGAAATTTAGATCATCTGGTTTCCACTTAAGATCCCTTTTTCTTTTGGCAACATTCATTGGTGTTGTGTGGCCTGAGGGTATGCACAGTTCAAAGTGTGAATGTTTTGTGTCTGAGCCAAGACTACAGTGAAGTTGCAGGATGCAACACAAGCAAGCACTGCCAGAAATACCTCTGATTCATTATGCAGTTGGTTTTGTATTAAGTTTTGGTTGCTGCACATTCAGTTGCCAAATTTATGGGATCTGGACCCACAGTTTAAGAATTGCTTATCAGTTCATTCCCATATTAATAGGTTAGGAAACTGAGGCTGAGGGAGATTGTTACTCACCTAAGGTCACAGAAATTGTGTCAGTGCTGAACTTCCAGACCAAATACTGTGACTAAGTTTAGGGCTATGCTTAATTCACTGAAATACAATGCATGCCTCATCTTCTCACGGGTTCCACACCACTCCCTTCCCTCTCTTTTTCATACTTTATGGTGAAAAGGGGCCATTTTCATGAATTCTCAAAACTTGGCATTTCCTATTCTCTTTTTGTTTGTTTCAGTCTCTGATGAAAAGGTGGCCTTCTCCTTGCCAAGGCCAACTCCTTCATTTGTACTTTTGATCTTATCCCCTCTTATCTCCTGGAGCAGATTGCTCCCCAAATCATTCCCTGTTCTCTTTATTCTATCTTTCCTTCCCCCCCTTTCTCTCTACCTTACTCCCTCTCTTCCGTCCTTTTCTCTCTACTGTGCGCTCTCCCTCTCCTCTCTCTCTTTCTTTCTTTCTCTTTTTTCTTTCTTTCTTCCTCCTTCCTTCCCTCCTCTTGATGCCTCTAAAAATATGCCTATTCCATCAACAATAATAATGATGATGACTACCATTTGTATAGTGCTTTAAGATTTGTAAAAACTTTATATCTCCTGTCTCATTGATCCTCCCATTAACCTTGTGAGGTTGATACTATTATCCCCATTTTACAGATGAAGAAACTGAGACTGAGAGAGGTTCATTGATTTGTCCAGAGTAACACAGCTAGTGTTTGGAGTAAGATTTGAACTCAAGTCTTAGATATTTTATGGAGTATATCATTCTAGCTGTTTCCTAATCAGTCAATCAACAAGTCCTTACTAAGTGCCAGTCACTATGCTAAGTGCTAGGGATGTAAAGAAAAGCAAAAACAATCCCTTCTTTCAAAGTAATTACATTCTGATGGGGGAGGCAACATGTAAATAAATAGATACATACAGTATTTTGCCTTTCATCTACAGAGGGTAGATGAAAGTCTCTTGGCTATCTTTACAAACATTAACTTGACCTTACCATATCCTCAAGCTTTCTTTCTATATCTGTTTTTGCTTTCACAGATCAGAAAAAAATCTTGTCTATTCTCACTACTTCCACTTCCTCTCCTCTCACTCTTCTGCCTTTCACCATCAGCATTCTGACTTCATATTTTAAAGTTCCAAAATTACCAGTGATCTCTTAATTGTCAAATCCAATGACTTGTTCACAAGACTTAATTCTTGACTTCTCTGTAGCATTTGACACTATTGCTGCTTTTTTCTCTTGGATACTCTCACCTCTCTGGTTTTTTGTGACACTGTTCTTTCTGGTTCTCCTACGTGCGACTACTCAGTCTCCTTTTCCTGGATCATCCACTGGTTGTAGATGAAACGTAAGGCTCTTTAGTGGGCCCTTTTTTCCCTCTATACCTTTGAATAATTTTATCCGCTCCCTTGGGTTCAATTATTGTTTCTCTGCAGATGAATCCCAGTTTTGTATACCCAATTCTTGTTTCTTCTCCTGAGCTCAAGTCTTTATTGGCAATTGGACATTTTTTGCTGCATGTCCTATTGCCATCTTGAACTCACTAGGTCCAAAATAACTTGTCTTTCCTCCTGAATTTATTTTCCCTTTACCTTCATACTTTTATTGAGGCACTATCATCCTTCTAATTACCCTGTTTCATGACCTTGTAGTCATCTTTTACACTTGGCACTTTTGGACCACCTCCCTCCGTCAGATCAGTTCTATTGTCTATTTTGCTTGCACAGCTTCTTCTCACATGGCCACAGCCTGTCATCTGGACTGTTGCAGTACCCTCCTATTTGGGGTCTTTGCCTCCAACTTTTTGACCTAGATGAGAATTGTTAGAAGGGAGCCTATCTAACAAGCCCCCAACAGTGAGAAACATGCTCACCTTAAACAAAGGACAATACCTGTTGTGAAATCAGGAAAGCTTTTATTAATCTTTATGTCCATTCACAGGTAGCCTCCTCAGAGAAGTTATAGGATGGCTACAACACATGCAGAAAGATGGGACTTACACTGTTTTCCTGACTTTGGATCTCCCGCGATACCATCCCCTGACCATGTGATTCCATGTTTTCCTCTCTGATAGATACCTCACACAGCTCCTTGAGCCTGTGCATTAGCTTCTGACCTCTAACCTGTCCATGCTAGGTCACAACCCTTATCACCTAGGAGTGTGGAAAACAGAACTTTCTTGCTTCCCACAAATATAATGCTAAATCTCTAAGCAATCCAGCTGCCACAGTTATATCTAAAGCATAGGTCTAACTATTTCACTTTTCTGCTCAGACATTCCAGCATCCCCCTTGCCTCTAGGATAATGTACAAAACTCTTCTATGTGTTGTTTAACAGTTTAAACTCCAGACTTAGGTTTATTCCTCTTCACATACTCTGTAGTCCATCCAAATTAGTCCACTTTTTTCTCCCATTTGTGACATTCCGTCTACCCTTCTAAACTTTTGTACAGGTTATATCCTTTCCTTGGAATGCTTTTGCCCTTCATCTCTGCCTCAGAGAATCCCTATTTTCCTTGAAAGCTTGGTTTAAGTGCTGCTTACAACATGAGGTCTGTAGTGATTTGTCCCCACCTATATGCTAGTGCTTCTGTTTATTTATGTGAGCATGTGGTTGCTCCTGATAGATTATAAACTCCTTGAGGCAGAGACAGTTTGATTTTTATCTTTGTATTCCCAGGACCTAGCACATTGTTCAGTACATAGATACTTGTTGGTTGATTTAACTATTAAAACATTCTCTCTTCCATTGAGGCCTCTATATTTATTAATAGTTTCAAAAACTTGTTCTTTTGAAATTGTTTGTTGTTGTTCAAGGACAGGGAGAAGTAGTAACTTAAAAAAAATCTTAGAGTATAAGAATGTTTATTACTTTCAGAAAATTCATAATTGTTAGTAATGGATTTTTCCCACTTTTGTTCCCAAAGTATCCAAAATGAACGACCAATTTATCGCTTTGGACAAACTTTTGCTAGAACTGGGTAAGTTACAAAGTAAATTTAAAAAAATTATGAAGGCCTTTTGTTTTATTTTTTAATATACTTTACCGATGAAGTAAACCAAAAAAAATTTTAGTTTTCCAGACTGAGCAAGATTCAAATGCTAAAGAAGATGCAAAGCAACAGATTGCTTGTAAGTAGTTTTATATGATACATACTTTTTATTTGTGTTAGTACTTAAGATCTAGACAAAAAAGAGAAAAATGAAAAAAGCATTCTCTTTGCAAAGAATGGCTTCATCTGAGTGCAGCCATGTTTCTGTCTTGTTCAGTATAGCTTTAAATCACTGAGTAATCGTGACACAAACATTATAATAATATACAACAAGAACTTTATATTAAATATTGTTTTGTTTGAGAGAATACTTTTTTCATTTTTCTCTTTTTGTCTAAACCTGTGGTTCATTGGTACGGGGAACTCAGTGGTGAAACTCCCTCCACCAATGCAGATTGATAACTTATCTGCCCCTTTGTCTTCTAGAGTTGCTTGTTGATTTGCTTGTGGTCATATGACTTCTATGTATGAATCAGAGACAAGGTATATGCTCCTGTTTTCCTGACTCTAAGACTGGTTTTTTATCCACTACACCATGATGCTTGTTTATGCAGTCATCATGACTTATGCAGACTGTCATAATTGAAAAATACTATATTTCCAGTAAAATAGTTCTGAAAATAATTTTATAAATATGAAGGCCAGGCAGTAGTATAATGGAATGAGCGTTATGTGTGGACTCAGAAGACTGGGTTGTAGTCGTGACTGCCACTTCCTAGCTATATAGCATTGGATAAGTTAACTTACCTTCTCTTCTTCCATAAAATGGGAATAACACTGTTTATCTTATCTATCTCATGTTGTAATGATCAGAGGAAAAAACATATTTCATAAATTGTAAAGCAATATAGACTATTAGCTACTAGCTAATTAAGTAAAATGATTATACACAGTAATTGTATTAGATAGATAGAAGGAACAAAAAGCACAAACTAAAGACTGTGTCATAAGTTTGATCCAGGACAAGAGGTGAGAAAATGTACTTACCTCCATTCTTTGGGAAGTGGATGAGATTATGAACATGGAATATTGCATTCACTGTCAGTCTTGGATGATATTGCCAAACTGCTTTTTTTTCTCTTTTAAATCTTTGTTATAAGTGATGGCTTGCTACATAAGGAAGAAAGTGGTCAAAGATTTAGAAATGAAGATGCTGTAAAAACAAAAGATATGAATAAAAAGAAAACTTTAAATGATGTTTAAAGATTGATAAAAGAAAAAAGCCATTAAGTTCTTGATTCTTCCTAAAAACATGAATTTTTTGCTTTCCCCACAGTCTAAAATTGCAGAGTATTAAGAATTTTTGGCTTGATTTTAATATTTTTAGTTGTATTACTCTATTTGGAAGGAGTGAGATAGTGACTATATGTTTTAATGGTATGTGTGAAATTCATTCAGAATTTAGAAGTGATTTAATAAAAATTGTACAACACCCTTAAATGTCTTCAATTTCATAGTGTCATTAAATAATAAGATTTTTTGGTAGAATCAGTTATCATATAAGTTTATTTTAGTCCTCTGGTAAGTGTATTTAGATGAAATATATTTATTCTGTTTTCAGTACTCTCTACAAGTATAAGAGAAAAAAAGAAGAATATTGTTACTCTACATGACAAAATAAGCACAACTGAAGATGAAATTGATCATTACCATAAGCATAGCAAATATATCAAGGATGACTGTGCCAAGTAAGTACTTGATAGAGATTAAATTTTATTTTTGTTATTAATTTTTTTTAGTTAGGATTTCTAAATAAATGTAACAGCTAAAAGTATGTCTCTGAAAGTTTTAGGGGCATAAGGAAGTATCTTACATTGACAAATGCAATAGTTGATCAGGTATAAACTTTTTAAAGCCATTTACCAACGTAGAAAAGAATGTACAAAAACATTTCATTAATTCAGATCCCACTAAACCAAACCCTATTAATGCCAAATTCTAGATAATTTAATGGATACAAGATTATTTTTGAGTAAAATGTTAGAAATAATTTCTCCGTTTTCAGGACCTTCTTTGTAAATGAAGAGAATCCTATTTAAAACCAATTGCTTTTCCAAACAAATATTCCAGAAAGTAAAGATTCCTTCAACATCTAATTTCTGGGTCCAGTAGTTAATTCTTCTAGGTTAAAATATTTCTGTGCATTATATCATATGATCATATTGTCATTACTAGGTTTTTAACTTGCTTCGTTTTACTGATACCTATTTTTATGTCAAAATATTGAATGCCTATTATATACAAATCATTATGGAATCTGTTATACTTTGTGTTTGAAAATAAAATTATTTCTTTGAAAATAGGTTAGATGTCCCAGAGTTAAAAAATAAGTGGGAAGTATTTTGCAAGGCTTACATAAGGAGTACTAGAAAAATGGAAAAAAATCTGAATACCAACATAAAAGAAAAACAGAAACCTAAATTTATGAGAATTTCAAGGCACTAGAATATAGCAGTGAGGTGAAACATTGAGCAATGGGCAGGATCTGTCTACCAGAAATGGCGACTATCGTAAGATTTGGAGATTTTCATATTGCTAGGGTCCTTTCCCCCATGTGTCCTCCTGGGCCAGGCCATGTAAATGAAAAAAAATGATTTTATGGTTGTTTGTTGTCATTTCACTCTTTAGTTGTCTAGAACTGAACTGGGTTTGGTTTTCTCCTTTTAGTTTAGGAAGATGCAACAACAAGCCCTTCTAAGTTTCTATAGGATAGAAAAATCTTTCCTCACCCCCTACCCAGTTCTCTGAAGTGGCTGCCCCAAAAGAAATGTTGAGTTAATATTTCAGCCATGTGGTGATAAAGAAAAACTGGCTTTTGGGTGTTAGAAAGGAACTAAGTCATGTTGGAACTGAAATAGAATAACAGTAATTTCTGTGGGCAGCTTTCTTAATATTTGCCTCTTCTCTTCCACTTTCCAAACCAGTGCATATGTAAGGAAATATTCTTGAAAAAAAACCCTAGTGCATTTGTGTTTGGATGCATAAACAGAGCATAGGAAGTTATCTTCTCTTCTTTAAGCCCATGGTAAATTTTCCTCTGTGAAATCGTGAAAGTCATCTCAAAGAGAAGAAAATTGATACCCTTCGTTGGGTACATCTGTTTTCTAAAATTTATCTTTGTTATCATCATCTGATAAGCTCTTAATGAATATAAAATTGTTCCACAGCTGGACTCCGACACATGATGTTCTTCATAAACATGAAGTTTATTTGCAGGACCAATTTCAGAATCACCAGGAAACTACTGAAAAAGACAAGTACTGTACAATGCTAATTCAAATCATTAAACAATATAATTGTTAACAATAAGAAATAGGATGTAAGAATGATAATTGAAATGAAAATACTTTGTATTCAAGGAAATTTTAAAAAGTAATTGTGTTAGCACTTCTTTGTGAATTATATTGCTTCTGATGTTTAGCAACTGAATCGTAAGACTGTAGATCAATGATCTCCAAAGGGTGTGCTACAAAAGCTGTGTAAGTGTGAGAGGAAAATGACAGCTGGTATCACTGTTGGGATCTCTGTACCCAAGGTTTCCTTAGAGTTTTTGTACACATGTTCTTGGAGCAAAGCCAAGTATACATAAAAATATGGGACATTTAGATGGAATATGAGCACATCTACATTGTCAGAAGATGAGTGCATCAGCATGGTATAAATATAGACATGTAGTTTTCAAATTATGGACATCTCTTTTCATTCACAGATCTTAATATATTTGAATCAGTCCATGGGCCAGAAGTGTTTTCCATAGTTAGTCTGGGAATCCTGGCTCTTCTCTGGGACTCTGTCCAGAAGTGTGCTTCATCTTCCATGTTGCCAAATACCATGTAACCCACTGTATGCACAAATAGGCCCTTATTTATGAACCCTTTCCTAGGAGCAATCAGTGTAGCAAGAAAGCTTTTTTTGACTAATGGTCTTTACATTTAAACTTTGGATAATTAGAAACAGTATTTTTTGTTTCTACCCATTTGTGGACTTTACTGTTTTGCAGAAACTTTGGGAGATGATATTTATTGTTTTGTAACACAGATTCTTCTTTTTATAGATACTTTACTTAGCTGGTGAGTTGTGTATTATTAAGGAAAAGAAAGGGGTTAGATGTAGTTCATAGATGATAAAACAAAATAAGATTATGATAATGCTGAATGTAACATAATCCTCACATTTAACATGATATTTTTTAGAAGTAAATATTAATTGTACTTTAAACACAATTAGAAGAGAAGAATGTTTTATGTATTAGTTCTGTAATGAGGGTAAGAGTGGGGTGATTATGTGCCCTGGCCCTTCTAGTTGGCCATATGTGCTCTTAAGAGGCTTAGCACTGGAGGACTTGTTCTTTGGGATGGCCTGACAACCACTTGTTGGTCCTCACTGTCCCTTTGGGACATCATAGTAAACCGTTGGTCCAATGGCTCTTGTCTTTGTTCACTAGAAGGGCTTATGTTCTGCTGGCATAGCTTTGAAGAACTGTGTCATCTCCATACCATGATGAGTTATTAGGACTTTAGTGGAGGAAAATTAGCAATTTTAGTTTGAATAACTTATATGAGTGAAGAGACCAAATACTTTGGTTTGTTAATTGTCAATTAACATTTTTTTAGGACTTGCTGTGTGCCAGGCACTGTGCTAATCTCTGGGTATACAAATCCATACAAAAAAGAAAGGCAGTCTCTGCCCTCAAGGAGCTTATAGCATAATGGGAGAAGATAACACACAAAGAAGGTTGAAAAGTGGGAGGGTAAGGATAGGCCCAGGAAGGTACTTGGGCAGAAGCATAACAGAGAAGTTAAGAAAAATCCCAAGGCAAGGCAGCTAGGTAGAAAATAAGATATTTGTCTAGAGTCCTCTCCTTAAGTGGAGGTTTTGGCGTTCATGACCCTATCCTCCAATTAGAGGGGCAGAGGGCCAGTGATGAGGTGTGAATACCAAATCTGGATGTGGATTAATTTTTCTGTTACTTTGGAGGTCTGATTAATGCAGGTTACTAATAAAGTCCTAAGCTCAGAATTAGAGATTCCTCTAATTCTTGTGGACAGAGGTATGGCCCTTCTGTTGTGGATTATTATTCTGTATAAACCAGTGTAATCACTGGCATCTTCCATTATGTTCTGTTTGTAATTAATGATATACACAAGTCAAAAACAATTATAGATTGATTTTATCGTTATCTATGGAAAGTTGCCTTAAAATACTATTTAAAGCAGCAAATGAAACATCTTTCTAATTAATGAAAACTCTGGATTTAAATATCTGCCCTTTTGGTCAGAATGGGAGGGGGAAAAAAGAAAAGGAAAAAGAAACCTGAATTTTTGGCCAAGGGCAAGTTCACTATCAGGAGTGTATCGTGATTTGGTTACAGCTGTCCCATCTGCCCTCTGTGGAAGAGTATGTCAGCTCCTTGGTATAGCCTGGACACTTTCAACACTATCTTCTTAGGTTCTTTCCTTCTTTGTCTTAACCATCTGTCCAGCTGTGCATCTGTATACTTTCTCTCCTTACTCTCTCCTCTGCATAGCAGTTCAGAAGCTCCTCTTGAAACAGAAACTGTATTCCAGTTCACAGTCCTTGATAGAGTGCCCCGTTCCTCCCAGGGCAAAGAGAAACTATAATTCCCAGTATTCTCAATGAGGTCTCAGGCCGTATTGTATTTATTTTCCCCCTATTACTAGTCTAAAGGCTGTTTTTCTTGGAAGATAAAATAGAGTAGTTCTGTTTTCTTGCTCATTGTCATAATCCCATGCACCCAGGGCAGTGGTACTGTCCCTTCTTCAATATTTCTGTTTTCCATAACACACCTTAAAAAAATCCTTTTTGTTATCTTTGGTATCCATTGCTAAGCCTCAATTTGTTCTAAGCTTTGGAGCTCAACATCTTAAAAGATTACAAGACCCTGCCTCTTTTTTGTAATTAATATTTCTCAGTTATTTTTCCATATTTTCATCTTCTGTACCTGTCTTTTTAAAATTTAATTTTTACTATGAGTTCCCTTTGAGGTATCACCATCCTTCCAGTCACCCAGGTTTGGAGCTTTGGTGTTATTATTGGCTTGTCCCTTTGCATATTCAATCCATTGCCAAATCTTGATATTTCTACCTTTACATCACTTCTCATGTATGTACCCTTCTCTCTGCTCATAAAACCTCAAGTCTCACCTAGTTCTCATCACCTGGACTACTGTAGTAACTTTATATTTGGTCTTTCTGCTTCAGGTTTCTTCTATTCTGAATCAGCTGCTGAGGAGATTTTTTTCTTAACTGGAGGGAGATCTATGTTGCCCTTTCCCCCTTCTTAATGAACTCTAGTGGTTCCCTATTACCTCTGGGATCAAATAAAAAGTCCTCTGTCCTTTAAAGCTGCTAATACCCTGGTCCTTTTCTACCTTTCCAGACTTTTTATATCTTATTCTCCTCAATGTACTGCACAGTCCAGCTACAATAATCTTGGACATTATATTCCATCTTCTGCCTCTGTGACTTTAGACTGACCATGTCCCGTATCTGTAGTTCTCTGCATCCTTGTCTTTGCCTCTCAGTTTCCCTTAACTTTCCCAAGACCTAGTTCAAATCCCACCTTCTGCAGAAAGTCTCTCCTTGTCCCTCCAGCTGCTAATGCTTTTCTCTTTCAGAGTGCCTTCATCTACTAGGTATATATTTTGTGTGCACCTGGTTATTTACATTTTTCCACCATTAAAATGTATACTTCTTGAGGGCAGAGACTTTGCATTTGGCCTTTCTTCAGTGCTTTTTGGCATATAGTAAGTGCTTGATAAATACTTGTTAACTATCTGACTGTATACACTATTCCAAAAGTCTTAGTGTAGTTTTAAGCTACTAACACTGATAAAATTTAAAACTGTACTAAGACTTTTGAGACAGCATATATATTCATATTGGTTTCTCTTGGCAGTCTCATTTTCTTCCTCGTTGAAATTATTTGTATTGTCAATATAAAGAATATGTTGCTTTTGTAGGTTTTATATGTCTACATATATTGTCTAAAATGTACTTTGTGGGAACGATTGATAAATATAATCTGAGGTCTGAACCAACTCAGAGTAGATAAGGACAGCCAGCATAGCAGCTAAGAGAGAGGCTGGCAAGCTCTTGGAACTGGAATTTGGCATTATTAATAATGGAGAAGGGATTGTCCACATGTGTATTGTGTGAGAGTCCATTTTGTTGATATTTTAAAAGAATAAATATGGATAATTCAGTAATGCTTCCACAGTGATATGGGATGGTATCTGGTATTGTGATTATACAGGAACATAATTAGAATGTATTTGTCTTAATTGAATAGTACACTTATTGTTTTGCATCTATAGTATTTTATCTACTTATTTTGAAAAGTAATGAAAAATTATTTACCAGTTTACTGACGTGTGTATATATATATATATCTTTCATATTGTTTATCAATTTCCACTTTCTTGTTTTAACAGAAAAATGTATCAAGATCATTTGAGAGAATGTAAAGATATTTTGAAGCAATACCAGCTCCAGTATTCAAAATCTCCTTTTGCTCAAGAGTATTATAGGAATAAAGCAGAAATGGAAGAAATAAAAAACCGAATATTAACATGTACTGAGCAATGTAAAATTAAGGAAAGTATTCTTATGGAACTTTTAGGTACAAAAATAGTTATATTATTAATATATTGTTTTTACCACAAATACTATGAGTTAATATTAAATATAATCTTGTTTTTCAGTGCCTGCTCCTTTTAAATCACTTCCTCAATGGACACTACAAATGTATCCACACCTGTATTTCCAATTTTTAATTATAAAGTTATTTTTGAATTTGAATTTTAATATTTCACTTAGGACCATAGGTCATTATTATTTCAATAACGGTGAATTTTTCAAATCAATTACTTCAAAATCTCTCAGACAGTATATATATATATATTTATGTGTCCATATGTGTGTATATTTACATATATGTGTATTTATTTATGTATTCAGGAGAAACAAACTCAAGACGACATAAAATTATATAGTTTATATGGCTTCCAGTGACAGTTTCTTATAGTATGTTCAGTCATATTGAGGGAAAGCTTTCATTTATATTGATTGATAATTGCTTTTCAGTGTAGTAGAAGCTGTTTCTCCCCTTCTCTTTCTTAAATGTCTCCTGATGGATCCAAACTACCAGATTAGCAGGAGTGTAGTCATCCCTGACATTGAACTTTTATCTTCCCGAATCCATAACCCTTTGGTTGACGTCTTGCCACTTTGACATCTCTTTTTCTCCCCTACTCCATTATCATCCTTTCTTGTCCATTCTCTTTGTATTTTCTCTAGTCAATTGCCTCTTCCAAACCTTGCTAGTTTCCCCAACTTTCCTGTTACTTTTCCTGTTTTCTCACCTGTAGACAGTGGTCTCAGTCTGTCTTCTGCTGTGGCCTACTTAGTTCCCCATTGTCCACTTGCTGTATTCCATGCTTCCTATCCATTCTTTAACCCCTTGAGGGAGAGACTTGTTGCTTTGGAGGTATGGAGCAAAGCTATGTTGTGGAGCAGGAATATAATGGGATGGGACAAACAGTAAAATGATAAAAGCCAGCAGAAAGGTAATCATATGAGGGGGAAGTATTAGATTAAATTGAGTGGAGCTGGGTAAGGGGATGAGGAAGGGAATGATAAAGAAGAGGATTTAGGTACAGGGGTGTAATGGCAAATGTAAAGGCAAGTAAAGTAGGGTCTTTTGCTGTTTTTGTTTTAGTGTAATCAAGTGCCCTGATTGAATCTTGCCTTTACCAATCAAGAGTCTTTAAAGATCTTACCCACCCGTTGAGGGGAGTTTGATTAGGGAAGATTTGTAGTAAGGCCCACACCCTCTAGGTGGTTTGAATCCTGGCTCCTTAAATAGGAGTTGAGGTGAAATTAGCTTGAACATATGGACATCCATGTAGGTCATGATTTGTTTCCTGTGGAACTGTATGGTATATGCTTTGTAAATCCTCTTAGAAAAAGAAAAGCCTTCCCAAATAATATGGTTGTCAGTAATTAAAAATTTAAATGGATTTATGGTTTCATTGACTTACATACTCTCTCCTGTGATGTAGATTTGCAGTCCCTCCCACCTCATCCTGTGTGAATCTTGTCCGTGTCTTCTCACAAATCATGCCAGGATTCTTCCTCTGTGTCACCTGTGTGATACGGAGGTTCATCTCTTACTGTGGGATCACCTGACATCTCTGTGATGATGTCTTCTGTATCCCTTCTGGGCATATGATTTATTATGTGTACCACAGTTCATTGTTCTTCAGATATTTGGGTATTCTAGAAGTCATAGCCACGTAGCACCCCTGAAAAATATTGGTGTTAACAGATTAGTTTTTGTTTCAAGGAGAACCTCAGGGTCATTAAAAGTATTACCCATTTCCAAATGAAAAACAGCTTTCTGTCTTCCTCTTTTCAATTCTGGCCTGTTTATTATCCATTGACAGTGCGTCAACAACTCAGTGGGTTGTCTGTTCAACTGCATATCATAGGCATACTTCATCCACTCTGTTTTTCCTTTGTGAAATGTTGAGTTGAACTCTTTTGAATAGTTTTGGATCTCATTTAGGAAATTCTGTAGTAGTCTAGGATGTAATGCAATTATCACAAAGTTCAGCACAAATAAGAGCATCTCTAGGACTTTGTCATCTATAGAAAATCCTTGATTTGGATACTGTGTAACCTTTGGTGACAGACACCTTTGATGATATTTTTTCCTCTCAACTAGACATGTAAATAAGGAACATCTTAAAGTTGATTACATAATCTGACATATTTCATAATATATGATTAAAGTGAAGCTGCTTATTTTATATTTCATTTATCCATCTGTAAATATTTTGCTCCCAGCCTGATTTCTAATCTCCACCTCTATATGACACAAAAGCATACACTGTAAGAGCTTGTGTAAGATTAAATCCTTCATATATATCCTTTTCAGACTATCTTCTTGAACTGGACTTATGCCTGTTTTCAAATAGACATTTGGTATTGGTAGGCATTTTATATGACCATCATTAGCTAAATTTATTTTCTTAAATGACTGAAATTAATTTTGTAAAATGTTGAAGTGAATAATAATATAGTAGCAGCAGCAATACATACACCAGAAAAATCTTGCCAACCCTTAAGGAATTCTGGCTTCACAATGTACCAGAATAATATTTATAAAACTATGATATGTTAAAGGCTTAAATAATAGTTTTATACTTGTAAATGTTTTGTAGCTATAAAATGTTCAATTTTCACAAATAATCTTATCTAAAATTGGTTATACTGTATAAATTATAGATGTAAATGTACTTCCCTAATAATGATTTCTTAACACAAAAGTGTTCATTGGAGATCTAAAACTAATGACGTCCTTAAATGTGCTTCAACTTTGATCCACAAGTCATCTAAACTGAAGGAAGAAACAGATGAAATAGAAAGAAAAATTAATTATTTAAATCAGGTACTGGTTTTGATGTAGATGTTTAATATCAGCTAATACAGAAGTAAATACATAAATTATAGTCTGTATTTTCAAATGGTCCATTTTAAGGTAGGCTAAGATGGAGAAATACTTGATGCAGGGTTTAAAAGCTATTATAATTTAGAATAAATCCTTTTATTGAAATCAGAAGTGATATAAATGACTTTTTTAACATTAAATTAAAAAAAATTGTTGCAATTAAGATTTTCTTTGAACATTCTTATTTTTAAGACTGTGTCATGGACAGAAGTCTTATTTAAATTTTCACATGGGGTAATTCAAATGGCCTTGTTTTTGCAAATAAGTAACAGTATACATACTCATTCTAAGTATTCAGCAATAATTCAGCCTGAGCTTGAGATTTATTTTCTATCATGTTCTTGAATATATGTTCTTGGAGTTTCCTTTAAAAATAGTAATTACTCCCATCTCCTGCCAGAGAGTCTGAGAGTGCAGAATGACATATATGTGTATGTGTATATATATATATATATATATATATATATATATATATATATATATATATATATATACACACATATATGTATATATTTTGCATATGACCAATGGGGGAATTTATTTTGCTTATCTATGCATATTTGTTACAAGAATTTTGTTTTCCTTCCTTCTGCCCTTCCTTCTCTTTCTCTTTAAAGTTATAATAACCTAATGACATTAAAAATTTTATAAATTTTTAAAAATCTCATGTTAATGATTTTGTATCAACAATTCTAAAATATAAAATAGTATTATATAATTTAATATTGAGGACAGTACAATTTTCTTTCTCTTCCTTCCTTTTTCTTTCTCATGCTTTCTCTTTTTTCCTTCCTTCCTTCCTTCCCTCCCTCCCTCACACTGGATATGCGGGAGTTACTTGTGGGGCTATTTTTCTGATCATCATATGAGCTTTGATTTGCTCTATCTGTGACCTGGGCCAGCTCCTCCTTCCTCAGGCAATCTAGTGATTCCCCTACTTCTAAGGCTCACAATATTGATGCCAGATTTAGTGTCCATTCACCTGATTAGCCTAACCCATTGAAGTCAGAACTCCCAAGTTCAAGAGATCCTCCATTCTCAGCTTCACCAATAGCAAGGATTACAGGTGTGTACCACCTGCCTGCCATTTTCTTTTAAACAAATGGGAGAAACCAATAGCCTTTTGCTTCTAACTCCCTGTTTATAGGAAAGTTAGTCTAGAAGTTTTTCAGAAGCTAAGTTTGCCAGTAGTTGTAAAGAGCAGAGTGGGAAACTTTTTCAACTACAGATTGGAAGTGCATAAAGTAGCAATGTGGTTATATGCAGAATTTTAGTGCTCATTAGTTATCACAAATTTAATGAAGGTTTAGCATTTTTCAGAAATATTTATTTAAATGCTGTTGTGTTTTTTTAAAATTTTTAGCCGACTGTTAGAATTTCTGAAACTAAGAACCTTTCAGAAATCCCAGAAGAAAAAAGTAAAAAATTAGAAACAACGAAAAAATTTAAAGAGAGGTAAGTTTAATTTTATGTGAACAAAATATTCTAATTGTAAAACTATATAGTGCCCTGTATTATAAAGGCAGTGCAGCATAATGGATAGATAGTCCACTTTAGAGATAGGAAGTTCATAGAGGTTTAAACTCCCCATCTCACATACTGCCTGCCTATGTGACCTCTTAGCATTCTTGTGGAAAAGGTATTGATCTGCATTGGGAGAAGGATTTTGGGCTTTCCTATATCCATCAGTGTTTACTGTTGTGTCATGGAGAGGGGGAAAATTAGGCAGATTATAAAGTTAGATGGGAGTAAAATATTTATAGATGGATGAAAGAAATACAACATATGTGTATCTAAATTGTGAGCTTCATTTGAAAGCCCAGAACACTTTCACTCATGCACTCCAACTACTTACTTCTTGACTTCCTTTAAGTCCCATACAAAAGCCTGCCTTCTACAGGAAGGTTTCCCCAATCCCTCAATGCCAGTGCTTTCTCTCTGTCAATTATTCCCTATTTTTCATGTATATAGCTTGGCTTGTATATACTTGTTAGTATGTTGTCTACCTCAAATTGTAAGCTCCTTGAGGGCATATAGTAGGCATTTAACAAATGTTTATTGAATTGTGAAGATATAAGGAAATAGAGTGTTATGGAAATGGCACAGAAGCTAATAAGAAGTCCTAGAATCTAGTCGTATTTTTTCCTCTGACTGTGTGACCATGGGCAAGTTATTTAATCCATTTCTGTTTCACGTCTTTCATCTGTAAAATGAAAGGATTAGATTGTACAATAGTAGCCATAGAATCTAGAACTGAAAGGGACCTTTATCATTGAGCCTTCTCATTTTGTAGTTGAGAATATTGATGTCCATGGAGGGCAATGACTTGCCAACATTACATAGACGCTGAAGGAGAGTTGGGTTTTGAACCCAGGTTCTCTGATGCCATAGCCAGTGCTTTTTCTCTAAGGGCACTTTGAATTCTATTCTAAATCCTGTTATGCTTGACTAATTTTTAATATTTTTACTGAATTTTCTGTTTAGAATTTTTGAAGAACATGGACATTTTCGTGTATTAAATGAGAATCTTCAAAATAGTCAACACTTTCTTCCTTATAGCTTTCAGAATTTAGTCAGACCTGTAAGGAATGATAGACATTTCTCAGAACCAAGAGGAACAGGTAAAATTTATGTTTACAACTAAATCTCTTATTTTTCTTTTCTTTCTGGATCAAAGGCTGTCTATCTACTATGCCATGATGCTTCCCATCATATAGAAAACATTATATAATTTTAAAGTTAGATTATTCAATTAAAAGAAATAGAGTAAGAAACCCTTTTAATAGTCTTTATTGTGAGATATCCCTTGAATAATACATTGAACCCATTTTTGTCCTCTAGGCTGAGGAAGGTGGTCTCTGCTCTTTCCTGAAGGCAAAAAGGAAATGAGCCTCCTCTTTTAAGCACCTGTATTTTCTCTGAGGGAGACTAGTAAAACCACAACCAGAAACTCTACTCTGGTTGTACAGTTGTCAAGATAAGAAATTCTAATATCTATTAGAAGTAAATATTTTTTTCTCTTTTGGAGTTGTATGATAAAATTGTAGACTGGTAAGTAAGTTACAACAGAGTGTAAGCATTTCAGTGACAGGAACTGTTTTTTTGTCTTTGTATTATTAGTATAGTTAGGGGCTGCTAGGTGGCACAGTGGATAGAATGCCAAACCTGGAGTCAGGAAGACATTTTCCTGATTTCAAATTTGGCCTCAAGATGCTTGCTAGCTGTGTGACCCTGGGCAAGTCACTTAACCCTGTTTGCATTAATCAACTGGATAAGAAAATGGCAACCACTCCAGTAAGTATCCTTGCCAAGAAAACTCCAAATGGAGTCATGAAGAACCAGACATCTCTGAAAAAAACAACTGAACAATAATAATTTCTGGTACGCATCACAATGCCTTACATATAATAGGCACTTAATAAGTGGTTATTAAATTGAATTAAATTGTAAAGCAGAATTGTAGTGTCTGAGCTGCTCTAGACTTGGCCTTGGCCCTTAATACTTCTTAGGCTGGCTCCTTTTAATAGTTCTGCAGATCAACTAACTCGTATCATCACTGTACCTTTAAGTAGGGATATCAATTTTCCCCCGTCTCTGACACTGCTTACCTTGTAAGCTGAATCAGTGTGTTTGTATTTCACCAGGCACTGTAATCAGTTCATTGTCATTCACAGCAAAGATAACTATTGTAGAGATAGCATGGCATCATGTATAGTAAACTGACCTGGAAACCAGGGAGTCCTCAGTTTATAGCCTGCTTCTGCCTCTAGACAGGTCACCTACCTGCTGGATGCTGTAGTCATTTCTCTAAGACAGGGCTTCTTAACTTTTTTTTGCGTCATAGACCTTTTGGCTGTCCAAAATGGATCCCTTCTCAGAATAATGTTTTTAAATGCCTAAAATAAAATCTATGGAATTACAAAGAAAACCAATTATATTGATATATAGTTGTCAAAATATTAACAAAAAAATGTAAGTTCACTGACCCCAGGTTAAGACCTCCCTGTTCTAAGACTCTGAGTTGCAGAGAAGACGCTGACTTGCATTGGTAGAAGGTGTTTCTTTATCTGGAAATTTCCTATTTCAGTGAAATTACAGGTCTAGGCCCTGTGCCTAGCCATATTGGTAGAATAAAGGGTTGTCTAATTGTAACCCAGGGCTTGGGGGGTTACATAGTACTTTTATAATTCTTAGGTATATCACTTTTAATTCACTGTCATATGTAAACCTGATTTTTTTTATCAAGTCACAGGGTAAAGTTCAATCCTATAGGACATGATATATGAACTTTTTGAAAATAATTTGATTTAATTATTTATAACCTAGATAAAAAAGAAGAAAGTTCATCAAGTCATTCAACACTTGCCAAGATTGACTTCAGACCAGAGAGAAAGGCAATACCGGTATCTGTTCTTTTTTATAAAGAGAATAAGAATTAAGTATTATGTGTGTTACACACACACACACACAATGCTATATTATATATATGTATGTAATATGTGTACTATCTATCTATATATATATATATATGTGTGTGTGTGTAATATGAATACAAAAATAGGGCAAATTTTTATGTGTGTTGTATAGTCTAAGCCAACCATACCAGTTAGCACATGTATCACTAGCTCAAGGTATTAAGGCAGCTAGGTGGCACAGTGGATAGAGCCCTGGACTGGAGTTAGGAAGACCTGAGTTCAAATGTGACCTCAAATACTTAATGTGTGTTACCTTGGGCAAGTCATTTCACCTCATCTATAAAATGGGGATGATGATAATAGCAACTACTTTCCTAAGAGTATTGTGAGGATCAGATGGGATAGTAATTGTAAAATGCTTAGTGTAGTACCTAATACTAGTAAATACTGTACAAATATCAATTACCATTATTTTTAAAACTCTTATGTAATACAACTTCAGAGCATCATCCAACCCTTTCTAAGGTGGGGTGTCCACTAACTTCTGGGGCAGTTCTTATCATTAGAAAGTTTTTTTTTCTTAAATTAATCTGAAATTTCCCAATTTCATACTGCTTTTACTTTTGCTTTCTGGGGCCAAACAGAATAGATCTAATCCCTCTTCAGCAAAATAGACCTTAATATACTTGAAAAGAAAAACTAGGTGGCACAGTGAATAGAGTGTCAGGCTTGGAGTCAGGAAGACTCATCTTTCTGAGTTCAAATCTAGCCTCAGATTCTTACTGTCTGTGTGACCCTGGGCAAGTCA